>NC_087485.1:305000-605000 GCF_036417665.1 Passer domesticus
GCTGATTGTTGCTCAGGGAGGATGGAGGTTGGCTTTGGCAGGCTCCTAACTCATATAGGAGGACCCCAAAAAACAGTTATAGGCTCCTCAAGAACATTCTGACTGCTCTTGTAAGAATTAAAAAAAAGAAGAAAACTACCAGCTGAAGCTGAGAGATGACACATGTAAATAAAGAGAGCAAGACACTCCAGGAAGTGGGCTGTGTTATTTCTCACAGTAAAATCTGTGCATGGAGAGCAAAGCTATGATAAAAAAGTTGCAGCTTATTGTTTATTGCTTCAGTGATATCCAGAGGAAATCTGCTTAGTCTGCAAGCCAGAGGAGGATTTTCCCACCTTCTAGCTATAAAAATCTGAAACTAATTCTGTGTTCTCTGGCCACTCATAATACAGCCTCTACAATCTAAACATAATTAACAACACTGCTGCTGCTGCTGCTGCTGCTGCTGCTGCTAATGAATAAACTAGAAAAGAATCTACCTCACTCTTACCTAATGTTAATTTTCCAGAGAGAAAGGGAAGGAGACAGGCAAGGATGACAAAGTAATATTTTGAGGTCAAAGCAGGCAATTGCAATTTAATTCCATAATGCCATTACTTTCTGAGCAGTGATTACTAAAGGAGCCTCACCAGGTTAAAATAAAATGTCCATCTACCTTTCAGACCTTCCTGGTTCTGAAACTGACAAACAGATATTACCAACACCTTCACACTGGCTGGAGCCTTTCCCAGCTGCATCCATGAACAGATCATCACAGGCAGTCCAACACCTAAAAAGACTTTTGAAAATATTTCCTATTCATGCTCACACCTTTTTTTTCTAAACATAATAGCAACCTCTCCTGTTCCATCAAAATTCAAAGCCCAAAAAAACCGAAAGCAAAATATATTCCTCTACTCTTCTCTTGCAGACCAGCACACGCTATTCTTAACATCAGGTCAATAGCAACACAACATGGAGAAAACTTTTCAATATTAATTTTTTAAATTAGTCCAATTAAAGATAACACCTTCAATCTCCCTTATGCTGCATTTTCCAAACATTTTAAAACATTCAGCACAAAATGCTGATCATGAAAGAAACTGAAAGCTAGCTGCTGAGGTCTGCCAGGAGGAAACACTTTGTCCCTAGGGAAGTAGCCAGCAATCGGACACGGAATCCAGCAAGTTACCCCAACCTCTGTCCTATTCCCAGAGCTTCCTTTAATCCAATTGTTTAGATACAGCTTGATATTATTATCCCAGATCTCATTACAACATTGCAGAGAGCAGACTGTAAGTCCTGAATTGAGAATAAAGAACGGGCTGCAAAATAGTCAGTTCTAATCCTGGCCACATCAAAAAATCTCTGCTAACAACAAGGCATCTTTGCTTGGAGTGAGGGGCAGACAAAGATGACAGGAAAAACAAAGTTGATGTGCTATCAAGGAACTACCAAAAAAGGAAAGTTGAAAGCTTGTCTCCTCCCCTCAACTTTTTAGGCATAGTTTAGAAACATCTACACTTTCACAGGAAAGACAGGGCAGGTGCCAATCCCTAGTCAGAGACCCACCTGTGCTAACAAACAACTAACATGCCCTCCACCTCCAATGGGCTCTTAATTTTGTGTTGCCCCCAGATTATCAAATCACATTTCTCACTCTTGAAGTTCTGTCCAGAGCTATCTTCCATCTCTCCAGTCTAAGGAACCAGCTCAGTATTGTTATTCAATAATAATTGAATAATTTGAGTTGGAATCAAATTTAGCAGAGCAGCAGTGGATGACACCAAAATACAAGTGCAGCAGTACCTGTGTGCACTATTTCTTGAAGCTACCATTTCACAGGGTTATTTCTCACCATCTGACTCTCAGGCCACAGGAAGTGTGGCATAAAAATTTATTTATGATATTTACCTTTATAACAAGCTTCGTAAATTCTACTAGATCTTGTAATAAAGTATTTCCTTTTCGTAAAGGAACTGTCCTTCATTGGTTCTTTCATTAGAATAAGCATATACAACAGTTTCACATTCCTCATGTGCCACAACCTGCTCTCTCTGTGGCACTGAAACGGGCATGGGCACCTCTCCCCACGCTCAGTCTTATTGGGTGGAGTGTGTGAGCAACTTCCAGTTCCACTCTGCAAAAACTCTGATAAAAACGTGGAACTCTGAGGTGAGAAGAAAAGAAGATAAATAAATAAACAGCAGGTGTAATTGTTTGCAAGGCTGCTACTGCTTTGAACTATCTTGATTTTGAGGGCTGCTATTATGACAAACTTTGTTTATTGCCCTCTGGAAAGTGACAACAGGCTCTCATGACATCCAGCATGGAAACTGACGTTGATGCTTGGCATCCGAGCAGTTCCACCAACCCAGAGTGGTGGCCAGTAATCCTCAATTGCACCAACAGTGATTTAGCTCCCAGCACCATAGTTTGTCAATTATTTCCTCTTCCTCTTTAATACATCACGGGGTTTTTTTGTATTTGTTTAAATTCTAGGCAGCAAAAATGAGAAATCTTGTAATCTTCCTGAAGAGCCTCACATACTAAGCACCACTAAATATTTGGCAAGATAAATGACAGAGATGCTCTAAAGGAATCATGTATTCTAGAAATAAAAAAGATACATCTGTTGTCTCTTTTGTCAATGTGAAAGGTGAGCCACATAAAACATGGGATAGCAAAATACTGAGGAATGACAGAAGACATGCCCATGTCAATTCAGGTGTAAGGTTATCCCATGTCCTTTCATTTCTGAGGATCTGACATGCTTCGTTTTTCAGAAAGATGTGCAGGAGACCAAAGTAAAGGTTATTAGATCTTGCTGGTCTGAAATCTAGGGAAAAAAAGATACCTCTTAGCTTTGCACACAGGTGTTGTTTGGTTTGACTCTGTCAGAGACTCAGACACAACCTGGGAGGATCAGATGCCTGTCAGTGTCCATCAGAACATTCAACCTTTGCAGCCAAGTTTATGGAGGTGTTCCACAGCTCCACTTTGCACGCTTTGGCCAGTGAAAAGGCCATGACTTTCAAGTCACACACTCCTTGGGACTACACTCAAAAAGTGCTGCACAGGACCCCACAGAGGCTTAGCAAAGTGATGGATCGGGAGAGCCAGAACCTGAAGTTTTATGTCCCAGAAGCAGCATGAAACCACTGGTTGAAGACTTTCATTAGCAGAGATCAAGTAGGGACACCTCCCTCACTGCGGAAATGGTGCTGCACACCAGAGTATCCCATTAGCCCTCCCAGGTGGGAAAAAAGTACTTTTTTTCCTCCTCAATAAAAGAACAAAGACCATTGATTTTTCTGTTTATAGAGGGCAGGCAAAACCAACTCAGGTAAAGTCCTCCTTCTCTAGTACTTATTTGAATACACTGTATGGTTGGGTTCTTATAGCTGAAAAAATTGCATCTCAAGCTGTGAATCAGAGAGTTCTCCAGCTCTCACCTGTGTCAGTGCAGTGGCTGCAGCAGGAGCAGATTCTGAGGGACAGAAACTTCTTTTCTGGAGGAGAAGGAGGGTGGGCACCTGACACAACTGGCATTCAAGTGAAAGAAAGAGGCTGAAAGGCTTTAACCCATTGCCTGACTTACATTATTATTTACACTATTTTACATTTAAATTACCAAAAAATATTATTTCAGCTCTTTCTTGGATGCACATTGACTGACCACTTTATCCCTTTCCAAAGGGTGGCACAGAAACTTCATAAATGTTTACTCCAGGATTAAATATTTTTGGTTCAGTTTGCATCACTAGTAGGCTCCCAGGTTTGCCTGGATTATTTGTTACATTTATTGAAAATGTACATACACTAAATTCACTAAAAAAGCAAGGATCCTGAAAGACTCCTGTTGAGTAAACAGGAATGCCAATATCCTCCATGCTAACAGCCCTGACTGAAGTAGTTTACTTAGGAGGAGGAATTAACTCCAGGGTAGTTATTCTGTTGAATGTCAATAGACAGCAGCACTGAGAAAACTTTTTTTTTCCCTTGTTTTTCACTGTTGGTTTGGGAAAAGGAATCTTTGAAACCAGAAGACAGCAAAGAATAAAAGCAAACACACCAGTCATCAATGGATGAATTCTAATATCAATTATTAAAGATTATTTTAATAGTTGTCTTGCAGAATATGGACTTTTCACAGGGAAAACAGAACAGGAAGACACATCTCAGACCCAGCACCCTCTCCCTTGTCCAGTGCAGGCAGTGGGATGGGGCACACTCCTCAGGCTGAGCAAGTCTCCACTTGTCCATCAGGAAAAGGCAGTGGTGGGGAGGTGGGGGAACATCCTCAAGCATTTCTCCCTTCAAATTATCTCAGTAATTTCACTTTGCAGATGTATCATGATGGAAATGTCACCAAACATCTTACCAAAATGAAAGTGTTTAGTCTCTCGAGCGGCTGAGTTGCACAGCCGTGATTGTGATCATGGCCATCCCTGGTGGTAACACCCTCAGCACAGCAAAAAGGTCTGGAAAGTACCCAGGGGTTCAGTGGCAGCCACGAGGAGAGGCAGAACAGGATCCCAGTGTGCATGGACACAAAAACAAATGTCCAAGTAGTAAAAATATTCTGAACTACTTCAGCTAAATATTTCAGTGTAACATTTACACTGCTATCTACTAAGTTAGAGCTCCTGCATAGGGAACTCTGCAGTTTAATGTGTATTTCTATATTAACTTAATAGTAATTTCCCATTGAGTTTTAAACTGAACTGGGAAACACCAATTCTTTCCAGTTAATACTTTGGTGGAGTACTTTGAATCCCCTGGTGTACTATTTAGTTCTACCTGTTGATGTTTCTTTCCTTATCATTTCATCCCCCAAGCTAGCCAGTATTCCTTCCTTGCCATCCCATGTTAGATTTGTCTGTGCAGAGAATTCTCCTCTTCAATGGGACATAGAGAGGTTCTGCTGCAAATTCTTTTAGAGGTATTGCAGGATAAGCAATGCAGATCAATATCTGATCTGATCTGCACTGTGGTAGTTAAAACAGGGAGAGAAAAACAGCATTGTTTTGCACTTTGAATCCTGTTTCTAATCAGCTGAGCTACTCCTATGAGGTCAAATAAAAATGATTAGCTTATTAAAAGCATAGTTTTGCTATTTAATAAGCAAAAATGATTGAAAATTCTGTTCCAGATCCTGATAATTTTAGTGTTTCTAGTTAAGCCTACAAAATTGCATTCATTATTAGTGTCTAGATTCATTAACAATTCAATTTATAGATATTAATGCTTATAATGCATGGTTCACTTGCCAAAACTTGAAGAGAAATTGTTTCAATTAGCTTTCATGGATCATGGATCCTACCGGCTGGGTATTTTTAGACAAAAGATACAAACACATCCCCAAGCAATGCTAATGCACAGCTGGGATCCGTATGGAAGGTCAGCTAATGGTTTAAAAGGAAAACCAGGAAATAAATTTTACATAGAACTCTAGGACAGGAACAGAATCAATCAAATATTTGCAGGTCACACCCCTCCCCTCAAAAACACCACAATTCCCTGGGCTGGATTTTTAAAAATAAGCCATAAAATACAAGCTAGTGACTGGGTTAAGGGATATTTGTCAGGCTGTGATGAAGCATGCCAGGTATGCATGGGCCCAAGGCAAACTGCTTCCCTCTCATTTTCATTCAAACTACATAATTAAAGTCAGCAGTGATGCACCACTGTAGCCATTTGAGAGGACTGCAAGGAGAGAACTGTGATCAACACTTTATCTTCTTTAGGTCTGTTACAGTCAGGGAGAACAACCCAAAATCTACACAAACAAATTTGTGCTACACCTGCATGCTAAAACCCAGCAAGAGGTCGGAAGGGACCACGGAGTAGCTGCCAGGTGGCAGGGCCAGGACAACGGTGACAGCAGGAGGTCAGCAGCGTCACTGGCAGCCTTGGGACACGAGCGCAGCTGGGCACTGAGCAACGCGCGGCCAGGATCTCATCAAGACTGAAAAGCCACTATGAACTGTTGGCCTTTGATATGGCCAGGACTGGATTGCCGTTCCTTCCCCCTCTGCTGAGCCCTGGAGCAGCACTTGGAAGCGCTGGGATTTAGTGCAGCTGGTAGGTGGATGGTGTCCTGAGGTACCTGTGGTGTTCCTGCAGTCGGGGCAAGTCCCCACAGACTGAGCTGACAGGCTGCTTCTGCTTCCTGAGACCTGGCACGCCAACGTCACCTGAGCTGAGCTCAAGTCCACACCTGCTCACAGCACCATGGCTTCTCTCCCAGCTGCACATCTGTCTCCGAGACTCAAGGAAAATTGGTATTTCTGCAAACAACTTCAGTGTGTGGCTCTCCCTGCTGAGAACAAGGTACACTACATTCCAGGGATATTGAAGATGTTCAGTATTTATCCAAGCAGCCTAACCAACCATTCTTCCAAAAAGCTGGCCTTTGTTTCAGAAGTGTCTATACAAATCAGTCAAGTGATTTCTTTTGAGGTAGCTGATTTTTGGAGAGCAGAGTCTGGAGGGTGCTGACCACAGAGGTGTCTCACAGGCATCTCACTGCTGGGCTTGAGCATATCATTTATTTGTAGGGCAGTAGTCAGGCCCCCACTAAACTCTTTGCCAGTGACATGACAGCGTATGCTCAGCTGGAATTTCTCTGCAGAGAAAAGCAATTAAGAAAAAGATTTTGAGAAGTAACACCAGCCCTGAAGTTGGCTGGAGCTCAGTCTGCAGAGCAGCAGCATTAGCATGGACCCACTGCCACTCGAGGCAGTTTTGTGGCCCGCAAACTCCAAGGTACATCTTGATCTAATGAAGGCAAAACCAAATGATTGATTTCTCAGTTTTATTTTATCCTAAATTTGGTACCAGAGAACAGATCAGTGCTCCATTCATTGCTTATACTTTGGCAAAGCACACAGGATGAGGAAGCCACATGGCCACTTACATTTACACCAGGTCTATTGCAGGCCTCAAAATTAATATAGAAAAGTCATCTAAACTAATGTTTTTAATGGCATGATGCATCCTCAACTGCACCAAGCAATAAGGAACGTAAGCTCACAGACCTTAACATGCACTATCCATGTTCCCAAATTGAATAATTCAAGACTACAGCTGGAACAGTATTTGAAAATAGTCAACTCATTTAATAAGAACAAATGCCTCAGAAGCCCATCAGCAGTGCAGTGGCAATGGGAGCCTCGGTGCCAGCAGCTGTGGTCAGCCACCAGGGCATTAGCAGCACCATCACTCATTTGGTTTCAAAAGCCCAGAGCCCTGACTTCCTTTGCCATGGAGAAGAGAGAACAAACAGATTCCAGTCATGAGAAAATGCTGTCCTTTACCTCTCCCACCTCCCACAAACATGCTTCCAGACCCTTCCTCCCAGCCTGAACACGCTGGCTGTTGCTGTGACTGCAGAGCCACAGAGCAGCCCGGGCTGGAAGGGACCTCACAGACCTTCCATGGGAAAAGGAGCCCAGACAGGTTTATCTCACACTGCTCAGAAGCACCCTGAAACCTTCCAGTGGTAGAGACTCCACCACATCCCTGGGGGTGTAGTGGCTGTGCCTACTCCTGAGGACCCCACATCTGAACTCTAATGATGGGCAGGTAAAGATTGAAATCTGGCACACTAATTCCCATATTCAGGATATTGAACATCAGTGACACCACACTGGGTCCACCTGGAAATCAAGTAAATGGATAAATAGGCTCAGAAAGGAAAAGGACTCTCTACTGCTGGGTTTTGTTTAGGTTCAGCATTTCTGCAGTTTTATAGGTTTTGCAGTCATATAGCCAGATCAATGCTGAAAACACAGGAAAAAAATTCCTCTAAGTTCTTATTTTTTTGACTATTTTTTTCCTCCCACCACATGAGCAATTTAATAAAGTGAAGTTATTTTTGGCAAAGAGTACTTTTCACCAAGAACTGCTTAAATGCTTGTCTTGAGCTGTTTCCTTTTGTCTTTTCTAAATTCAGTGATTGGTTTAACAACCATCAAAGTTCTGCAGCTTTAACTCTAAGGTTACATATTCCTCCCCTCTTTCACAAACTCCACTTAGTTATTATCAATAACAGAGGTAATTTTTGCATTTTATTTTTTGCAGGAGCTGCCTGCACAGGGCAGTGGTTAGAGGCAGGCGGTTGACCTGGTGAGAGGATGATGGAAAAGGAACAGCAGATATGGATTAGACATAGAGCGAATTAAATAGTGGGACACAGGCAAGACTGACAGAAGGAAATGTTAATGGGCACAAGCCAACAAACACCTCCCTTTATTTTCTCTACCACCAATTAAGTGTGCCCTCTTCTTCCCAGAAGCCTTCAGCTTTCCATTGTGCTGCCTGTTGTGACATCCTTAAACTGATCTTTGGGTCACTGACCCTTCCCAAGGCCGGCAGCTCCCACGATGGGGCCAGGCTGGAGGAGGAGGTGCACTGGGTGTGGTGCCACCACATCAGAGCAGCAAGGCACACACGAGACTGGAGATGTCAGGTACTTGGCACAGCGCTCAGACTGCCCAGCAGGGAGAGGAAGCAGGTTCATTCCTCCCTGGCTGGTGCACAACGAGACTCCAGATCATGACACGGAACAGGTGATGAAAATGAACAGCAAAAGGAGGAGGATGATTCTAGAAAAGGTTGTGAGAGGATCACATAAGTTGTTATGAGACATGAAAATTATTGTGCTCAGAAGCTATGTTAACTTTATATCTGTCCCTCAAGAGAATTCCTGTGGTGAGCTCAGCAGACCCCATCCCCATATTTTATGCATTTTGAAAAACACACTGGGATGCTCCAACTATCCTCACAGGAAAGGTCAATTTTGGTTTGAAAAAAAAAAATGTTTGCAAGATTTCCGTCTTAGCAAAGCTTTGATCCTTACATGAACAGAAATTCCAAGTTTTATCTTGTCAAAAAGACTGGAAGTTTGCTGCTTGCTGGGGAAAAAAGCCCCAATAAAAAATCCAACCCTCCCCCCCCCCAAAAAAAAACATAACAAAGAAACCTCTAAAAACACCCCCCAAACAAAAACAAAAAAAAACAAAAAGAAGAAAAAAAACCACAAAAAACCCAAAAAACCCCCACAAAAAAACAAACCAACCCCCTCCAAAACAACAAAAAACAACAAAACAAACAAAGAAACAAAATACCCCAAAAAAAACCCAGTTAGGAATGCCTGCCTGGTTTAATGCCCCCTCTGCCCTCCTCTCAGCAGCCCAGCCCAACGCTGGAGGCAGGCTCTGTGCTGGTATTTGAACTCAGCCAAAGGAAGCCACTTCCTCATTAAGACATACCCAAATATGGCAATAACATGGAGAGCCAAAAGTAGTAACAGATTTATTATTACCACTATGTGGAAATAATGTTTTTTTCACTGTTACTCAATCCAGTTAATTATCCATGCAAAGTAAAGTTATTCCTGGCAGCCACAGAGGCAGAGCTGACTTGGTAATGGCTGGGGATGGAATGGTTGTTATGCAGGAGGAGAAACTAAATAGTTCAGTAAATTAGTCCAAATAGATACACACTGGGATTGGCCTTTAGAGATTCAAAATACTGAATTCAATGCTTTTAGGCCTATCATACTTTTTATTTAATAGAGAAGTGTCTGATCTGGGACTGCATCATCTCCCAAAGACTCTACAAAGTGGTAATTTTTCAGCATGCCCTGAGGGTAACAGGAAGAATTACAGAAAGCTTCAAACCATCCAGCTCCTACAAGCATCCTGCATCCTGGAATTTCACTAGAGCAACAATGCACAGCCAGTAAGGAACGTTGGTCGTTCCTGAGTGCTTGGAAGGGTGTCACAAAGCACACCACCAAAGCTCCAGTGCTGTCTGGTGTCCCTGAAGGGAGTAAAAAGCTGCAGTGCAGCACCATCTCTGTCACCAGCCTCAGCCTGGAGCACCCTGTGCCTGGCTCCCAAGGCAGGCACTCGGGAACCTGCACTGTTCTGCTCTGGAGGCACTCTGCCTGCACTGGAGCTTATTTGCCCTCAGAAATGTCCCCACAATCAAGTTTTATCTCATGGGAAAAAAAAAACCAAACAACAAAACCCACCCAACACCAAACACAAAATGCCACATTCTCTTTGACAATGGGAAAGGGGACCAAAAAAAAAAAAAAATGAAGCCATAGAGTGGAAAACCCCCAAAACCTACAGAAAACAAGAGCTGAAAGTGAAGAAAGCCACAGAATTTATTTAAAAATTTATTTGAACTGTCCACAGGCACAGTGACTGTATAAACACTAAACAACAGGAACATAAATGAACACTATGGGAAGAGAAACTGCTGACATTTTTACTGCAGGAAGGACAGACCACTAAGAACAGCCTGACTCAAACACCCAGTGTTGGTTCCCACACCAGAGCTGTTTGTGTTGGCTCCAGCACCCAGCTGCAAGCAGAACAGCAAGAACATGCATTCTGCTGATGTTTGAACAAACCCTGCCAACAAATTGATCCCCCAGCAGCCGGGCTGCAGGAGATGGGGGGAGAGGAGTAAGTGTGAGGGAGCAAGGAAGTAAAATGAAAAGCACTCTTCTTCCAGCATCAGTGTTCAGTGGGAGCTCTTTCTGTTTCCCTTCTTTAAAATGGATTATTTCTTCCCCCAGTCCAGGAAAAGCATAACCCAAAAGGGCATTGGTGAGGGCGTGTAATGCACGTGCAAGGGAGACACGGCTGCCCAGAAACAGAGATTCCACAGATGGCAACCCAGAGGACAGCCTAAATCAAGCAAATCTCTAAATCAGGTTGGGAGACACTTTCTGGAGAAGTGCATTAACCCCAAGTAGGCAATTCCAGCTGTTGGCTGGACCCCTGCCCAGCAGCCCCTCATTCACCTGGCCACCCTGCTAGCCCAGAACCTGCCTGGACAGCTGCCTGCACAGCTTGCAACCAACAGCTCCAACCCAGTGCCACTGCCACTCCTCACACTGCCCAGGGAGCAACCTGCAGAAAGCACGAATGGAATTGGTCACAAAAAATAGTATTACATCTCTCCCTAGAAAATACTGCTCCCATCTCCCAGAAGGAAGTCACTTAGCATGGAGGACAACACTGACTTCTGACCATTCTTTTTCAGATACTTTAATTGTTTTCCTTCTCACAGAGCACCAGCTTGGTATACGAGCTCATCAGGATGTGTGCACACTATGCCACAAATGCAAAAAAACCCAGTGAATAATTAAAAATGCAGTAAATTTATAATTGTTTAAAACTGCCATGCCCCAGTGCAGCCTATTTCATGAAGAGATTTAATCCTTTCACTATTTTCAGCCTTTTAAAGACTCTTATTATTAAATGGAACTCTGTACCTTTAGTTGCCATTTTCCATCTTGCACAAGTAAACCTTTCCCACAGCATCTTTTTAAGTTATAAATAAAACACCCAACTATTTTCTTTTTCCCACAGATGAGAACATTAAAACATTGACATTTTAATCTGATACAAGAATGAGTTGTGTCAGCACGCTGCTTCCAGCTACAACAACAGAAAACCCAAGTTTAATTAAAGACAGAGTGGAGAAGCTGCATGGTGGTGTCTGAACCACGGATATTCAGCAGATCCTCGCTTGCTCACCAGTCCTGGGCTCAGGTTCCTCTCTGGGCAGCTGCTGGTCAGGCAAAATATGATTGAAAAGGAAGGAGAGGGAGGACAAAAAACAAACATATTTTCTCAGATAGGAGATGCAAAAGGTGAGACCACATACCTGAGATTTACATACATCACAAATTTTACCCAGAAAACAGTAACAGCATGGCACAAACAGGCCTAACACAAATGTGCAGCAGAGGCCACTCACAGCCACATTGGCCCTGCAGCTTTGATGCTGGGGCTGACAAACCTTCAAGACTCACACCCACCCACGTGTGCTAAGCCTGTGCCTGCTCACACTTCCCAAATAACCCCTTACAGCAGCACTGGGAAGGACTCACAAGAAGGACTCCTCACAGGTGATAGCCTGCAGCAGCCCTTGGGCACTTCTGTTGCCAAATCAGGAAACTGAGTTTCATTTTTCACTCTTAGAAGTGTATAAAAATGAATGCAGACTTGTTCTGCACGTGATACCTGCCAGGAGCCATCAGCTAGGTGAGAATTCTTCTTCCAAACTGCAAATATGGTGACCTTGCAGTCTTCCTTCTCACTAGGAAAGCCCCAAACACTGAGCCAGTCTCTGGGGTTTCATTACATCACCGAACCAGAGGAGGGGTGTCTTATAATTTCTTTAATAATGGACATGTCAAAACCACTACAAATATGAAGATCAAGGGAGTAAGGTAAAGTATTTTCTGCAGTAGAAGTGAGACTCAAAATTTCTAAGGAGTCAATTTTGTTAGCATTTCACATCTGATGTTCCTCTCCAAGTACCTAGAAGTCTCTTAGCAATGTGCCTCTTGGTTTTCTTTGACAAGGCTGTGGATGGATATATTTACTCGCTGGATGGAGAGGAAAATTTGTCTTTCATCTTGCTCTCTCACAACTTCAGTTCCAATGCAAAAGGTTAGTTCAGGCTAGCTGATATCCCTAAGGCAGGAGACAAGGCAAAGGGAATAAAGTGAGTTGTGTAAACAGGAACAAAATGGAAAGTGGATATGTAAAAAAATAAATAAAAGACAGAAGAAAAAGTACAGTAGCACTGTTACCAGTTGCAGAACCCAAGTTTTGGAAGATGCAGCCATGAGTGCCACAGATGTATCAGACAGTAGCACCTCTCCCATTTGTACACATACCAAGCACCAGCATAGGCACCTATAGAACCTGATGAAGAGGAAGCAAAAAATATCTGTTCATGGGGGACCTTTGAGAGCCTGGAGGTGATTTATACTCCTGCTTCCACCCCCAGAAATCAGGGCTTCCTCTGGATTACAAATGGACACTCAGTCTTGGAAATAAAACCAAGCTGGAACATGCATGATAACCAAGCACCTGGCAGAAGCCATTTCCCCTTGAAGCTTGTTAATCTGCAGGTGACAGCAAAATAAAATCATTCTGGGACCAGTCAAATAAAAAGGATCTGTCACTATCCAGTGGTCAGGTTAATCAGAACTACTAAGATGCTGCTGCACAATAAATACAAGATTAAGATAAGCAGGAAGGGAATTTGAAAAATACTAGTTTTGCTCCTTTCATTTAACTTCTGCACAAGTAAACCAAAACCAAAATCTTTTAACCGCAGTACATAACTGGGTGGGCTTGCCTCCCCTGAGCATTGGGCTGGCAGATGTTGCAGCTGCGCTTGCAGCATCAGGGTTCAAACATGTCATCCCCTTTAGCTGGTTGCAGTAATCTAAGGCACTCTCATAGCTGTTCTCTTCTGCCTTCATTTCCCTGCTCCCTTTCAGTGTCTGTAGCAGCTCTGTGGAACTCTGACAGTCCCAAGCAGTGTCGTGCTCTGGTCACACATAACACAGCGTGGCACCATCTCATGGAGCAGAAACACACCAAGGTCCAAGACCTTCCCCACCACGTACCATAACCTGTAAATGTCCAAGTTCCCCCCACAAGTGCCCCAGCTCTCACATCCCATCTACAGCAGTGCCTGGGAAGAGTTGTCAGAAATCCAGATTAACTAGAGATGATTTCTCCATTACTGTCTGTAAATCAGAAAACATCACCCCCAAAGCTTCCAGACACTGGTATGGGCTCTGAAGCAATGAAGACTTCAGAGAAAGCATTCTCTCTGCATCCTCGAGAATCAATAATCCACTTGGTACAGTTCACTTGGATTCTATTTTTAAAACTGTTTTTACAGATTTCCAGAGACAACAGTTTTCCTTCCTAACATATACCTTAGAGAAGAGCTTGCAGAAAGTAGTAAAAAACTACTATGAATATACAGCAAATAGCACAAACTAATCAAATTATATATTTATTAATTCCTTAGCAGTCCAGAGAAGCAGCAGATAATATTTGACAGAGGACATGTACTGCAGCAAGCACAGTCTTGTGCTAAGAGCAGAGCAGGTCTGCAGTGGTTTGCTCTCACTGGGATGTGCTCCCTGCCAAGGGCTGGCACCACAGCCACAGAGCCAGCTGTCACAGCAGAGAAGCACCAGGGTGCTCCTGGCATGGGAAAGTATTTTACAAAAACCTTCAAGAATCCGATGTTGAGATACTTTACATGACCCTGTAGACACTTCATTAAAAAGCCAAACCCTACAGCACAGAAACGAGTAGGATTGCTGCTCTTGTATGACTGCATTTCAAAGAGAACCCTTTTCAAGAGGGTAACAGAAAAAAAAGACATTTAATAGCAAATTTTATGAGAGAAGGATAAAAACCAGGTAGTTCAACAGTTCCTGAAATCCCAGTGGTGGTCAATAAATCGACTTCTGCTTCACATTATATGAAGAGGCTGTACTTAGCAAATCACTGTGTAAGCTGCCTCAATAACAGCAATCCTGCTATCAAGTTTACTTGCAATGAGTCCAACAAAGAAATTAATTTCTTAGATGACAAGAAAAGGTTATCTAGAACTGGGAAAACACATGAGACAAAGATTTCCACTAATAAAACAAACATCAGACTCAGAGCTGAATTTGAAGCTATTTTTTCTCTGAAATATTTGAAATCCCTGTAGCCCAAACACTAGAGCTACAAAGAAAACAAAGAAAATATCCTGCAAACTGCCCTGCTAAAAAAACCCGAGAGCAGAACAAGCCACAGCTCTTTTCAGCATGAGTTACTCCCTCAGCTCCGTGCACGCTGTTCCTCGAGCAAGGCTCAGAACAAGAATATATACTGCCCAAGTTCCAGACTTAAAAACAAACCTCACTCGCAGCTACCAGCTGATTTACTCCCCTAAACTTCAGTACAATATACTTTCCAGAATTCAGAACGTGTCCTTTTCACAAGTACAAAAGTGTTTCTCAGGACTCCAGTAAGTAACAAAACACCTTGCTGATTTTATTGATCTGTTTATTCCCGAGACATTCCACATGTATCAATCACCCATCTTATTTTCCAGTTATCATTTTTTTTCATAAATATTTCCACAAAAGGGCACCACTTTCCTCTACGTTACCCTTTATTGTTTTCACCGTAATACACACCCTTCTGTTACTGCTCTCATTTCATAATCCTCATACTTGTCTATGCACATCAAGCGAGCACACTGACCTGATTTATTCACATGCCCACAGGAAGTCAGCCAAAAACATGAGACAACACAGAGGTTTGACTTTGAAGGTCATCATATAAAAGAGTGGATTCCCTGTCTCTGCTGCCCAAAGATCTGCTCTCAGCAGTTCTTACAGCAACTCAATCCATCCAACATGCAGGAGCTCTGATCACATCACAACTGGCACCTGTGCTGGATGCCTTGGTGACAATACTGCACTACTAGAACCAATTTCTATAGATTTGGGGTTAGTTGTAAAGATTGTTGAATTTCTCTACTTCACAGCTGCAAAGATTAACATCAAATTTTAATCAATTCCAAACCAAAGCCAGAAATAATAGCAGAAAGAGATTTAGACCATCAGCTTCTGTCCGAATCCTTCTAACCCCAGCTGCCCAAACCAGCAACAAGTCACAATCACCCCCAGTGCTGCTGCTGTGGCTGGTTAAGCAGGGGACCTCAAGGAACCTCTAGAAAGGATCCTGCAAGTCCTGCAGGAAGACAGATGACTCTGCTAGGACAGTTATATCTTGAGTGAGTGGCTTCAAGCAGGTCAAAAGGGGAAGAGCTAAGATCTAGGTTTCAATTTCCATGGTGACTAGAAGAAAGAGCTTGTCTGAGGAGCTGTTTGAACCACTAATGCTAATTTTTGGTATTCTTTGGACAACAGGCTATTTGAGAGGACAGAGAGAAACAATAACCAGGGGGGATGATTTTGTTGGGGCAGGTTTTTTGGTTTTTTTTCAGATTGGTGACATGAGTACCTACAATCTTGTCTGTGTGACACTGATGGCAAAGCAACAGAATGGCCAATACAAGATACTGGCTGGAAAAAAAATGAGAGGGTAATATAGCATTAGTGACGTGAATTTTCAGAAAATTTTCTTGCACTAGTGTGGTTTTTAATTAAATGCTTATTGCTAATTAATAGCACAGATACAGCAGGTTTTGTATGACAGTTGACTTGATGCAAAATGACATTTGATTAAGAAAATCAAAATCAACATGACACATCAAGTGGGCTAGAGACTGATAGGCCTCAGAATGTAATTGCAGATAAGGCCAAATACTAAATAAATGTTTCCAGCTTACAGCAATTAAATATCAACACAAAAGAGAACAGTTTCTTTTATCCCACCCTCAAGAGCTTGACCCTATATTATGCAGCAGTTTTGTCTATGCTCTGAAAAAAAAAAAGAAGGCACAAGATGATTACTGAACAAATTTACAGATTAGAGCGATGAAAACAAGGATCAGTGGTAGAAAGCAATTTAGTTTGCCAGACAAAGAAGACTGGAACAAAGATCCCCATTTTTAATATAGCTAAATGTAAGAAAACATGCCTAAGCCCCACTTCCAGTCTGGCAGCCTCTCTTGAAAGCAGGTACTCTGAAAGGTCACTGTAGAAAAACATTTGTAGGGAGCTTCAAGGGAGATGCTGTGGGTAAATAGGACCATGAAGATAATTTTGCTTTCATATTTCCTCCAAAGCTAAAACTACACAAATGAGGCTTCAGAAAACTGTTGATAGCAGCTGGTGACAGAAACTCACACAATTACAAAAAAACCCAAACCAACCACTGCCCTAGAAAGCTGCCAAAAGTTTGATTAAAACAGAAATAAGGAAGTATTTGGGCATCTCATGCCTTCCTTAAAGGTCAAAATGGACAAAACTCAGGTATCTGAGAGACAGTTAGCAAGCAAGTGAGACAGGTGCCAATTCTACTCACAGTTCTCTGAGCAACATCCTCATGTGCCAAATACAAGCCTTCAAGCTCTCCTGCTTCTTCCTTTCATACCTTGTCTTTGCAGAATATGCAGAGCATTAATATTTATGACCTTAAAGGGAGCTACTCACACACAGTGAAACGAAACATCTTGCTTTCTTCAGCAATTAAATCCCACTGCTGCATGTCACAGCTCTTTTCAGCTGAGGTATAGAAGCACCAGGTAAAGCTGTGACCTCACTCACCTGTTACAAAACCTCTAGCAAGCATTCTGCAATCCCCCAGCAGGTGACAATCCCATGAGAGGGCATGGCCCATACCAACTGCGCCCAGAACATCTGCTGCTTTGGTCACGAGTATATAGAAGGGAAAGGAAGAAAAAGCCTAGAGAACAATTTATCCTGGATTTCTTTACATCAAAACTCACATCACCATTCTTGGTTCTTTCAATTTATCCCTCCACCCTTATATAAATTGTATTTGGAACATGGCATGCAGCTGAACAACTGAAAGCCTGAAACACAAAAGCTCAAGAAACATACATAGGAAGTGCATGAGGGCACGTCAGGGCTGAGGAATTACAGCCCCACCTCCCAGGTCCCTGCCGGGGTTCTCAAGTTCCCACCTGAGAGCACCTGTCACCCGTGTTGAACAGTGCAGCTGTGATTGTGGCCACACCAGGTCAGGTACTGCACTCCTGCAGCAGCTCTGATTCATCAAGAGCTCTGACACCAGATCTTTCAACCACACTAGGGGAAGATTTCTGTCACAAGAAGTGTTACACCACAGCACCACCTTAGACACCTCCAAGCCCGTTTCTCCCAGCAGAGCCCTCCTGCCCACGGGGCAGGACCCAGCTGCAGTGGAGATTTGTGGTTCCCCTACCTGCCACCTTCCAACATCAATGCACAGCTTCAAACTCCAAAGGGACATGCAAAAGAAAGCTGGAGGGACAGAGAGGAATCAATGTCAAAACAAACAAATAGCTTTCAAGTGATTTGGGGCTCTAAAAATGAGGGGTTGTATTTTTAGCCTGCACACAGGCAGCTCCAGGTGCTTTTCCTTTGTCCCCATGGCAGTAGGTAAGTGAACACACCTGCCTCACCTCGCACCCTGCTGATGGTAAACACCAGGTCTTGCATTCAGGTTACAATGTGGAGTTACTTCAGAGCAGCCCTGTGCCAAAATAGCACATTTCTGAGGGATGCAAAGGTATTCAATAAAAAGCTTTTAAAGGCATATTTTTAAACTTGCAGCAGGAAAGCTTTTCTGTGTCAAGACAGTAATTCTTTTAACAGCATTGATCAAAATGTCATTCTTTTATGAGTGTACAATACCTTTTAATGGCATACAACAAACCATTAGGGTTCTACACCTCCGTGCAGCACAGAGCTTACTGGAAAATCAGCAACATTGGCCAAAAAATAGCCACTGGGTTTTATGCCTTTCATAAGGCAGAGTTGCTTCCATTCTCTGCTGCACCCAAATACCCACAAGTGAAGTGACCTCAAAAAATTAAGTCAAACTTCTCACCACTTTCACCAGAGCTCTTTTCCCACACATTTTCTCCAAAAAATGCCTCTTGTAAACACAACAAATATTCTGGCTGTCCAAAGTGGGATTGTATCACCAGGGTCTGCTCTGTCTTTTCTTCACCAGTGAGCACACTTACCCCAAGACAGGGAATTGGAGGGAGTTGAATTAACAAAATGGGTTTGATTTTCAGAAATGGGGTGAAGTTCCACCTGCCCTTTCCTAACACTGAAGTCTGGGGCAGAATCCATCTACAAATCATCTAGTTCTTTTTAAGTGCTCCAGCCCTTCAAAGGGCGCGAGCACTGGTGATTGCATTTGCTCTGCTTGAATGGAAGACCAGCATGGGCTTTCTGTATGCATTCAGCACTTTGCAGCCTGATTTTAGTTACAAATATCAACATGAAAGGGGACTTCCATCAACCCACATTCAAGGCTTTTCCTGTCAAAGGCAAGAGAATATTTATGGGATTTAATAATCACTGTTAACTGACCAGTGGCAGCAGAAAAATAGCTGTATTTCACTCTTTGAAATACTTCTGGATAATAGCAAGATCTCAGCTGCTTCTGGAAGTGTAAACCAGTACAAACAAATGAAAAAAAAACAATTCACAATAAAACACAAGGTAAAACTACAAAACAAAGAGAGAAAAACTGACTAGAGACAGAAAAAACCCGGAGGTTCTAAAATCAAAATCTAGAGTGAAATTAACTTCAGGTAAGAAAAGTTGGAGGGGCTGCTTGTCTCTTACATGCTCAGAAGCTGCTCTGTGCCTCTGACTTCCAGTTATGAGATGTCGCTGTAAGTTTTCTCAGTCCCATCTAAAATTTAAAAATCAAAGTTAATTTTTTCTTTAAGACTATTATAATAAGCATACACAAATTCAACTGAAACAGGACAATTTATGCTCCAGATGTCATTGCCCCATTCAGATCACCACAAAGCCAATGGTGCTTACATCTTCCCAGCATTCATTATTAAACATATGGTCAGACAGAGGGGTTACCCTCCAGAAAGCAGGATTGTGCTGCACGATCCACCTAACAACCCAGACCAAAACCTGGTCAGAGTCAGAACTTCATGGTTATCAGGGAATGGTTTCTCACTATCACATACCAGCAGAGCTCAGGGTTGTTCCTCACGGTTATTGTAGCCAAGAGAGCAAACATTCAAGCATATGTTTGGGATTTTCTAAACAAACAAGTGATTTTCTAGGTTATCCAAATGTATCAACTAAGCCCCCTGCATTATGCAGTAGCAATTTCTTGTTGACCTACACTGCATTCTGTGCAATGAACATTGTGGCAACATACAAGAGCTGTTGCTCTCTCCGCCCCCATTAAAGCCTGATTCAATAAAAGCAACTTTCTATTTCTTTATCTCATCGGTGATGTGGAAACAAACTAAGGTCATAAATTAAGGAGGTCAAACAGGACCAACACAAGCAGGGACCCAGCTCACAGAGCACTTCAGCACCTCCCAGCTCAGTGTTTCACTTCAAATCTGAAGGCTTTTAGCAACAGGTTTGGCGTGGTTTGTCCGAAACTACAGAGACGCGTTTGATCCCACTTCTCCGCGAGGAACCAGAGCAGAGGGTGTTCCCGCTGGCTTTGCAGCGGCCCTTGGAGCCCGCAGGAGCAGGGTTCCCCCAGGCGCTGCCAGGAGCGGCTCGCAGGGCGCTCTTCCCCTCAGGGAAAGGTGGGAGCCCCGGGCACTCACCTGCGCCGCGTCCGCAGGGGCCAGGCCTTTGTCCCGGGGCGGCAGCGCGGCCTGGCCCGGCGGGGAGAGCGGGGCAGCGGAGCCGGGCCTGCCCGCGGCCGTCTGGAGAGGCGGGAGGCGGGCAAGGGAGCGCCTCCGCCCGCCGGGCTGCCGGGGCACGGGGAGGGCACGGCGAGGGGCACGGCGTGTGGGGCAGGGAGGGAGCACGGCGGGAGGGGCATGCAGGGAGCACGGCGAGGGGCACGGCGGGAGGGGCATGGAGGCAGCACGGCGGGGGCATGGCGAGGGGCACGGCGTGTGGGGCATGCAGGGGGCACGGCGAGGGGCACGGGGGCAGCACGGCGGGAGGGGCACGGCGGCAGGAGGGGCACGGCGTGTGGGGCACGCAGGGAGCACGGCGAGGAGCACGGCGTGTGGGGCACGCAGGGAGCACGGCGGGAGGGACACGGCGAAGCCGCGCCGCAGACGGGCCGAAGGGCTCCAGCAGCGGCAGCGCCGTTCAAACGGCCCGCCAGCCCCGCCCATCGCCCCGCCCCTCCCTGGCTCTCGTCCAACCCCGAGGCGGATGAGGGTGAGCCCCGCTCCGCAGCGGCCAATCAACGCTCCGCGAGGGGGGGGCGGTGTCCCCTGAGCACGCGGGCGGCTCCACGAGCCCGCGGGTGCTGCCGGCGTTGGTTAACGTGAGAACTGTCCAATAGGAGCTTGGGTTACCGCTCCTGCCTGACGGCGATTGGACAGCGGGGAAGGGGCGGGGCGCTCGGCGGCGCCGGGGACGCGCGTTGTTGTGGGGTCGGGCGGGCCCCTCAGTTCCCTCAGGCCCCTCAGTTCCCTCAGCCCCCTCAGTTCCCTCAGCCCCCTCAGTTCCCTCAGGCCCCTCAGGCCCCGCGGCTGTCCCGCTGCTCTATGGCAGCGCTGCCCCGCCCGGCCGCCGGGACTAGACCCTGATTTATGTGTGTTATAAACCGATGAAAGAGTTGCTGCTGCCTCTGAGCCCCACACAGATCTGATTCGAGATAGGGGAAGTCTCCAAGCCCAGGAGACGCTGGAGCTGGTTTGCTGTCCCCTGTAAGAGAGGCAGAAAGTTTGGGAAATGGATGTGTGGGTAAAAAAGGTGCCGTTAGCACAGGTGGTGTATAGGCCAAGCTTTACATGACTCAGACATTTGTTCTTGAGACCGCATAGAAACCAAATTGCTATAGACAAAAAAAAAAAAAAAAAGAGAGAGAAAAAATTCACAGACAAATGATAAATCATAGGAGGCAGGAACTGCCCAGGTATTCCAATGCTTGCTTGGTGGAAAAGCAGGAAGGGAATGGAGCTCACTGAAACCCATGAGATGTAAATAACAACAAGGGAGTCACGGTTCAGCCTGCCCAGGAACCTGGCTGCTCTGGGCAGGATGGCTGGGCTCAGCCTGCCCAGGAACCTGGCTGCTCTGGGCAGGATGGCCGGGCTCAGCCTGGCTGCTCCTCTGCAGGATGGCCGGGCTCAGCCTGCCCAGGCCCTGCTCTCAGCGGCTGACCTGGGAAACAGCGAGAGGCAAAGCTCCAGGCTGTGATCTCTGGGAGGAAAACAACACCCGAAATTCACTTCCTCCCCCTGCTTGGAACTGGAGTGTGACCACAGAGCGAGAGAATGCTTGGAATTTTGGCTGCTGTTAGAAGAGGAATGAAGTAAACCAAATATTTTTGTAATAAAAATTTAATATCCTTTTTTTGGGCTTTGTAATCAAAGCAGCTTTCTAAGCTATGCGCGCATGCACAGTAATCCTCTGCTAATCCTGCTCGCCTCAGGCGTATGAGATGCTACAGAAATAACAAGGCACTGCATACTACAGAAGAAACTTCTAATTTGTTTTTGTCTAGCTCAGCATAAGGCCAAGCCCCAGGTGCAATGGACCATCACATGAAAAATGTAACAGAGCTCCAATGCAAAATACTCCTGCAGCCATGTATATTGATCAAATACCAGATGGCATGAATGGGGTAACTGTGGGATGGTGTTGGGAATGGAAGTCTAGTTCCAGATTCTTTTTCCAAAACAAGATACCATTCAAATTTGTGAAATCCAGGGAAAAAATAAAGAAAGTGAGAGTTTTGTGGGGGTCAGACCCCAGTGAACTTCACTGCTAGGCACATTACAACCACATTTCCTCCAAATTTTCACTACAACTCTTTCCCCATCACTCTTTATAATAATTTTCAAACCAGAAATTTTCCTATTTTAAAATACATTTTAAAATGCTTTTCTCTTAGTATTCCTTCAGCTGAAATGCACACAGGTCAAAAATTTGAAATCAGGAGCAGCAGTAATCCACACCAATTTGTGCTTTTATGTAATTTGGCTTTGATTCGCCACTCATGGGTATATGAAATTGGGACTTTTTATTCGTCTTACAGGTGGGGACATCTGCTGCTGGTGGGTGTAGCTGATGCCTCCAGTGGGAAGATCCTTTCTTTCTCTTTCCAGGGCGCACGGATTCCTCCAGTGTGCAGGAGCACACGTGGGCGTGCCCTGTTCCACTGTGCTGGTGCCAAACCCCAGTGGCCTAGCGGGGCTGGGAGGGATCTTTTAGAGGCCAACTCTGAGTTTAGTTTATTGTGACTAATAGACTAAAAGACCCATCCTAGTTTGGAATCGAGCCAGGGTGTGAAACTGAAATTGCTTCCTAGTAAGTGATTTGCTCCAGCTAGTGAAGTGAGGGAAGCATTCCCGTCCCATCCTCCTAGACCCACTGTCTTGGCAGCGTTAATAAAATATACCCCAACCAAGGAGAGGTGGCAGGATGCCAGAACAACGCATAAAAACCATCTTTCCTGGAGGGAGTCATCCAGCAAGTTGTCAGCAGGGACTCCTCTGGAGGAGCCCTGCGGTGGCACCGTGAGCTGCCAGCAGTGTGAGCCAGCACCACAAACCCGTGTGCCCGCGGCCACCAGTGGCACCGGTGCTGGCCCTGGGCCAGGAGGCGCGTGGCTGTGTCCCCCAGAGGCACGGCAGTGCTGCCCGGAGCTGAAGCAGGGCAGAGGTGGTGCTGGCAGGCCAGGAAGGCACTCCAACCCTGCCTGCCCCGCTGGGAGGCACAGCCCCGGCTGAACCCCGAGGGTGCTGGGAACCCTTCTGATCCCTCCTGCAGCAGCTCAAGCAGCACAGCCACCCCTGCTCCTGAGCTGGCCGAGCCTTTCCCCTGAGCCCAGCAGCAGGGCACAGCAGGCACAGCGGCACCTGTGCCTGGCACAGAGAACACCAGCTCCTGTGGACACTGAAGAGGTTAAACACTGGAGCAAGGCTACTCCCTTGTGGGCACTCCATGGGCCTCCACTGCCCCAGATGTGCTGGGGCTGAGCAGGCCCTTAAGAGGTTACAGGCAGAGCCTGTTTGTAGCACCTGTGCTCTCAGCTGTGACAGCTTAGAATCACAATTGTTAAGGTTGGAAAAGACCTGTAAGGTCACAAAGTCCAACCTTCAGCAAAGCCCCACCACTGTGCTTGCCCCTAAATCATGTCCCCAGGTGCCACATCCACATTTTTTGAAAACTTCCCTAGACAGCACCTGTGCCAGCCCTTTCCATGAAAAATTTTCCCTAATATCCAACCAAACCTCCCTGGCTAAACTTGAGGCCATTTCCTCTCATCCTATCATTTGTTACCTGGGAGAAGAGACTGACCCCACCTGGCTCTCCAACCTCCTGTCATGTAGTTGTAGAGAGTGAGATGGTTCCCCCTCCAGTGCTCCTGCATTTGGGGTGAGATTAAAATTGTAATGTCAACTATTAAAATATTAATGTGATCCTTTCAATTTCCTTCTGCTTCATGGGGAGCAATGGCATGTGGAAGAAGGTTTGCTGTGATTCCTCTGAGATGTGAGAGAGTAACTAATTACTGGAAAAGATGAGATACAGTCCTGTGATTCCCTGGAATATCTGCTAAGCCTCAGGACAGTTTGTATATAATGGAGCCACTCTTGTACAAAGAAAAGATAAACAGAGCAAAAGAAAGCGCTGGAGCAAACAGCAGCTCTGGATAGTCACTGGTCTCAGAGTTAATCCAGAACCTGGTAAATAAGGCTGCAGACAATTAATTAGAGGAATAATGCCTGTAAATAATGTTTTACAGTAGGATTAGTTCATCAGGAGGGTTCCTGGTGAACTCATAGGAAGTGTGGGGAGAAAGGTAAAAAAGACACTAAATTGCCTTCAGCTGTTTAAATGATTCCTGCAGATCCTATTACAGAAGAGAAAGGGAAATGACTGCAGAACAAATCATACGAGTTCCCATTTCCAGTGGTCCAACAGCCCCAATAAAAGAGAGAGAAAACGCCTGTGTGCTCTGGAAGCAATAGCAGACACATTTGTGGCCATTCATCACTGCCGAGCCCGGGGTGTGCGCAGACCCTGCCGAGCCCGTGGCGGGGCATTAGCGCAGCCCTGGCCCCGCAGCGCCTGCCTGGTGCTCGCTGTGGCTGTCGGGGATCAGCCGTGCCCTGCACACCCGGCTGGGTGGCAGCTCGGTGCCAGCAGGCACGGGCAGCAGCGTGCTCCGCAGGGCGGCAGAGCCCGAGCTCAGCACCACAGCCACCCTGCCCGGGCACAAAGATGGGCAAGGGCCGAACTGCAGCATCCCCTCTTCACCTCTCTGAGGGAGCAGCCGTGGCAGGTCAGGCGTGAGAGTGCACGCAGGCACCGGAGCTGCCCTGAGTGAGCTGGCACAGTAACGGAGAGGAGGAATGTGCTGAGTTGAAAGGGACCAGCTAGGATCATCGAGTCCAGCACCTGCCCCTGCACATCACTCCGTATGTCCGAGAGCATTGTCCAAACACTCCTTGGGCTCTGGCAGCCTTGGAACTGTGACCACTACCCTGGGAAGCCTGTTCCAGCACCAGACCACCCTCTGGGTGAAGAATCTTTTCCTAATATTCAGCCTAAACCTCCCCTGACAGCTCCAGCCACTCCTTGGGCCCTGTCACTGGCCACGAGAGAGCAGAGAACAGTGCCTGCACCTCTGTGTCACCCCACAAGGATGTGTCTCATCAGGAGGACCCATGGATTTATAGTGACCCAGACAGAGGAGCAAATCCCTCACAATTTCAGGGTCAAGTGGGAGTTACCAGTTTCCCAGTCATGGTCCTGAAGCTCAGGGCACTGGACCCCCTTGGTCTGTCATCCATATTGAAGATAGAGACAAAGAATGCATTAAACACTTCTTCCTTTCTATGTCCCTGTTTGTCAGGAGACCATCCTTATCCGGGAAAAGGTGAATGCTATTTCTACACTGCTTTTTTGCCATTAATATAGCAAAAAAAAAATCCTTTTATTGTCCCCCACATTTCTGACATCTTCAACTCCAGCTGAGTTTTGGCTGCAAATTTTCTCCCTTAGTAGTGGGCAGCAAGTTTGTGGATCCAGAGCTGCCTGCATTAGCCACAGTCCCTCTGCCCACCTGCAGGACATGGCAGTCTGGTGGGAAGCTGTGTCCATGGGCAGGGCTTTGGGCAATTGCTGTAAGTTCCATAAGTTTATTTTAAAAGGCTCAGCTCTGTGGCCCCATTTCTTCAAGTCCCCACATTGCCAGCCATGATCATTGCATATCTCCAGGTGCTGCCAGGGCCTCCCTGTTAATTGGTTTATGGGGGTAATTTACAGCACCTGGGAATGTTGTTGTTTCTCAAGGTGATGTCCTGGGATGCTAATGCTCCTACCTCATTCCTGCTGTGATCTCTCCAGTCCTCAGCAGTTGGACTGTATGTCCAGTGCAATTGACAGAGTGATCCACCTTCACCTGCAGTACTCACACACACCCACACCATTGCCTTTGGAAAATAATTACTGCACAGAGACCGATCCTGTTAGATTAAGACAAATTAAGAATCTAATATATAGGTTTGCTGTCAGGCTCCCAGGGTCAGGGGTCGATACAGTATATGGCGGGGAGGCTATAGGTTACCCCTGCCCCAATATTTTATCATAATAAACCAAATGGGGACAAAACACCCAGCAGCAGCCCATAAATCTATTAGCAGTGAACTGTCAATGTCCCACATACCCGGGTAATTTGTTAATTCAGAGCTGGGGCTCTTTTTTCACTAGACCTTGTAAACTCCTTTTTGAAACATCAATAAACCATCTGCTTTGACTTGTTAATCAAACGACTTTATTCAGTCCAAAGCAATTTTTTCCTAATAAAAACAGAGTATTTATCTCCATGGCTATAATAGAGGATTGTTTTCAACTGTTCACTTATAGTTAAGAAGCACATTTAGTTTGGATTGATTTCCAATGCTTCGGTCATATCTTGTCACTTCCCATTTCTTACACACAGCATCTCAGTTTAGCTCCCTAGCAGGGAAAACACAACCTGGCCCAGTCAGTGCTGGGAGTGGCACCAGGGGAGCGGTAAGCAGCAGCAAAAAGGTCATGGAAATCAAACTTTAAAGAGCTGAACACATCCTTGTCAGCTCTTGGGCCGCTCCCACCTTTTCCCAGTCTTTTCCTGCAGCTGCACCTGTCTGGTTCCCACCTCATCCCAAGCCAGCCCAGGAGGCTGCCTGGGACATCTTCCCCAGGTTCCCTTCCCCTGTTCTCTGCTGTGGGTCTTGCCAGGGCTCTCGAGCAAAATCTTGGCGCAGTGACCTCCAACTTCTTCACTGGTAGCAGCTGGTGGTGAGGGTCCCGTGGTGGCTGGACATGGGGCTGTGGTGGGCTCCTGGGGCTGTGGTGGGTGGGAGCAGGGCTGTGGTGGTCTCTCAATGCCTCCTGCCCCCCCAGAGCAAGGCTGCCTGGCATGGCCATGGCCCTGGGCGCGGTGGCATTTGTCACATTCCTTCCTGCTCTCCAAAGCACAGGGAAGGTGTGGGGGAGATCCATTAGGACGCTGTTTCTGAAGGATGCAATTCCACGGTGCAGCGCAGAGGGGGAGATGCTGGGCAGAGGACCTGGGGGATGCATTAGGGAAGGAAAGCGCGTGTTCAGCCTGGCTGGTTGTTTTTCTCCAGCGTTTGTCACATCTACAGCAGGAGAGGTTGAGCTGAGGCAGCCACGGCACTCCCCAGCACGGCGAGAGCAGCTGGATGGGGCCAGCACCAGCCGACCCCAAGCCTGTCCCCTGCAGGGGGACAGTGCTGTCCCAGAGCCCTCCTGGACACCAGCAAGAGGGGCCACGCTCCACGGTGCTCACAGGACTCGGGGAGCCATCTGCTGTGTCCCTGGAGTGCGTGTTCCTGACCGCTGGCCAGGGCACCCCGGGATGGGTGCTGCCAGGGCACTGCAGAGATGGGTGCTGCCAGGGCACCCCGGGATGGGTGCTGCCAGGGCACCCCGGGGATGGGTGCTGCCAGGGCACTGCAGAGATGGGTGCTGCCAGGGCACCCCGGGATGGGTGCTGCCAGGGCACCCCGGGGATGGGTGCTGCCAGGGCACTGCAGAGATGGGTGCTGCCAGGGCACTGCAGAGATGGGTGCTGCCAGGGCACCCCGGGGATGGGTGCTGCCAGGGCACCCCAGGGTCGCTGGCGTGGGACAGGCATGAGCCCGCTGTGCTCCCGTGGCACTGCAGCGGGGACAGCTGGGGGCTGTGCCAGGACAATCTTGGCAATGCTCGTCACGCAGCAGGAAGGGCTGCTGCCGGCCCTGCGGGGCATGCCAGGCCAGGCCCGTGCCCACCTGTGCAGAAACACTGTGCAGCACAGCCCAGCTCTGCCCTGCAGCGCTTCCAGGAGCTGGGGGAAACCCTCTGCCGACACAGATGCTAACCAGATCCTGCCCTTGTCAAACACCTGCTTTAGACTGAGGAACTGCAGATCTTCTGCCTGAAGCATCCCTAGCAAACAGCTTTCCCTGCAGACAAAGAGGAGTCCTGCGAGTGGAGAGCAGAGCCACAGCTCCCCATGGGCGCAGACCCTGGTGCCCAGCACCCCGCTGGTCAGCCCTGCGCTGCAAGGACAGCAGCGAGCCCGGAGTGGCCTTTCCCAGGAGTGCTCCCAGGGCGCTGCTGCTGCCCCAGCTCCGGAGCGCCCGTGCCACAGGCCCCGCAGCCCGGGCTGCAGAGGGGCTGTTCAGGCTGTCACCAGCGCCCGAGGGGCACGACTGCCACCGCAGGGCCAGCAGGGCCAGCAGGGCCAGCAGGGCAGAGCCGTGCCCAGCAGGGCCAGCAGGGCAGGGCTGTGCCCAGCAGGGCCAGCAGGGCCAGCAGGGCAGGGCCGTGCCCAGCAGGGCCAGCAGGGCCAGCAGGGCAGGGCCGTGCCCAGCAGGGCCAGCAGGGCAGGGCCGTGCCCAGCCCGGGTGCGGCTGCCCGCCTGTGCCCAGCTCACCTGCACCGCGGCCCCGCAGCCTGCTCTCCCCGGGATGTGGAATCAGCCGCCCCCAGCCCCGTCCGAGCCCCCATGGGGGGGAAGGGGCAGAGAAACAAAGTCATTTATATAATGTATCTCCCCGCTGAGCTCCTAATGGCTGGTGCTTTTGTTCTGCAGTGGCTGCCTGGCTGTGATGGGCAGGAAGCCGCAGTCTCCCTTTGTTCCACGGCCTTATTCAGCAATTTAGATCCATCATAAAAATCAAATATGCATGTTGCAATCGCCTTGCGTAAAACAGCTTCAATTTTCGCCTTTCTTTAATTGAACTCCATGGGAGAAAGAGGCAGGGCTGGGGAGCAAGGGGCAGCAGGAGAAGCGCTTTGTGTTTTTGTTCAGCGGGCTGTGAAAATGGGTAGTAATGAAAATACAGAATTTTTATCTTTGCCTCATTATTTAAGAAAAAAAAAAGGACAGAAATCCTTGATAAGGCCTCCCTGGTAGAGGACAGTAGGGAAGCAGCCTTCTTTTCCCTGCGTTGTGGGGATGACAGGCTCAGCGGCGCTGGGGGATAAGGGATGGCCCTCAGCCTCGTGGAAGGGACTGCTGATACAGCTGGCAGCTCCATGCTGCATAACACACCGCGGCTTTGCTCCTTTCATCCTTCCAGAATGCCAAGGCGCTCTTGTGTTGCTGAGAGCAAACAAGCATCCTTACACATTTGCTGGGTCCCCGGCGCTGGGTGAGCGCTGAGCCCGTCCTGGAGGGGCCGGGGCAGGCTGCAGAGGAGTGCTGGAGTTGTTTTCCCTCCGCTGACTCCAGAGCCTCCCCACAGCCCCACGGCGTGAGAGGGTGACTGCCAGGGACAGAGCCAGAGCCCGGCTTTGGAGCGTGCTGGCAGGAGAGTGTGCTCACAGGTTTCTGCCTCCACCTCTCTGAGATGGGGAGATCCTGGGAGCAAATTCCTGCCAGCAGAGCATGGAGAGCTGCCTTGCCTTGTGCTGTCCCAGCAGGAAGGTCCTGAAGTGGTCAGGGGAACCCGCTGGTGTGTGCCAGAGACCTTTCTGTGCCACAGTGAACCTGCCCTGGCCTAGAGGACCTTTGCAGGTGTCCTCCCAGGAGTTGTCTGCCTGCCTAGAGCCAAGTCCCAGCCTCACAAAGCCCGGCAAGAATGGCACAAGGCAAGCCACGATCTGAGTGCTGTGTTTGTGCCCTGACCCCGGGCACACGGGGGACCCTTCCAGCTCCCTGGGGCGCGGCAGGGCCGAAGGGCACATGCAGGGCTGGCGTGGCCCGTGTCCCTCTCCCCCGCCGTGAGCGCTGATCGTGGTGCTGCTGGAGCCGCAGGGACGGGATGTCACACAACGAACACCGAATTGCTGCTTAAAAAAGAGCTGTCACTGCTCTGCCAAAACACTGAGCATTCCCCACACACATCAGCCTGACTGGGGGGTGAAAAGAGGCTTTGCCTTCTCTGTGCCCCGATGATAATCTTCTGACAATTCTGATGTGGCAGCGGCTTCCTCACCCTCCCAGTGTGCCCAGCTCTGTGCCCCGGCTGCGCTGGGGCCAACCCCACTGACCCATGCTGCAGCCACAGGCTGTGCTGGGGTGCACCACCACAGGGGAGGCTGGAAGCACTGGGACAGGAGGGTGTGGGCACTGTGCACATGCACGTGTGTGCATGTGTGTGCAGGTGCATGCATGTGCATGCCTCTGTGCGTGGTGTGTCCCCAGCCTGGCCAGCAGTGATTTGGCTGAGCACCCCCTCCCCCATCTGAGAAAAGACCCTTTTTTGCTGTGACAATTCAATATAATTGAAAGTTTGCTTAGGAAAGAGAGTCTTTTTAACAGAACATGCTCACAGCTGAATCGATATGAATTATACGGCAGAGAAGATGCCTAGGGTATTAAAACATTAATTAAGTAACATCATGCTCCCATCTAACCAAGAGCACAATACCATTTATAGGTACCGCTGTCTGCTCTCTGGGGCAGTGTGAAGTCTCTCCTCTATCACCGCAGAGGCTGTGGGAGACCTGGAGATCCTTTGGCTGTGGCTGCTTCCCAGCTCAGGCAGACGCCATCCCAGGGGATGGGGCAGTGGGCACAGCCAGGTGTCCCCTGCCCTGTGGCCCTGTGTGGAAGGGGCCCCGTGACTGCATGGCTGTCTCTTGTTTCTGTGTTGCTGCGGCCCCACTGCCACCTGTGCCCTGCTGGTGGCTTGGGGTGACAGCTGGGTCCTGCTGGGGACAAGCCACCAGAGCCTGCCCCGCTCAGCCTGGCCAAGGGGTCGTGGCTTTGACTTGTGGAAGGTGCCAGCAGCTCAGCACTGACCTGCCCGGGGAGCCGAGCGGTGGCTGTGCCCAGGCAGCAGCGGCTGGATTAGCTCGCATCAGCCCGGGGACTAACACACTGATTCCGCAAAACACCAAAATAGAAAGTCATTGGAGTGAAATCAGTGTCTTCACCACATCCCCTCTGGCAGAGCGTTAATTAAAATGACTCTCTAGTGCTTTAGATCATCAGGTGTACCTTGTTAACGAGCTTGGAACAGAGAACCAGCTCCACACTGGCGTTTAAGCACTCATGGAGTTAACCCTTCCCCACTGCTGGCTCAGCCTGGCCTGGTGGCCCTTTGCAGCACACCCAGCTGTGCTGGGGACATCTCAGCAGCCTTCCAGTGTCCTTCAGCCCAGGCTGGGCACGGGGCCCTGCCGGGCCAGCGGGGCCTGGCACAGGGGTGGTGTCACTGCAGCGGTGCCTGGGAGGAGCTCCCGGGGGTCTGCCGGGCCCCTGCAGCTGGAAATGCAGCTGCAAACCCCTCGGCCAGGCACGTCCTGCTATGGCTCTATAAATATGCATTTTCTGGCCTGTAAGAGTGCACTAGTGAGAGGTGAATCGCTTTGAGATGATGGCAATGAAAGGTCATTAAAAATCACTCCCAGCCTTCTCTTACCAGAATCACAGCATGGAAAAACCTTTTTATTCCTGTCAGAGGTTTGCACAATTCCCATGGATGGGCTGCTCTGTGCAGGATGCTGCGCAGAGGTTTTTAGTTTGCAGCTTGTGCAGCTACTCGAGGCCATTTACACCTTCCTGAACATAACGAGGCACTTCCTCAAGCGTGGCTGTTTTACAGTGGAATTCAACCCAAGAATAAATAGCAATGTTATATAATAAACTTACAAAGCGGCTGGCCTAGGAACAGGAGAGATGTTAATGCAGCGCAGTGCAAACAGCAGCAGGAGGAGGGTCACACTGGCGACCCTGTCACTGCCGCAGTCCTGCCTGCCTGTTAAAAAGGCAGGATGGAGTTTTTTTATTAATAAAACCCCAGACAGCTGAGAGACAATCCAGATCCTCATCTGTTTAGGCTCATGCCAGAAGGACAGGACGGGCAGCCTGGCCAGAGGAGGGTTTTAGGAGTCCTGAGCTGCAGTGAGTCCAGGTGCATTTGGCCTCAGCACCTGGGTGCCCATGGGCAGGGGGTCGCCTTTGGAAGCTGCTCCTGGGGCAGGGCTGGGGCAGCTACGCCACCGCATCCGGAATCACGGGGACCTTGGTGACTTTGACACACTTTACTTTGTAACTGAGGGCTGTGGAGCCCAGGTCAGTCAGTGTGAACGTTAACCAAGGAATGCTCCACACCCCTGGGAGCTGTCAGATTTCCTCCCTGTGCCCTCTGCTCCGCTGGAGACCACAGAGCTCGGCCCTTCTCCCATGGAGGGGGAGGAAGCCCCTCGCTGTCCTGGCAACTGCACCAAGGACACCCATACTGGCAGATGCTTGCCCCACCTGCAGTGGTGGGTGTAAATTATTTATCACTGTAGTTATAAATTAGAGATGAGCTGTGGCCCCTGTGACTCCTTTTGGATGTGGTCCCTGGTAGCGGATTTCAAGCCTTTTCTGCTGCAAGGGGCAATTTTTGGCAAGAGAGTTGTGTACTGAACACTCAGCAGTTCCTCTGGGCTCCCTCCCTGCTGCACAGGGAGTGCAATGAGCTGCCACTTACCTACTTACCTGCATCTTCTTTAGATTTAGCAGCACAAACAGATGTGATTTTTTTAGTTTGCAGGCTTCAGGACGGACCATCAAGGCATTGCACTTTCCCTTGAACCATTCACTACAGAACCATGCCCAAAATCCTTTTGCAGTCATTTAATAAAATCGAATGCACTTCTTATGTCCTTTCCACACACAGAGCATCCCAAAGCTGCAGTACGGACGGCGCTGCTTGGCTCACTGCTTCCACTGGCAGGGAGTTCACAGCATCGGCGCAGGCACGGTGGCCCCGCGGGAGGGACGGGAGGCGCGTGGGCACCCAGCGGGGCGCGAGGACACGGGTGGGGCACGTGGCTCTGCGGCAGCGCCCGCCTGCGACGGGCACGCGTGTGCCCTGCGGAGCCACGCCACGCCATGCCATGCCACGCGGCACAGTCCCACCCAGCACGGACCCAGCACCGCACACGCGGGACATTGAGACTAGAGCTTTTGCTCATTTTTTTTTAATGTATCACAATGAGCAGGAAACATACGTGATGAAATAGTTCCAAAGGAGTATATTCAATTACCATCTACAGTCAACTCAACTATGACAACAAAGTCTTTTGTGACAAGTTTTTTAAAGTTTTGAAAGTTCCACGTGGTTTGTTTCTGTCAGTCTCATGTATTTTGGTACAGTTCGAGATCAGCATTGTTACAGTAACAAAAAAGCTAACAAGACTACAGTATAGAAAAACACCAAGAACATCATTTTTGGTTTCACTTGCTCTAGTTTTTGTACATTGCAAAGGCTGTTCATAACCCTCTTCACCTCATTTATGCTTTCTGTTCTACCGAAACTCGCCCCCCCCCCAAATAAAAACAAAAAAATAGTCAAAGTTTTGTTTCACAGTGGGCAGTATCAGCGCCAACCAACCGACCAACCAACAATAAAGCGACCGACCGACCAACCAACCCAACTTCTGCTTCTATTTAAAAGCTTTTATTTTTATTTTTTTTAAAGCAAAATATATTTTGGTGAGCGTGCTGGCTGTGTCCACCCACCTTGTCCCCTACCAGCCCCAGGTGGCCCCGCACACCCCTGATGCTTCTCTTTATTTTTCTCAATTGTATGAAACTTTGGCCATCTTCACCACTTAAAAAAGCTTTTTATTAAAAATAAAACAGAAACCCGCTTAATGCTAAGTCTGAAGTGTTTTCCCCGTGCCCGGCCTGGCCCTGCTCTGCCGCTTGCTGGAAAGCCGCGCGCGGGCCGGGGCGGCGCGAGGCTGGCGCTGGGGCCCCGCGCAGCCCACTGCAAGAGGAGGAGGAGGCAACCTCGCACGGAAAGAGTCTCTAGAAACATTTAGAAAAAATACAAGGAAATGAATTTATAAAACCTTTTAGTGGGTGGGAAGGAGGAGGGGGAAGGAGGAGAGAGAAATTGCACTATGACCAAGCAATATAATTAAAAAAACGAAACAAAACAAGACATAAGAAAAGGATTTCCAAAAGAGACCTTGCAGAATTGGACAGATAAAGCTTGTGTTAAACTGGGAACTGGCATCACAGAGAGAATCCAAAACAAAACAAAACAAAAAAATTTCTATATGATACAGACAGAGTAACATACAACAGTTAAATGGCAAAAAATATATATATATATATTTCATAGAATTACAAACAAGATAAAATAATGGAAAAAAAAAACCTGTACAACTTTAGAATTTAAAAAATGTTCATCTCAAACACAGGGAGAAATACAAGAACTTCTGTTAAAGAAAACAGTTTGTTAAAACAGCAAACGCTCCATGGGTACGTGGTTCTGTTTTTGACACCTTATGCTACAGCTGGGTCCCGGGAGGAACATCCGGTAGTTCGCGCTTTAGTATCAACTACTTAAAAAACAATTAAAAAAGGAATTTGCACTGTGCATTAGCCTAGTCAGAAATATGTACAACAGTTCAGGATCTAGTCTTTCGTCAAACTAAAACCAAAACTCCATAAAAATATAAGTGTCCCGCTAGAAACCGAACCCGCACTCCGATGCTCCAGTCTCTCACGGAGGTGGCGAGTGGCTTCGGCCCGGGGAGAGCAGCCGGAGGCGGCGGGAGGGAGGAACCTGCGTTCACAGTCTTCGAAGTTCCCTTTTGAAGCAGGAGGAGGATGACGATGGTGGGCAGAAGGCTCTCGTGCTTTCGGGCAGAGGAAACATGGTGGAAAGAGGTTGTTTCTGTTGGCATTTGGTTATGGAAGGGAACAGCAAAGTATCTACGTCTCCAAAAATCTACATTTTAGCAGCATCAAGTTTTCCTTTCAAAGTCTGGGCCAGTTGAGGTGCGTGCGGGCTGGGGGGCCGGGGGGCTCCGGGCCCCCCTGAGCCTGGCACCCGGTGCTGCCACTGAGAGATCTTGGAAAAAGAAACCTGCCTGGGGTGCACTGGGTGCTCACTAAGAGTTGTCTCTCTGCTTGCAGAAGAAGCACAGATAACAACCTCGGTATGTTTTTTTATTCTTTATTTAAACTTAGACTTGTTTGTTTAAATCAGAAACAAATTCTCAAGTAAAAAGAATCCTTTTTGCTCATTCTGCACCAGTGGTGAAGGGTATGTCTTTGGATTTTATTTAAAGCATGAATTTTCTTTAGAGAAAAAAATGTAACAAAACCTTTTTTTTTTTTTTTTCCAAAAGAAGGAACAGAGTGCAGCCTAATTACACAAACAGAACCAATGCTCAGAGGTCAGGAACAGAGTCTTTGAAGCATTTACAAAATGAGTAAAGGAATAGGGGAAGAAAAAGAGAAGAAAACAAGAGAAATGGAAAATAAGAATAAAATAAGTGCACAAGGGTAACAGACATAGGTAAATCGCATGTATATGCCTTAAAAAGTTTCAAACCCCCAACAAAAAATATTCTGCAAGGGATCCTACTGACCCCCAAAACCCTTTGAACTTCTTTCTTTAGTTTTTATAAAATAATTATGCAACCACCCTCTAAGAAATGAAGGTAGCAACCATAAGTGGAAGATTACAGGATGGGGACGGGGATAAAGGTACAAAGGGGAGAAAAGCTCAGGCGAGTCGATGGATCGCAATCTATCTGTCTAGGAATGAACAAGACAACATCAAATGAGAAGCCGTCAGCTGGACCATACAAAAGCTAAATGTACACAAAAGGGTTTTTTCTTTTAAATCTACCATACTGCTTCAGTTCATTTCCAATGCAACAATCTACTCAACACCAAAAATGGTCATATCTATCATAAATACAGAAAGTCAGTTGTTTTAAAACTTATTTTTTTAAGCTCCAAGTCCTCAACACTCTTTGTGTGGGTTTTTTTTTTTTTTTTTCTGAAAAGTGGGAGTGCTTAACTTTTCCCCTTGGAATTGGCTTCAGCAGAAAAAGCTACCCTTAAAATCCCCGAAAAGCTAAAGCAGTTCACATTGTTTTTCTCTTGAATACTTTCTGCCCATTTTAAATTAACAAAAAACCCCCCCAAAAACCAAAAAAAACAACAACAACAAAAAAATCCTTTTCTGGAACAAAACCAAACCAAAACAAAACCCCCAAAACAAACGAAAGAAATTATATATATATGTATATATATATATATATATATATATAAAACAATGATTCTGAAAACAGAACAAAGTGTGAGCGATTGACCTGAGAATAAAAAGACATTACATTTCTTTTTTCTTTTAGCAAGCCATTGGTATCTGAATGCTAAGATAGCAAGAAATTTAAAACTGTCTCCAGGTGGGCTGCTTTCCCATACAGCGCTGCCGGGCTCTGCTGTGCTATCGACGGGGGATCAGACGGGGCAATGTACAGGGGTGCGAGCTCCGCAGGCGCCAGGAGGCAGCACGGCCTTCGTCTCCCAGACCAACAGTACCTTCCAGAGGACAAATGTAACAGATTTTTTTTTCTTTTTTTTTTAAGTTTTATTTTATTAAAAGGAAAGGAAAAAAGAAATGTAAAACCCACCGGCATCGTTATATGGGAAAACAACCCACGCTTTTTCTTTTTTTCTTTTTTCTTTTTTTTTTTTTTTGGTTAGAAGCTTTGGAATTGCAGTTAGTCTATTTTTGAAATTGGTTTGTTATTAACTTTTTTTTATTTAAATTCATTTTCATTGTTCATCTTCAAAGCTTACAATCTGAAGGTGTCCATTCCTATGCTAGCTAGACCACTGTCCTTAGGGCAGCCGGGGTCCTGGGGCCCCTCCGCCGGGCTCGCCGGTCCATCTGACTTTTGGCTAAGATCCGTGTCAGACTCCTCCGAATAGTCGTCTGTTGGCATCGAGGGCTGAACCCCTGAGGTGCTGCATGAACTTGAGGTAACCGTTGAAGATGAGGAGAGAGGAGGGAAGGGCGGCGGCGGCGGCTGCCCTGGCGGGGCGCGGGGGGCGGCCGGGGGCCAGGGCTTTCTGGAGGCGTGGGGGGAAGCCGGGGGGGGCCGGGGGGGCGGGGGGCTGTCGTTTGAGTGAGCGGCCGACTGCGAGGTAGATGCGGTGCTGGGGTCGGGGGGGCAGGCAGAGTGAGGTAATAGACTGGGGTGCTCTTTGGCGTTTCTTGCTGCTCTTGTGATTGTTCGATGTTTGTGCGGGGCTGACTCGAGATGCTGACTGAGGGCTTCGTCCCCACACACCGTGCTCTCGCACGCCACGCACTGGTACGAGCCGCTGCCCTGGCCGCTGCCCGTGGGCACGTGAAGCACCATCTCATGCAGGTTCGCCACAGACTGGCCGAAGAAGCAGAGGGACTTCAGGTGGTCGCTGGCCGCCTCCTGGTCGCCGAAGCACGCCTGGCACTTGCGGCAGACCAGCTTGTACTGCACCTTTGGGACAATGAAAGGGTCGCAGAGCGAGTCCGCGCCCTTGCCTTCTGCTTCAGGCTCTTCTTGGGGTTTGGGCAGGAGGGGGGACACCTCGCGGGGTGCGTTCTTCTGCTCTTCTTGCTTGGGGGGTTCTTTGGCAGGGTCTTTGTCCGGGGTGGCAGCCCCCGCGGGGACGGGGGTTTGGCTTCCTTTGGGCTGCTGCGGTTTCTGCTGCTGCTGCTGCTGCTGCTGCTGTTGCTGCTGCTGCTGTCGCTGCTGCTGCTGCAATGCCTCCTGCAGACTCTGCTGGTATTGCTGGTACTGCTGCAGCAGTGAGCCAGGAGACAGCCCCAGCAGCGCCTGTGACAGTGCAGGGCTGTAGGGGAAGAGCCCCTCCATCCCATACATGGGCTGCAGGTACCCGCTCTGCAGGGCGCCAGGGATCTGTGGGGCGTAGTAGGGGGAAAAGCCGGGGACGAAGTAAGGAAGGAACTGGCTCGTCAGCAAGGTGGTGGGGTCCGAATTGAGGGCGGCCTGCAGCGCCTGGAGCTGGGCAGGCTCCACCGCGTACTCCATGGTGGGCAGCGGGGCCGCCAGGGTGCCTGCTGGTGCCTCCCCCTTTTCCTTCTTGGGCCCTGGCAGGGTGTCCCCCTTCCCCTTGGGTGCCTTCTCCTTCTCTTTTGCCTTCTCGTTCTCCTTCTCCTTGCGCTGGGCGGGGGCTGGCTGCTGCGGCTGCGGGGTCGTGGCTGGCGGCTGCTGCGGGGCCACGGCCGCCGTGGCTTGTGCTGGGGTGGGTGAGCTCAGTGCGGCCGGGGGCTGTTTATTTGGTAATCCAGAGGTGGGGAGGCCGGGTGAAGGGACGCTTGTGCTGGGCAGGCCCATCAGGTTGGGTTTGGGAGAAGTTAAAGCTGCAAGAGGAAGAGAGAGAGGTGAAAAGTCACGTTTGTGCTGGGTGGGCAAAAAGCATGAGGGTGACTGCAGTCCACCCCACAACCTGTACCCTCCATCTCTTCTGTATGAGGACAGCCACCAGCCTGAGCAGATGTGTTGCTGCAGCACAGGTCAGAGAGCCCATGCCTGCTGCTGCTCCCTCTGGAAAACAGCTCCTGTCCCACCCCACAGGCCCTCCATGGTGGGGACAGGCCCCTGAGCCCCCACTGCCTTGGCCACACTGCCCAGAGGCACTGACCGCCTGATGGGTGAGGGGGACACCCACCAGCACCCAGGGTGCCCAGCACAGCTGATGTTGTCCTGACTCCTCTGAAATTCCCAAATGACTGACACTTGTGTCAGCATCTGCTCTGGCCAAAGACTCCAGCAGCAGGATGGTGCTAGGCCAAAGCGTGAGAACGCTCAACACTGCCCATCTTGTAGACATCTTCACAGATTGGGAAGCCCCAGTCATGACAACTGGAGACTGAACAGGCTAAACCTAATTTATTTTGTCCTTATTAAGCTGATATTCATGAATCCACCAACCTTGGAAGCAACCTTCCTTCCTTCCTTCCTTCCTTCCTTCCTTCCTTCCTTCCTTCCTTCCTTCCTTCCTTCCTTCCTTCCTTCCTTCCTTCCTTCCTTCCTTCCTTCCTTCCTGCCTTCCTGCCTTCCTGCCTTCCTGCCTTCCTTCCTGCCTTCCTTCCTGCCTTCCTGCCTTCCTTCCTGCCTTCCTTCCTGCCTTCCTTCCTGCCTTCCTTCCTGCCTTCCTTCCTGCCTTCCTGCCTTCCTTCCTTCCTGCCTTCCTTCCTTCCTGCCTTCCTTCCTGCCTTCCTTCCTGCCTTCCTTCCTGCCTTCCTGCCTTCCTCCCTCCCTTCCTGCCTGCCTTCCTGCCTTCCTTCCTTCCTTCCTGCCTGCCTGCCTGCCTGCCTTCCCGCCTGCCTTCCCGCCTGCCTTCCCGCCTTCCTTCCCTCCTTCCTTCCCTCCCTCCCTCCCTCCCTCCCTCCCTCCCTCCCTCCCTCCCTCCCTCCCTCCCTCCCTCCCTCCCTCCCTCCCTCCCTCCCTCCCTCCCTCCCTCCCTCCCTCCCTCCCTCCCTCCCTCCCTCCCTCCCTCCCTCCCATGCTAGGGGCTCTGGATGCTCAGCTTCTGAGCAATTCAGAGTTTATGTGGTGTTCAGACATCTCTCCTGGGCATAAGCATTGTGTTTTGGGTGGAATTAAAACGGTAGTGATGCTTCCTCATTAAGGAGATGGATTAATGGTGGAATGTGAAGCTTGTCCTTCTTCCTGACAGGAAGAATAGCCTCTAACAGCACTGTCCCTGGTGCCAATTTCTGCTCTCACAGTGGCTGGGAGCAAGAGGAGTGTGGCTCCTGGAGTCACCTCCATTAGTCATGGCTGCTGCAGCTGGCAAATATGCTCCTGAAGAGGAATGTTTTGCTTGGCAACTCCCGTGATGCCATTTGAGGAAAAAAACCCCAAAATAAAGCTCCAATATCCTGCTGGCTCAGCCCTGTACATCCCCCATCTCCTGAGCAGGAACCTGCTGTAAAACCCATGAGCAAAACCCGACCAGTCTGTAACAAACCTGAGTCCCACCGCCGCGGCAGGGGCTGCTCAGAGCCAGCAGGGCAGGAACACTGGGACCAGCCGGGGAGGCTTGGTGACTTATTTTACATTGTACTGCCAAGGAGCTGCAGGAGGGCTGCAAGGAGGGTGGCTGCAGCTGGGAGGGTTCAGCCATGGCTGACCCAAACCCTTCTGAAACCTGTGTCTGCTCCTGATGGGGTGCTGGGACAAGAAGGATTTGTGACGACAGGACAGGTATGGAATGAGGCTCCATGCAGTGGCCCTGGAGATCTCGGATAAGGGCATGCTATATGTGGACACCACTGAAATGGATGTTTCCCAGCTGAACATCCCTGAGAGGTTCAAGTGAAGGAGCAGGAGGCAATTCACAGTGTTCCTGGATGCATGGCCTTATCTGCTCTGACAGGCCCGGAGCTGCCGTGGCCTGACCTTTGGAGCTTTATCTAAAGGCCACAAACAGACTGTTTGACTTTCTAAACAGTTCAGTCCTGTCTAGGCAGTCACTGACAGCATTTAAGATTCATCAGATGCAGTCCCATCTCCCCAGGACACATCCTGGGCTTTGGAGAAAAACAAAAGCAACAATATGGACTGAAGTGCAAAAAAGTAATTTTAGTTTTTGTTATAAACTTGGGGCACTAAGCAAACAGTGCAGCAGAGCAACCTCTGACAGGGTGGTGATATGATTTGCCAAAGAGATGCTTCTGGCCGAGTGCTCTGAAACAAGATCTGTGGTGAGAAGGGTGACATGGAAAACCCCTCGCATGTGCAGGGGCCCTTCAGACACATAATGAAACAAGGCCTTTGGATCACACTTTTTAGGTCACTGCGGTCATTGAGCTACGCTTTCCACTGCCAGTGTTTGCTACATGGCTTAGACTTTCCATCTCTCCACGAGGTACAAAGGAAAGGAGCATTCTCAAAAGATGAAGTCCAGTATCTGACATTAGGCCACCCAAAGGATTATGACAAATTTCATTTTTATGCAGCATTGTTAAGAAAAATCTTATTTTAATAAAAACTAGATTTGTCCCACAGCTACACCATTTTTTGTTGAGGATTTTGTGCTTTCAGGTCATACCCAGCCATTACTCAAAACTGATCCTCAGCTGCATTGGGATCTGTCCCAGAGGTCACCTCAAGGACACATAAAGATGCTCTGGGCATCTGTCACCAGTGCTACCACGCACACCACACCTTCCCCTAGAAACAGTTTGGATTTTTGAATGCTTGGGATGGCACCACATAAACTGAATGTCAAAAGGAATAATGAGCAGAGTATTCAGCACATTAGTGTTTCTGTTCCGTTGGATAAATCTTCTATATTCCACTTCCTTTAAGGAGCTTCAGGATTTCTACACAGTGATATGCAACATGTCTAGATGTTTCTCTAGTTCAGACTTTGCTACAAAACTTCCTGAGTTCAGGAATTAGATAAAATACCTACTGCTTTTTGCTGTAAAGTCAACATGCTGAACTAACAGGCCAAGAGTCCTGTTATCAGTCATTCCCAAGGGAACAACTCCTTGTGCTAGGTATGTGCCCAGTGAAGGTGTGCCTAAGCAGGGTAACACCCGTACCCACCTGTGTTGGATGGAGTGAAGCCAGGTAAGGATGGGCTGTTGAGGCCTGGGAGCAAGACTGGAGGGATGCCCTGTAGCGCTGGGTACGCAGCAGGAAGGTTCAGAGCTTGCAGGGGCGTGTTGTCAAACATGCCTTGCTGTTGAGCTGCCAGACCAAGAACCTCGTTGGCTTTTTTGATTCGGTCCAGCTCCTGCTGAGCCATCAACTGACGTACAGTAGCTGGGTCAAAATACTCCTTTTCCTTATCCAACTGACTTCCAATGGTTTCTTTAACTTTGGAGATATGCTGTTGAGAGAAGATATGGTCACGTACAGACAGCCGAGCGCTGTACTTGATGCCACACAAAGTGCACTCTGTTTTGGGTCCCTCGTAACTTGTTTGGTTTATACCAAAATGCTTGGCCATGCTGAGTTTTGACTTCTTCTCTTTCGCCCTGGCATTCTGGAACCAGACCTGAACAACTCTCTTTGGCAGTCCAATGTCATTGCCCAGAACCTCACACTCCAGCATGGTTGGTGTCCTGTAGTCATTAAAGCACGACTTAAGAACCTTGAGCTGGAGATTAGTCATCTGAGTGCGAAAGCGTTTCTGCCCGGGCCGGTCCCCGCTTTCGCCAGACTTGCTGGCTGAACCGCTGGCACCAGGGCTGGGCGAGCAGGGGTCTGCAAGGCTGGAGGTTTCACTGTAGTCCACGGTACCTTCATTGTCGTACTCTTTGCTGTAGAAGCTGGGAGCTGGGCTGACCAGGCCAGAAGACAGACGATCTTCATATTCAGACATTGCTATCATGGCTGCTTTAGTCAGACCTTCGCTGGGCCCTGATGTGGATTTGGTTTCGGTTGCAATCCCTGTTGCACTATCGTTGTCTGCGTTCCCTTCGTCTCCTGTGGTAGTGTCTGTGATTGCAGTATTGACGGAAGAGCAGTCATCGTTGTCCAGCTTTGTCTGGTCAAAGTTCAGATTGACTGAGGACATGGAGGGACTCTCAAAGTCTTCAACCCCTTCCACCTTAATGGAAGATGGACTCAGCAGGGTTCTAGGTGACAGTTCCATACTCTTGTTCACCGGGGAGAGGGGAACGCTCTGTCCGTCGCTGCTGGTTGGTGGCATGTGGGAGAAGCTGGCTCCATCAAAGATGTCTCCTTTCATCTGGAGCCCCCCGTCGCAGTCTAGAAGCATAGCAGACAGCGTCAGGTTGTACCCAGCTCGCTTGGCCTCGTGCCAGTGACGGGACCGGATGTGAGCTTCCAGAGCTGTCTTTGCTTTAAAGAGAGCTCGGCAGAAGGGACACCGTCTGTGGGCTTGGGCAGGCCCCACAGCTCTGAACTGCCCCTTCCTCTCTCGTGCACGGGTGTTCTGGAACCAAACCTGTACCACGCGCTTCTTCAAGCCCACTTCATGTGCAATGTGATCCAGCATCTTCCGTGTGGGGTTGGAGTCCAGCAAGTACTTCTGGTACAGGATTTCCAGCTGCTCAGGGGTAATGGTTGTCCTTAGACGCTTATCCCTTTGGGGTTCTTCTCCCCCAGTCCCACTGTCATTCTCTCCAGGGCTTGCACTGGCCTTTTCCTCCAGCTTTCTCTTCAGCGTGTTCATGGTGGATGTTGGAGTCGATGGAGAGGTGGCTGAGCTTGCTGGAATCTGTGGTAATGTTCCAGACAGCAGCTGGCTTGCCAGTAGTGGATTACTGGGATCAAAAAGCATGAATGGCATATCCAGTGTTCTGTCCAGGAATGGGGGGTGGATAAACTGGTTCTGTGCACTCAGGAAATGCAGCTGCTGATGCTCTTGCCAATGCTCAAAGGAAGGAAATGCCAGTTTACACTGGTCACACTGGTATGGGATTAGCTGAGGAGGTAGGTTTGCCAGCTGCTGAGGGGTGGATGTGTGAATGGGTTTGAGGGAGAGGTGTGAGAGCTGAGATGGACTCGGACTTGACTGTGACAAGGAGCACTGAGGGGGCTGAGGAGGAGGTGGCTGTTGCAGCGAAGAGGGGGAGGATAACTGTGAAATCTTTTGGTGTGCTGAACTTGTCTTTTGTTCTCCTTGGTCCTGTTGCTGCTGAGGCTCTTGCTTTGGTTGCACTTGCTTCTCTTGGGTTTGGTTTTGCTGTGTACTTGGAGGTTCAGACTGCTTTGGTTTCTCATCTGTAGCTTCTGCTTTAGAACTAAAGGTGGAGGAATCGTCTGCCTCTGCCGTGAGCTGCAGAAGAGCTGAAGAGGTCGCATTGGCTGAAGATGTAGGTGTGCTGTAAGCTTGTGAGGGCATCGGGGTGCTGCAGGAGGAACTGGTTGGAGTCAAGAGCTCTATTGCATCCATAGAGTCTTCGTTCTGGCTATCATCTTGTCCATCCTCATCCTCATCTTTGTAACAAAGCTTCTTCTGGTGTTTAATGAGATCAAAAATGCGCTGAAAGACCAGACTGCACTTTTTGCACTGGTAGTTCAAGTTGCTTGTTCTAATGTACCTGTCATTTGTGAGCTCCCGTCGCTCCCCGTCTTTGCCTTCTCCCTGATTCTCATAGTTTTTCCTAGCTTTCTGACGGGCATTCTGAAACCACACCACTATAACACGTGTTGGGAGGTTCAGCAAGTTAGAAAGCTGCTCAAATTCATCATCCTTTGGGTAAGCATTGGCATCAAAGAAGTCTTGTAGGACTCTGAGCTGGTAGTCAGTAAAACGAGTTCGAGAGGACCGCTTGCTTCCCCAGTACTCCTGCTTCTGAGGCTCTGGAGAAGGAGGCCGTGAGTCTATCTTCAGCTCTTCCAGACTGGTAATGGGAGGGTTGCTGAAGTTGTATGGGGAGTCCTTGTTGCGTTGGCGCTCCTTGAACAGGGTGTTTCTGAACCAGTGCTTGATCACTTTCTGGGGCAATCCAGATTTGTCTGCCATCTCTTTGATCTGTTCCTCACTTGGGGAATTGTTAATGTCAAAATACTGCCGAAGGACTCTGAGCTGGTCATCGGTGATCCGCGTGCGTGGCCTCTTGTTCTGCTGCTGCTGGAGAAGGCTGGGGTTGAGCTGATGCTGGTACAACTGGGCCAAGTCAGCGGGCAGGGGGTCTACAGGGCCCAGCTGAGGCGGCAACTGTGCTGGCAATGTCTGCAGGGGCATGGTTTGCATCATGAGTGGTGAGAAGATGGGCAGCTCCATAGGCATGGAGAGCTGGGTGAGCGGCACAGAGGGCTGGGCTGGTGCGATGGTGGGAGAGGTGATGGGTGGGGCAGAAGTGGGGATGGCAGGAGCAGCAGCAGGCTGGGGAGGGGCTGGAGGCAGCGGCGGGGGCGGCGGCGGCGGCGGGGGCGGCTCTGGGGTCTGCGGCCGCAGCGGGTACAGCTTGTCGTAGTGTTCTCTGTACTGTTTGGCAAATCTCTCTAACTGCTTAAAGGGAAAGTAATGTTGGTGAACGTGCTCTTGGTGGCTCTTCAGGATGAGGATGTTTGAGAAGAACTTGCCGCACGTGTCGCACTCCAGCTTTTCCAAGTTCTCACCTTGCTCTGTCTTCCCATTTTTCTTCTGCCCCTTTTGCTTGTTCTCGTTGTACTGAATGACGAGCTCAAAGCCAAAGTTTTCCAGCAAGGCTTTGGTGGCATTGCCCCTCGCGTCAGAAGCAATCCGTGGAGGCAGTATGGAGGGCTCTGAACTGCTGCCTGGCACAAAGTCCTTCTTCTCTTTGGGCTTTAAGTTATCAGGAAGAGACTCCTTCAGTGTTATGTTATTGTCTCCCCTCTCTGCGCTTTCCCTTTCCCGTGGGGTTTCTTTATCTTTCTCCTTCACTATAGATTTATTCTTCTTCTCTGGGTGCTGGCTCTGCTGTAGTAGGACGGAGTGGGGTTGGGACAAGGACAGCTGACCTTGCTGCTGCTGCAAGAGCTGTGGATGGCTCTGCTGAGGGAGCTGAACTTGTGCCTTCAGGTCCTCCAGCAAACTTGGACCCGTCCCAGTCAATGTCAGTGCACCACTGGTGACAGGCAAGCTGACTTCTGGATTGAGCTGAAACTCAGCACTGGGGATGTAGAATGGGAACAGAAGATGCTGCTGCTGCTGCAGCTGCAGAAGGGTCTCAGTGGTCATTGGAAAGTGCGGCAAAAGTGCTGGGTTGAAGAGCTGGGACTGCAGGAGAGCAGCCTGCTGCTGCAGCTCCTGCTGCAGGTGGGCCTGGACCTGTGCCTGTGCCAAGGTTTGAGCTTGTTGTTGCTGCTGCTGCTGCTGCTGCTGCTGTTGCTGCTGCTGCTGCTGCCTGGATGCAATCATGTCTGCCAGCTTCTTGCGGTTCACCTCTTTGGGCTCTGCAGAGGAGGAGATGTTAGTGCTTACAGCGTTACCCAAGGGAGGAATTCCCACACTGTCACTGGAGACCTGGTTGAGCAGGCTGGGAATGGGAGTGGTGCCTGAAGTGCTTGTGCTGGTGGTTGCAAAAGCATTGCTGTTGGTGGCACTGACAGGGCTCGGTGTGGACGAGCCCAGCGAGAGGCTGCTGCTGCTGCTGCTGTTGCCAGCCCCGTTGCTGCTGCCGCCGGCCGCCTCCAGCTTGGCTGCGCGAGCCTTGGTCTGGTGCAGGACAGACCTCATGTGGATCTCCAGAGTCGAGCTCTGGCTGTAGGCCACGTTGCAGGTGTTACACTTGAAAGGTTTGTTGTCTGGACTGCTGGTAGGCTCAGGCTGCCCAGTAGCAGACTCTTGGAGGGCTCGTTTCAGTTTATGCAGATGAGAAACGGAATTGTAATGTACCAGGAGAATGTTCTTCTGCGTGAAGGACTCCTTGCAGACTGTGCACTTGTATGGGCGAGATGGATCTAGAAATTTCTCCATAGTGAAGTTAGGGCCCTTCCTAAAGGGCAAGGCCCTTTTTGGTTCTGAGCCAGAGTCCTCTTGCACCGACCCTGAATCGCTGCCTGTTGGGCTCTGCTTATCTTCCAGGTCGCTCTCTTCTTCCTTATCTTCCTCGACTATTATTGTGTGGTCCTCGGCAAGTGAGGGGTCACCCATAGCAAGGAGGTCCCCATTGACCAAGAGACCACCGTAGAGCTGCTGAATGTCAGCCTCACTCAGCTCCAGGTGGCTGGTTTCCAGATGCTTCTTCAGGGCCTGGAAGGTTCGGAAGCTGCGCTGGCAGAGGCAGCACATGGTGGCTGCCCGGATGACATGGTACTGGGAATGGAGCTGCAGCTTCTCGATGGTTTTGAAGGCCAGGCTGCACTGGTTGCAGCGGTACTTGTAGACGTGGCGGTCAGAGACCGGCAGCTGAGGCCGCTTGGCATGGACGTCGTTGAAGTGTGTCTGCAGGGCTGCTGAGCTCTTGAACACCTGGCTGCAGCCCTTCTTCCAGCACAGGAAGCCAGAGTCCTCCCGGGCAGTGCTCGGATCAGCTGGAGTGGGCTTGGGGTCTCCGCTGTGCTCTGCACTGTCTGATGACAACAGGGTCTTCCCCACATCCTCAGAGGTCTCTGTGAAAACAGAGCAAACCCAAAAATTACACCAGCACACCAAGGCAGATCAACACTCCCTTTCAGTCCTGAATACTCTGTGATTTTTGATCTCCAACGACAAGTATTTCTAACATTTCTCCTCTATCTTCATTCATTTGTTTCAATACCAGCCCATTAACCTCATCATGGCCCATTGCATAAACCTACACAATTTACTTCCTTGCTCACTTTGAATATCTGGAAATTATTCACACACACATCCCTTAGTGCATTTATCACCTTCAATTCTCCCTTTCAAGCAAAAGCCATTCAGCCACCTCTGTCTTCACTGTTCCTTTTTGATGTTTCAAAAGCCTGTTTTCTAAAAAGAAGGCTCATCAAACTGAACATAGTGTTTGAGTCTAGGTCCTATCAAAGAGAGGATTAACAGGAATGAAACTGGTCCCTGACCAGGTGATGGAGCTGGGGGACTGCTGGGACAGTGGATCTCATTGACCTGCACTCACCAGACTGTTTCCCCTCCCGCTCCTCTGTGCCTGAGTTCCCATCCTTCTCCGGAGCAGCTGCTGGAAGGAACATGCTGCTGGGCATCATCACCTCAGGGGTTGTCACCTAGATACAGGGGAAAGGACATAGGGAGAGAAAAAAAAAAAAAAAGAAAATATTTTAAACATCTCCAGTTGCAAAACTAGACATCAGTATTGTGAAGTCAGAGACATCATTTTTCCCAGCTCACTGAAGACTTCGTATTTATGAGACAAAGCTCAAATCAGTCAAAAGTGTTTCTACAGTTACATTCTGGACATAATTAGCAGTGCACACTTGAAGAATAATCTTATTATTAATATTTTTCCTTTATGTGGAATTCAGACTTTGATCACTGACAATGTTTTGTCATGGGCTGTGAAACTTCTTGTGCAACCAATTAGGTAGATAAGTTGAAAGGCCCACCTTAAGCTGCTGAAAACATAATAAGGCCCCTAATTAAATCATACCTAGTAAAGTACACTGTAATCTTGAACCAGGGAGCATTGCAGCACTGTTTTCAAAGTGTATCGATGCAGGGAAAGGAGGGGCATGAGAAAGAAAAGTACAAATAAGGAGAGAGGTGACAAAGGAAAGGATGAATAAGAAAAAGGACTAAAGAGAAAGCAAATTGTGAAATAAAAAGCTTTCGGTAACCCTTTCCTTGCTCTGACTGATGCATTCTCTTTGCTCCTCTTCAAGTATTTGGCTAGATCCTGCACCATCAAAACCAGTGCAGTGCTGGGACACCACTGCTTCTACAGAGCTGGACAATCTGCATGGCTCAGCTGGAGAGGGTCTTTGGAAGAGCCAAATGTGCACACTCATCCTGTTCTGAAAAACTGTTTCTTTGGATATACCTGGTCACAAAACCATCTCACCAGCAGCCTGCACATGGCTGGCATCAGATGCAGGACAATGAATGTGCTTTTGAATGTCTGGAGACAATGTCTCACACTGCTGGAACACTGCCTCACTGCACAGGGACAGACAGACCCACGTCACTGCCACCACCCCCGTGTTTCCCAGCACAGGGCTCCCAGTGCTGGTCAGTGCCTGTGGCAATCAAAGACTCCTCCACAGCCCTGAGCAGCTGCCCACCTTGCTGACACCCAGGGAGCGTTCCCCTTCCTCCAGGTGCTCCTGCTCCCAGCCTCCCACTGCTGGGAAGGTGAGGCAGAACTAAACACTCCCATTCGGGTCTAAGGCAAAACAAGCCTCTCCATCCTTCTGCTGGATATGGAGAGGACATCTGAACCCTGGATTTCAGGAGAGAATGTGTGTGGCTGCTGCATGCCATGTACCCGGCTTTCTGCACAGCCAAGGACCACAAGGCTCTGAGTGAACTGCAGGACATAGGAGCACACCTGTGGCGAAGCTGAAGCTCATAGAAAATCTCAGGATGAAATGGCAGCACAGAAGTGGCTGCAGAGCCGTGAGGGATACAGAGCTCCCTCCCTTTCCTGGGTCAGCCACCGCATGGCAGTGAGTGCCAGGGCCCACAGAGCAGCAGAGAAGGCCACTGACATATCCCAGGAGGGGAGCTGAATGCACCAAACTCATTCCACCTTCTACTCTAAACAGCAGCATCTGATGGCTGTGGGTGGTTGGTTGGTAGACGTGAAAGGTCACAGAGTAATTTCCAGTAGCTGGGCTTGGAGGAGGGGGATGAGCATGGATGCCGAGAAGGGGAGGCAAGAAGAAACCATCCCTCTCAGGTCTAGCAGCAGGAAGAGCCTGCTTTCCTAGGATCTTTAGGAATTATGAAAAATAAATCACGAGAAATTAAAAAAAAACCCCAACAGAGTAGAAAAAGAATAAAATTATCTAACACCTCAGCTGCACATCATTATAGAGCTGTGGCTTTTCATAGGCGTTACAGTACGGCAGCCGTCCCCACCACCACGCTCAGTACGACGGATCAGTAATTGTTTTCATACACTTTAATTAGAAAAACTCAGATGGCTATGAATAATAATGGAAAAGAGAGACTTTTGCACTTGAAAGGTTGAAGTCAATCAAGTGTGAATGACGGCAAAAAAGAAAAAAAAAAGACACCAATTCATCAGGCCTCTGTTGTCTCGCCGCGTCTTTAATCATAATTCCTGATTGGGATTCAAGAAGGCAGTAAGCAGCGGTTCTTTGTCTGCCTTCACCTTCCGTCAATTAACTCTCCCCGAAATATAATCATCAACCTCACATGCTCCTCTGCATCTTAATCTGGGGCTCCAAACCTGTAAGTCCTGCCCTATATGTGTTTAAGTAATTACCTTTATCTACCTGCATCTCCACAGCCACCATTCCTTCCCTTCCCTCTATCCTCCCTCCACCACAGGGGGGAAAAAAAAGGAAAAAAAGGAAAAAAAAAAAAGAAAAAGGAAGGAAAAAAAAAAGACTGTGGTGCATTAAATTGCTACAGGCACAAAATTCCCAGAGGCACACAGAAAAAAAGCTTGGAAAAAAGTGCAGGGAACTAGAAATTCTGGATATGGATGCAGAAACTGTGGTGGTGCAGCCGTGGGCTGGCCTTAGGGATCAAACCACTGGAAAGAAGGCACCGGTCAGCAACTGGACTCACTCTAGTCCTCTGGCTCCATTCAGGCGACTCCTGTCCCTTTCCTACACCACGATCCAGGGCAGGACCCTCTGTCCTTTCATCCCCATGGACCAGCCCTGAGCAGGTGGCAAAGATAGGAGTGCAAATCAGCTGCACATCCCAAATCACTCTGCACTGACACGGCATTCCAGACTGCCTTTTTTGAAGGGTTTGTCCTTCTGCAATGTCCGAGGACATCTCATGTCTCTGGACCTGCAGAATTTGCCTCACATGCTGAGGCTGCTTCTCGTATAACCCCAGCGTGGGGCATGATGGGGCAGGAAGGTGCAGCAGCCCACGGCTCCCTGGCAGGTGCGACAGGAGCATCTTGTACTGCAGATGTATTTCATGGCAGGAAGTGTTCCGTGATCGCAAGGAGCGTGTTCATCTGGAGCACAGCCCATGTTAGCGCGTGCGGCTGTCAAACGCTCTCCTCCTCCCTCTCACCTGCAGACACCTGGTGTCATCCTGGCATCCCTCCTCAGCTTGGCAATCCCTCCCCCTCCTCAGCTCCTGTCTACCCCTTTCAATGGCTCCAACACTCTTTCACAACAGCAACACGTCAGTCAGTGTGAGCCATTACTAAAACACAGCCCTCAGCTGTGAGTTCAACAAATGCGGTTTGTCTCCTCCCTTCCCTTCTCCTCTTCATCATGCCTGTTCTTTTCTGTCCAACACCAAACCCTACCCCTGTGTGGCTGCAGCTACCATCTCCTGGCCCACAAGTCACCAGCAAGGCTCACTGCAGCATGGCACCTCTGTCTTGGTCAGCCCAGATCCAGCCCTGTGCCCAGCCTGAGCACCATCCCCTGCAGCTCTGACGGCTATGGTCCCTCTAAGTTCTCCTCTTGTTACCACACAGAAGGTCCTCAAAGGATGGAAAGTTGCTGGACAAGCCTCTCTGCTTCCAAGAACCCCACATTTGGGTGAAATTCAGACCCCTTCAGCAGATAAAATGTCTTTATGATGATGAGATCCATGGAGAGGCAGGTGCACTCCACTTTGGTGGCCATTTCTATGGACACAGTGGCCCGGCAACAACTGTTACAGAGCATCTGAGGGCTGATGGGTCAGGTCTCCTGCCTCCCTGCCCCACCAGGATGCACACAGCCTGACACCCAGAAACATGTCACTCCTCTGCAGAACAACCAGTGGGCCCACTCCTCACTGGTGACAACCTCCAGCAGTGACACGCAGGGCTCCAGCCACCAATGGATCTACTGGATTTTCAACAACCAACTGCAGAGCCGCTTGTGTGCGGGGCTGGAGGCTCAGAGCCCAACACCCATCAATATAACACCCGCATATTGCTGACATGTCCAAACAACTACTCCTGGCTGGTGTGAGCAGCCAGCTCCTCTCACACCCCACCTGCCTGTGCTGATGTCCATGGGCACCAAACGAGGGGATGGTTCCCCTGAATATACCCCAAAATGCTGAAATCATGTGGCTCTGAAAAGAAACCCTCTAGAAGAGGTCTGAGGAGATACATCACTGTCCCCATGTCTATGAAACCAGGGGAATTACAGACGGGAGGGAAGGTTCCCCACCAGACAAAGGAGGTAATTTCCATTACAAAGAGAGAGAGAGAGGGTGCTGGAGTGAAAAGCTTCATTAGACTCTGAGAGGCAAAGTGATGGCAGTATACCAAGGTCACTTCTAATTTAGACCATCTAATTGGCAAACATGGCTCCAAATGGCTATCATCTCACAGGGCTCAGAATTAATGAAGCCCGATTATTTTCATTACCTTCATCCGAGATGGAGAATGAGACACAGAGTGAGAGGGAAAGGGGGGAGAGGGAGGGGGCGAAAAGGAGGGAGAGAGAAAAATTGAGTGACAGCAGAAGGGAGAGAGCAATAAGAAAAGACAATGGGAAAGAGGGTAAAAATGTAAAGATAGCAGGAGGGGGAAGTGAGATGGTAGGGATGGGCAAGAATGACTCCTGGAGCCAGGGAGAAAAGAAGATGGAAAGAAGACTGGAACATTGGGAAGATGTTCCCTAAACTGAGGAAGAGAAAGCTGACAGCAGAGATGACGAGACAGAAGTGTGTAGAAGGATAAGGCTGGCTGCGGGAGGAGGGAGAGCTCCCACTCCCAGAGGCTCTTGGGAAGCCGTCCTCTCTCTCTCCCAGCTCCAGCCTCACCCTCGCCACGGGCCCTGCCGGGCCAGGCAGGGGCTGTCATGGGAAAGGTGGAGCCTGGCCCTGCTCAGAGAGGCCGTGATGCCACAGAGAGGGAGAACCTGGCTATGTTCATCCACCAGCCCCACGAAGGGGAAGCTGCAGGAGATGGCAGGAGAGTGTGAGCCCCAGCCTCCGTCCCTGTGGGGCACAGCACGTGCTCTGCTCCTCAGGCAGCCCCGCCAGCCCCGGTCCCTGCGGCGGGGCCAGTGGGAGGACGGGGGTCCCATGGGACAGCCAGCCCGGCTGCTGCTGACGTGAAAAGGAGGGAGCACGACCAGGCAGCCTGGAGATGCCGAGCGGAGCAGGAGCCGTTACCATGGCAACAGACATATTAGACACTGCAGGTTCCTGAACGGCGTCTGATAAGGTGTTATTAACTGGAGCCTCCTCCACGCCGAGCGCAGTCTGCGCCGAGAGGGAGCTGGCTCTGTCACGGGGCTCGGCTCCCTCGCCGCGGCGCAGCGACAAACCCGGGCGGATCTCCGCGAGAACCAGCCGAGTCAGGAGCCTCCCATGCTGCCGTGTTCCGCACAAACCACACTCATGTCCCAAAATATTGTCACAGAACACAAACAGACCCGCCTTCTTCACCCCGTGCTGAGACCTGGAGGAGGAGAGGCAACCCTCCCTAGGTGCCAAAGGGAAGGAAGGTGGGAAAACCAGGAACATGCATGAGGATGAGCATCATGGCTGGGCCAGTCTCTGCCATCCTTGCAGAGCCCTGTGGCCCCACTCTAGCACAGCAGAGTGCTCACCTGAGGGAGCCTGACCTGCTCTGCAGAGTGTCCTGAGCTCCTTCCATGCCCTCATATCCCAGAGGACACAGACGTGCTTGAGGACAGACCAGCCCAGCACTCCTGCTCCAGACCACACACCCTGCCCAGGCAGCCTGCCTGGCTCAAAACAAACGGCTCCACACCAGCGTGACAGCTACCCTGAGCAAACTGGTTACACCCACTGACCTAGGGAAGGGGCTTGGCTTCTGCTCGCTGCTCTTAGAAAAGCCAAAACACCTGCCACCAATGTAGTTAAGAGGTGAACAAGGGCTGTTCAAGGCCTCAGAAGGTATTTACACACTTGAGCAGCACCAGTGAAATGGACACAGGTCACAGAGGCCGTGGTCAGTGGGATGGGACAGCTCTGTCACCCAGGTGCACAGGCAGGGCAGAGCTACATCCTGAGAAGCCTTGAGGAGACAGGCAGCTAGCAATGCAAAGCAGCAAGATAAGAATGTAAAGTTCTTATGTGGGAACCAGAAGAGGCTGCCCAGAGAGAATCTCCTTTCCTGGAGATACTCAAACGCTGTCTGGACACAATCCTGAGCAACACGATCAGAGGACCCTGCCTGAGCAGGGAGGCTGGATGGAGCAGCTCCAGTGGTCCCTCCCAAGACCACTCGTGATTCTGTGACTCCACCACTCCTGTCTTCAAGAAGGAGTTCCAAAAGGAATCACAGAATCATTAAAGTTGGAAAAGACCCTTTGTCTTCCAAGTCCAGCCATCAACCCAACACCACCACTATGGTTAAACTCTGTCCCCAAATGCCACCTCCACATGATTTTTGAACACCTCCAAGGATGGAGACTCCATCCATAATGGTGACTGCTTCTGTAGGCAGCCTGTGCCAGGGCTTTCCAACCCCCTCCATGAAGAAATTTTCCCTAATATCCAGTCTAAACCTTTCCTGGTGCAGCTTGCAGCTAGTCCTCTTGTCCTGTCACTTGTTTTGTGGGAGAAGAGACCTACCCCACTTGGCTCCAACCTTCTTTCAGGGAGTTGTAGAGAGGAAGAGTGACAGAAAGAGAAGACAAGAAAACAGTAAGAGAACAGCTGGGTCATGTTGCATGTGCTTGCTCCGAAGATGACACAGGAAGGAGCTGGTGAAGAACATCAGCGTTACAACAAACACCGTGCTACTCACCCCCAGTGCCAACAACTGGCCAAGAAGGGAGAAAACAAGCAGAAACAGGGTGCAAGAAAAATAAACACAAAGAGAAAGAACTGGCAGGAATCAAAATAAACACTTATTTTATATATTTGATGACAAGTTCTTAAATGTAGACAGAACCTTGCATTGAGTATTATACCAAAGAAACAACAGGGACAATATATCCCATCAACTGCTGGATCTTCCAGAAGCTTTTGCACAAGCTGCCATCCCATGCACTCATAAAGTCAAGGAAATAGTATTTATCCTGATTTCACAGTGAAATCACTCAAGAGTTGAGCTTCACAGGGCTCAAGCAGGGACACAACATACTAGAGTGCAGCAAACCTCGATGGCAGAGCTCTGGCAGGTGAAGGAGCTGCTACCACAGCAACTCTCTGCTCCTCATCTTTGTGGGGATGGCAGTGGACATGCTGGGATGGCAGTGGACATGCTGGGATGGCAGCAGCCATGCTTGCCTGCACAGCCACTTACCGTCATGATGAGTTTCTCGACGCAGTCGGGTGACACGCTGTGCAGGTGGGTGAGGTGCAGCTGCAGGTGGATCTTGTTGTTCAGCATGTCCTGGCAGAGAGGGCAGCGGAGCATGGGCTGCACCGAGTGCTGGGTCATGGCGTGCACCCGCAGCCGGTTCACGTCCGTGTTGCTGTACTTGCAATATGGACACTGGTACATCTGCAGAGCAGACAAATGAATCACACAGCTCTTCCAGGTGCTACTTTCCCCTCTTACAGCTTCAATAATTTGATGCCTTCTACCACCAGTTAATGCCTTTCATCCTCTTTCTCCCATTTTATTCTTTGCTTTTGGCACACTGTAAACACATTACCTGTACAGAGATATGGGTTCTTCTGCCTTACCTGCTCTGATTTGGTCTCCTCTGAAGTTTTCGACCACTTAAAGGAGAGCGGTGACTCAGAGCTGCTGGGAAATGATATCCTCTTGGAGGATGCTGGAGGCTCTGTCAGCTCCTTCTCTGGCTGGCTGGCTGGTGCTGCAACAGAAAGCCATTGACATCAGGACACCCCGAAGAGGCCTAGGCTGGACAATGACAGGGCTTCCATTTACTGCGTGACACACACCCTAAGGACTTGGAGGAGGATGAATCTGAGGACTGACCAATGTCCTCAATGCACACCAGGCCAAAAACAGCTCCCTCTCACTGATCTCCCACAGCATGGGGACTGTGTCACTGGTGGCCAGAAGCAGAAAGATCCCAGCTGTTTCTGGGGGATGCCTGCAACCTGCAGGTTCAGGAGACTCTGGGCCTGCAGCTGCATTGGACACACAAATGCTTGGCCAGATGGTGAAGGCCCATGTGTCACCTCCAGGAGCAGCTGGACTTGGTAAGGTAGAACTCACACCCCCAGCTGACCCAGGACATTCTACACACAGACACTGTGAAATGTGTTTGCCCTGGAGAGGGCTGGTGGCTGTGGCTGTCAGCACAATGGATGGCACCCGTGCTGGCAGCAGTGGTGCTGCTGGGACAGCTCTGGCTGGCTCAGCCCATGCTTCCAGGGGAAGGAGCATATCTGGTGCTCCCTAGCACATGGTCCTTCCAAAATCCCAATTTCGGCAGGACCCGGCCAAGGGGACCCAAACACTCCCACTGTGATAAGCCAAGAAAAGGCTATTTTGCTCTGCCAGACAGATAAATGCAAATGAGCCCTAAAGTCAACAGCAAAACACTCCACGAGCTGTGGCACTGGGAGAAGCACATCCCTGACCTTTCTCCTCCCCCGAACCCTGGCTGCCTTCAGTACATAAATTTGTGGGACATCTATTATTTAAAAACTGTAAGGACAAGTATATTATACACAGCCCCCGTCTCCTCCTCCCCGAACACACATTCATAACGGTACTTTAATCTGTCTCGAATCGACTTCAAACCCATTTTGCCCTTAATGGGAGTTATTCATTTTCACTTGAAAGGTAATATCTGACAGCTGGATATTTAATATGATGGATCAGCTGCCGATTAACAAGGCGCTGTAGCATTCTCAGGCCAGTCCCCCATACTCTTCCCCCTTTCTCCTACTCAACTTGTGAACCCGCTGCTGGTATCTGCTCCTTGTTTCAGACAACACCATCAAGAGTCAGATCCCAGCAAACTGCTTCCTTCCCAAAGACCCTTCTTGCACTGGCATGAGCTGTATTTCCAAATGTACCACATCACAGCAGAGAATACAATTCCTGTTCCTAACTACCTTCCCTGCCAGTCCCCATCTCTGTATTCAGCTGAATAGAGGCAAAGTAAGTTCTGGCAGAGGGAAAACAAGTACAGGTAGCAGGACTGCCAGAGGGAGGCAGGGATTAGAGGATTTGATGTGGGACTGCTGAATTTCTCCTGGTAGGCTTGTCCACATGAAACTGGCTTGGAGGTGATCTTGTTCCCCACAGCACCGCTGGCTGCATGCCTGGTGCTTCGTGCCTGGCTGGGCAGCAGCCTCCACGCGTGCATGTGCAGTCCTGGCTGTACCTGGGGTACCAGCCCCAGGACTCTGCCGTGCTGCCAGCTCCACAAAAACACCCAAACCAGGGGTGGAACGAGCTCGCAGTGTCAGTGCTGACTGACAAACACCATCACAGATCCTGCTCTGCCCTCACAGAATGACAGGTTGCTCTGCCCAGCTCCCTGCTTGAACCGAGACTCTCCCTGCGGCTCAGAACTGGAAACAGCTTTAAGATGTCTGCAGGGCCAGAGCTGACCTTCCCTGCTTCCTATAATAAATGTGCTTGGAGTATTGGGAACATGGCACCACTCTGCTGCTCCTCCATTGAGGAACACAGTCCCTCCTGGAGGGTTTGGGGAGGAGAGACCACCACCAAGAGCCAGCACTGTGGCGGCTGAAGGACCACCCTGCCTGAAAATGCCCTGCCCGAGCCCTGTGTGATGTGAGTGTCCCTTGTCAGGAGCCTGACCACTGCTGGCACTGTCCAGTCCTCAGCGTGACCTCAGACACTGACGAGCCACCCCCCATCAGGCTGCAGGGTGTTGGGAAGAGCAGCTGGAGACCCCAGGTGTGCCAGGGTGGTCTGGCACAGCCACGAGAGTCCTGCTCCAGACCTGCACTGGGCGGGGATGACAGTGACAGTCATGGCTTCGGGTCCCCTTAGACCTCTCTAGGTGGTGACTGTAGCTCCTCTTGGTCCTCACTCTGTCCCTGCACTAGGCACTGACCACTGCCAGCTGCTCACCAGTGGAGTGTTTCTGGATGCAGTGACTGAATTCAGCCCAATCATCAGCTACCCCAGACTGCTGAACATCAGCTTGGGAGTCACAGCAGGGTATTTTCTCATCTCCTTTCTACTGTGAAGCAGTCTGCTTAGAATTAGTAACAGGTAATTAAAATGTACCATCCCCGAAGTGTCCAATTTCATTAAACCACTTAATCCAACCCCATAACCTTAATCCTTCAAAACTAGAATTATTGATGATTGTCCAGACCCAAGAATAACTGATTTGTTGCACATAGGATATTTTAAGTATTAGTTTTTGAGTTGACAGCTCAGCTGGGAATTTTAACACCAAGACTGAAGTTTGTTGTTGATAAACAGTCAAATGCACAAAATGACACATTCAGTCCACATCACAGATGATCAGAGGAATTAAGAACTCTCTGCTACCAGGAGAAACGAGGACATGGCTTGGCGTCTGCCTGCAGAACTCTTAGCATAGCCTGGGACCTTCTGTCTATGCAGAGAGGAGAGGACAGAACGTCCTGAGCTCAAAATGTCCCGAAGGCCATGGCCTGGAAGGGCTCAGTGACACTGGAGCACACAGAGACACCACCTGTGCCAGCATCTTGCTTCCAGGCCCAGGCCCCGCAGGGCAGAAAAAGGAACTTGCTTTAAACTATGATGTACATCTGCATATCAAACAGTATTGTTATTACTTTCACTTTTTAAATGGATTTAGTTCAGATTCACTGACTTAAGAGGGAGACCTCTGTTTCTCAACAAATGTCCCCTACAGGGAATGCAATGGGGCAGGGCTGCCACAGCACCTCTGGAGATCTACTGATCTTTCACTCTGCTCAGCAGCTTCTGCTTTTCTGAGGGGGAGGAGAGATCTTCCTTGGGTACATTCCAGAGGTGAGATGGGCATTTCCTTGCAAGTGGGGGCCTTTCCTTTGCTGGTTCCAGAGGCAAAGCCAGCATGGATCCCCTAAAATGCTGCTCTCCATCCTGGTGGGAAGGAAGTCACCACCCACCTCTTACCCATCAGATTCTTTTAGCTAAAGTATCACTGACAGCCCCTTCATCTAAACTTCCATCTCCCAACCAAGCAACATAATGGAAAAGCCAATTAAATGATTATTAATTCATGCTGCTTTCCGTAAGCCAGAGGTTCTCATCTCCCTGCATTCCGTAAACCAGCTTGCCACTTGCCCTAGAAATTTACAGTGGGGTTTCTGCTATTGCCATTGATTTAAACACCACCAGCCTCCAAAAAACTCCTTGCCATGAAGTCCAGCTGCTGGCCTGGGGAAGTTCTCAGTGAGAGCAGGGAACTGTGCTTTCATGCCTGATGGAAAATAGCATTCTGAATTTGGTGGTGCCTCCTTCCTCAAATCACCTCAGTTGTTCTTGGAGCCATCACTCAGCACCACAGATCCTTGGACCAGTGGGAGCTGCTACTGTGCCACACAGCCCTGTGCCATCAATGCCCAAGGCTTCTGGCCCCGTGCCCTCACAGCACCTGTGTGTCTCCTGAAATCCAGCGCTAGTTTATCTGTTTCATCCACTCTCCAGAATCTGCCTTGATGCAGGAATGGCCAGAGCCCACACGGACTGCTGGGGAAGGGCACGGGGCACCCAGAGCTGCTGCAGCCCTGCCACCTCCTCAGAAACATAAAGCCAACATTTCCTCCCCAAACACTGTCTAATTCCCCATTCCCTGAAGGAACTTCCATTCCAACCAGCTGCTGTAGCCACACTATCAGGCCTGTGCACTACCTGCTGCTCTGCAGTGTTTCTCAGTTCTGTATTTGACAGTAACTCAGCTGACAGGTAAGTGCCCCATGCTCGGTGCACTCCGCACCCATCCTCATTTCTGCTTCACAGCTCCAAAAATGGCTGAATAATTTGTTTTTCTAATGCTGTGTCATACCTTCCCACCTGCAGCGAGTACCCACGGCTGAACTACTATTAAATATTCATATCCAGAAGCTCCAGCCACCACCAGACTTCCCTGCCTTGCTCCACATGAACATCAAACACCCAGCAGATGCCATTGCGAGATGCCAAGCAGCACCAGGGGCTCCTGGAGGTGGGGCTTTGCTTGGCACCACAGACCTCTCCTGCAGCCCACTGCAGCTCCTGCAGCACCTCCAATGCCACCAGAGCCCAGCCTGCCCCGAGCTCAGCCAGCAGCTGCACGGAGCCACCCAGCCCAGCCATATTTCTGGGCTGGAGCTGCCACCCAGGAGCCTTTTGTGCTTCACATATCCTTGGGAAAACACAGTTAGAGGCAACCTCCCAGTCCCTCTCTCCCATCCCCTCTGCCTGGTCTCCCTCGCTCGGGCGCCAGTGCTGAGTGGCTCCATCGTGCCCTCGTCCCCTTTCTCCCAGCCTCTCAGGCCCCCAGAACATCCTGGCCATTAAGTGCTCCACAAACGCCAGATATTAAAAAAAAGCAGCAAAAAGCAGCCGGGGGGAGGAGCAGGAATAGATTTCCGTCAGGATGTGCCTGACCTGTTTTTTTCAATTTCAGTAATTAGAAAGGCAGTCGGCCTGTAGGAATTATTCATAAACTGCAGGAGCTGTGCAGTATACATTTATGTTAAACATGTCAAATCCAATTGAAATCATGCCTGCCAGCACCATACTCCATAAACACACTTTTCTGCAACAATTTCCCAGCTCTCAGCAGCCCATTAATACTTCCTTTAATAGCAATCTACCACGGATTCGAATCAGGGACGGTCCATTGCACTAATTGCTCTGTTAGGTGAGCATCACGGACAAAAAAAAAAAAAAAAAAAGAAAAAAAAAATCATTAACAAAAATAAAAGCCCTTCAGGCCAGTCCTCCAGAAAGATTTCATTTCAATCTATATTTTAAGTAGACTTTGTTTCTTGTTTTTGTGGAAAAACCCCTGATATTGTCCGTGTACCCAACGGACAGTGCATTAAGGAAGCCTCTGGTAGCTGGGTCACTGCTGGTGATGGGCCTCTCCAGCAGAGACATGAACCAGCACCACTTCAAATCTGAGAGGCCTTGTACTGCAAGGAGCAGGGCTTCAGCTGAATATCCATCATCTACATCCTGCCTTAAAAATGGAATTGGGATCAGCCACAATTCCTTTCCCTCTTGCTGGTTTGCTTGTGGTGAATCTCACATTAGCCATGACAAGATAATGTCTAACAATGAGTCATCAGGCACACAGCATCTCTCTGCTCCAGTGTGGAGGCACTGCCATCTTCCAGAACCTTCCAGAAATCACAGAGATTTCTGTACAAATCAAGATCCACTGAGTTCTTCTATGGGATGGAGTTTTCCCCGAGTATATTCAATTGAAAAGTATCACCTAAAAAAATGTTTCTGCTTTACATTATTGCATTTTAAAATAAATATAAAGAATGAATCAATACATTTATTTTGCAGTTGAGGCACTTTGACAAGCTTACAGTGAGGTTTTTCCCTTGGTGCTGACACTAACTCCAGCACAGGTTGCACCTGGACTGTACCCACCGTGGTGCAGACACTCACCCCTGGGCTGGGGCAGGGAGATGGGCAAAGGAACTCAGTGTCTTGTTACATATCTTGCAAACCTTTAAGGAAGTGGAAGAAATAAATCCCCTGTGCACAGGAAACCAAAGCACAAAGGGGAGTAAATTGCTGAGGAACATAACAATCAAATTGTAGGTGGTGAGCAGCAAAAAAGTCTGTGCCCCTCCCCTTTCCCATGCCCCATCGCTGGCTTTCAGCCCACACCTCTCCTGCTCCCATCTCCATCTTCACACCTGGCTCAGAGGCTTTTCCTAAGGTCAGCCAGTCCATCCAAAGCAGGACAGACTAAGCCTGCCTTATTCCTGATGGCAGCTCCTCTACAATCTTCTTGAAAGACCTCTGGGGAACCTTCCCAGAAAACCCACTCCAGTGCTTAAGCCACAGGCTGTACAGGAGGACTTTTAAAATTTTGTTATCTAACATCAATCTTTCTCCCTTCAATTTAGGCCCTTTGTGTCTTCTTGTCTGTATCCTCTTCGTGGAGAACAAATAATTTCCTTCCTTTCAGAAGCATTTCATGCACAAGACTTATCGTGTCCTCCTCTTTGGTCTTCTTTCAGGTCAAATAAGCCTGTTCATTCCATCTTCTGCTCCTGACTGATGTTGCACTGTTCTGGGTTTTTCCTGATGTTTGGGCTTTCTGAAATTGCTGCTCAGCCTCCCCAGCACCCCAGCTCAGGAATGGAGAGCTTTCCAGTACTAATGAAAACCACCAGTGGTACAGTATTGTCACCTACACTGCTATGTCTGTGCTTCATTTCAGCCTGTCCTGAAAAGTGGCATCGAAAGCCTTCCCAAGGAGACACTGACTCCAAACAGGACCTTCTTCACATGAAGGGAAATTGGGTCGTGTTGACATGATTTGTTCTTGACAAATCTGTGTCGATTGTTCCTCATCTCATTATCTTCCCATCAGCACTTACAAACAGTTGTTTGGTCAATTCCCGGGAAAATCTGGGGCAGAGATGGCAGGTGTACAGTTCCCCAGCCCCTCCTTCAGTCAGGGACAAGCCCCGTGTCTGCCCCTCACTGCACCTCCCCTCTCCCCTGCACAGCACCAGAGAGAGCAGCTGGCAGGTTTGATATGCTGCAGGCACTGTGTCCAGCACCCAGGTACAGTGCAGCAGGCCAGGGACAACGTTCAGCATCACCAAGTGCTCTGCAGCCCATTCCCTGGTGGCCAGGGCCAGGCTCTCCCCAGGCTGCTGCTGACACAGCCTGTGCTGCTCTGCTCAGTGAGGGCAAATGCAAAGAAGGCTTCATGTTCTTTAGCTTTATGACACTGTGGTCACAGCCTCCCTCTCCTGCTCTGTGTCAGCAGCCTCCTCCTCCTCCAAGGAGAGCTTCCTGGTGCTGCTGCTCACGGCTCCACTGGTGCTGGGTTTTCGTGTCCCTGCACACTTCTCTTCTGGGGCTCTCAGGCATAACCTGACCCAGTTTCTGTTCCTTCCCTTGTCTGAGGTCCAGGAGGACTGTCGACACAGTCATGCTCCTTGAGGGACAAGAGCAGAAACAAGAGCAAGGTGTGGTGCCTACTTTGCACACTGGCTGGACAGCAACAATTGGTAACACAATCTGGCTTTAAAGCTCAGGACGGCGGTGTTACATGTTTGGAAGCAGCCTGAGCTCAGTGCCAGCCCATCACACACACCTTGGCTCGCACAAGGCTGGTCCCATGCTCCACGGGCTCACACACCTGCTCTGTGTCCTCCCCACACAGCTCCCTTCACAGACCCCATGGAGCTGTCCCATTTCTGATCTGCTCCTTGGCTCACAAACACTGGGTCAGGAATTTCACTGACAGGGTGAAGAAATTAAACCATCCAGATTCAGAGTTTCTGGACAGAAAAGGGTTTAAAAAGTAAGCTCCTTATTTTTCCTTATATATTTTGAAATATCATCTTTGCACACAGATCAGCCTTTTAAAGTGCTTCAGGTTTGGGCAAAAAGCCCTATTTACCCTGAAGAGATTTAATCAATAAACAAAACTTACATCTGTCTGTGACACTTCACAGAATGGTTGTGCTCAACATCACACAATCCTACACAACGAACTGAGACTAAAAACCAGCTACAGCCAAGCCAAATTGCATTTCCAGGTTAAGAATCAGTATGTGATAGGAAGGAACACACAGAGCAACCTCAGGGAGTACAGCCTGCACTGAGAGCACAAACCTCCACAGCCCACAGGGCCCAGCTTGCTCTCTTCACCCGCTGGGACACATCTTCCACTGACTGAGGCTGAGATGGGCTGAGACTGCAACTGTTGAGGTGAAATACCACATTCCATTTTGGGAAAACAATTTAAGACAAAGTACCTTTGTCTGGGGCTCTCCAAGAGGCAACCCTGAAGGCAGCAGGAGGGGGCTGCCTGCAAGAAGCATTTCTGAGGGTTTCTGAGGCACTGCACTGACCAACACTGGGCCTGCCAACCAAACGGGACCTGGAGCCACAACTGCTGTGTCCTGGGCCAAGGAAAATGAATGCCACCTTCAGCACCTCAGGTTCTGGACCCAGGCTGAAGTGGGCAGCTAGGACCAGATGAGGGTGGAAGATGGACAGCCCTCTCCAGAGTGGGACGATCACAGAATCATCAAATGATATGTTTAATCCAACCACGTGCTGGCTGCTGGCAGGAGGGGTCATCCCTTCTCCCCCCTCCTCTCCCAGCTGTTGATCCCCATTGCCCAGGTCCAGCCCCAGAGCACCCACAGCCCAGCCTGACCACCACAATTCCCACTACTGAGAACCTCGAGAAGCCACACACAAAGCCTTCACAGAGGATGACACATGTCACACTGCCACTGCCACATTGTGGTCAGCTAAAAAGGGTTTTATGGACCACTGTTTTTTCCACCTCCCCTTCCTGGATTTGAAGAAAATGAAGGACCAAACAGCACCACAGCTAAATCACAGAATCATACCTGTCCATTTACTCTGGTCCTTGTCCCCTCCACTCTCTTGTTCCTTGGCAGGTTCCTCAGCATCGCCAGCTGTTTCATTGGGCCCTTCCACATCTTCACTGGGTTCTTCTGAAACAAGAAAAGCAGAAAGCGTGACACAGACGTGGAAGGCAGTACAGAAGAATAAGGTAGCTGCCAAAGAGTAAGAGCAGCAGCGAAGGCTGTGCACAAGTGTTGGGTGGCAGGTTATCAACACCACCCAGTGATCTCCCAGCACACCTGCTACTGGTCAAGACAGAAACTGGAAAGAACTGAGAGATGAAAACAAAATGAAGAACCTTGCCTACTTGTACCACCTGGAGGTGCTGAGGTCCCCTGGTGTCATGTACAGTGACATGGTTCTCTACACAGTAAGGTTCTACCCAGCCACATCAGGGATTACAGAAGCATGATCGAGTGACCAGAGCCTCCAGCACCTTCAGCCTCATCCTTCCTCCTCATCCCCACCTCGAGCTCTTCAGACCCAGTGACAGGGTGCAGTACTGACCCTGCTCACCAAGATGCCAGAGCCCACTGCAGACAAATGCCATCCCTCCTGCCCAGACCAAGCCCAGAGCAGCTTGGTCTGCTGCAGCCCCAGCCCAGACATGAGGCACAGGAGGAAGATGCTGGCAGCCTAGCTAGAGGAAGAGACTGCAAACCCGGGCAGCACCATGCAGGTGCAAAAGCACGGAGGAAACACTCAGAGAAGCGCTGAAAGCTCAGAACAAAACATGGAGCACCATGGTCCTGCCCACAAGGACAGCATGGGCACAGGGTGTGTGCAGCTCCACTCCAAGGCACCTCGTCAGGTGGGACTCTGGGGGTGAGACTGCTGTGGCTGCCAGACCCCTTTCACCAGGGTGTAACAGCCACATCATCATCTGCTATTATGGGTGTTAATGTACAGGCCCTGTACTGACAGGGGTTACCCCACCACTGGGTTAAAAGAGGCACTTTTAGGCCATTATACCCATTTTTAGGCAGGACAGTTTAGAATTTTAACTCACATTATCTGGTCATGGTAAGCCCCATGAACCCATGCAACCCTGAGATTTACCTGCACCACCTAACGGGTTCAAGCACCAACCCCCATTCTCCTCCAAACAAAGACAGGGCTAGAAAATCAGATTAAAAGTATATATTAGCAGCTTGCAGATACTCAGCAGTGCTGTTTGAGGATATGACAGCCTAAATTGGGAGTGAGAGGGGAGATGGGTGGCAGTGCTGACAAAGGCATCCAACATGTAGAAAGACACATCACTGGTGGAGGGGTGAGACGGGCAGTCTGCCATGTGAGCTGAGTGCTCAAGTTTGCTGGGAGAAGAGCTGTGAAACCAGCAGCTGGGTTCACATTTCAGAAATTAAAATCCCAATCTTTTTTCCACTTTAGGGAAAAAAAAACAACAAACCATCCCCACTCCAACCCCAGCACCCTGGTGCCTTCAAACCACTTCACACAGGGCAAGGGTGTCCCTTCAGCCGGGGCAGCTGCTGTGGAAGCAGATTTTAGCTGGTTTTATTAGAAACCTTTGGTAACGGGTTTCTATATTTAATTTAAATCATCATTTTAACCATTCTTTGCCGGCTCAGGTGCTCCAAGACCCTCTGGATAGCATGAGGAGACGGTGCCCACTGCCCATGGCCCGCAGCCCATCACCCGCTGCCCTGGCCCCGGCCCCGGCCCCAGCCCCAGCCCCCAGCCCCAGCCCAGAGCCCCCGGCCCGGCTGAACAAAGGGCGCCCGGCGCAGCGGCACTCCCAGCTGCGACCCGGAGGTGTCAGCATCGGCATGGGAGGAAGAGGAAGGGCGAGCCAGGCTCAGCCGCTGTCTGGGCTCTAACCTGAGCATGTGGAAATAATACGTGTCTTCCAGTGTGCTGTCTGGTTCGAGGGGAATAAAATAGGACATTCATAAGCAGTTACACCATCTGTCTTTATACCATCATCATCATCAACAAGGGAAAAAATAGCTCTTTAAAATGGATGAAAGCCCAGGCTGACAGTAACCGGAAAAATGTGAGCTATGAATACCAATAATGGGAGAAAATGATTAAAAAACAAGGCTACAAACAGCAAGTCCCCAGCACGGCTGGGGCTGCAGCTCCTCATGTCCATCCACCACCAGCCTGGAGTGAGCCCCCACATCTCTGGCAATGAGCACTTGACAGTCCTGCACCAGGCATGCTCCCCTCTGCAGACACGAACTGCTCCTGGCTCAAACCCTCTGCCAGGCAGAGGGCAGGGAGCAGATCCAGCTGCAAACCCTCCTACCGCTCCACCCTGAGCTTTTTTCTGAAAAGTAATTTTTCTAAAGCAGGATGGGAAGGGAGCAGAGTCTAAGACACGTACCCAGGGAGACTCTGAACCAGCCTGGGTAGGTCCTTGTCCCATCCCTGCTCAGCTCCTTGCTGCCAGGGCCTCTGGCACAGAGCCCTGGGGAGGGGGCAGCGCTAACTCCATCTGCCTGGTGATCCCCTTCCAGCAGAGCTCTCTGGAAGGCTGAGCCTGCTCTGCTCACCATGCTCAGTCCAGCCTGTGGTGAAGCCACTGTCGCTCCCACCGTGCCCAGGGACGCTGGGGACAGCCACCCCACCCGAGCTGGCTCTGTGTGCTGAGTGGGCTCTGACCTGCTGAGAACCTGCCTCCAGCACTCACAGCCATGTCTGACCCAGCTTCTGCCAAGCAGACCTCGGCACTGACAGTAAAAGCAGCCAAGGCCCTGCTCCTGAAAGGTCTGTGCCCACGCTCTCTGAAGGCAGCTCAGCGGCTGAGCAACAGCGGCAGCTCCACGGCACGGGGCAGGTCTGGAAAGCAAACGCCTGTGTGAGGGCACCAACCATCCACCCAGGTCTGGAAAGCAAACGCCTGTGTGAGGGCACCAACCATCCACCCAGGTCTGGAAAGCAAACACCCGTGTGAGGGCACCAACCATCCACCCAGGTCTGGAAAGCAAACACCCGTGTGAGGGCACCAACCATCCACCCAGGTCTGGAAAGCAAACACCCGTGTGAGGGCACCCAACCATCCACCCAGCTCTGGAAAGCAAACACCAGTGTGAGGGCACCAACCATCCACCCAGGTCTGGAAAGCAAACACCCGTGTGAGGGCACCAACCATCCACCCAGCTCTGGAAAGCAAACACCCGTGTGAGGGCACCAACCATCCACCCAGGTCTGGAAAGCAAACACCAGTGTGAGGGCACCAACCATCCACCCAGGTCTGGAAAGCAAACACCCGTGTGAGGGCACCCAACCATCCACCCAGCTCTGGAAAGCAAACACCAGTGTGAGGGCACCAACCATCCACCCAGGTCTGGAAAGCAAACACCAGTGTGAGGGCACCAACCACCCACCCAGGTCTGGAAAGCAAACACCCGTGTGAGGGCACCCATCCCTCCATTCCCTGTGCTCCTTTGGGGCATCCCTCTCTGAGAACAGGCTGGCAGCACGTCTGGCAGGGAAAGGTCTGCTCCTCCCCTCAGTCCACTGCGCACCCCAAGGAGCTTCCAGTGCCACTGCAAACTGGAGTCAGTGCACTGAGCAGAGCCCACCACCGTCCTCATGACATGGCCCACAGGACCCACCTGCAGCAGAGTCTGCAGACCACCCCAAGACCAGCTCCTGAGGCTGAAGGAGCAGTGGGCAGCAAGATGTCAGGAATTTACTTCCAAACCACCATGACCTTCTTGCTGCCACCTGACCCCTCCTCCCCAAAGCTGCACGTTCTGTTCGGACTTCAGAGGTGCAAGACCTGCTGCTGTGGGATTTATATGGGGGAATCATGTCCCTGAGAAATCCAAACAACACACACTGTGCACAGGCTCCCATGCCAGAGCTCCCTGAGTCCATGGTGGTTTATCAATAACTTTAAAAAGGAATTTTCCCACTGCCAGGGCCAAGGCCAATACTGAGAGCAAGAAGTGCAGCCCCTGGAGCCAAAGGAGCTGCTCTTCCATCTCAATCCACCTGCCCCACACAAAATCCTAGGCAGAGTCTTTGCTTCCTTCATGAATAAATCATTTTAGAAAACAGTATTTCCTTTTAATTTAAAATTAAACCATTCACTAAGCGGGGGGAGGAGGGGAAGAGCAGGAGAAAAGTCTGGAAAATCACAAGTATCTGACTTCTGCAGAGGTCAGGGAACCTCTGACTCAGTCACACACCAAAATGGACCCAAACTGCTGCATGCAAGTGCACAGGATCCCACCACTGAGGTCCGTCCCTTCCCAGACCCAGGAAGTTTGAGAGCTGGAGAAGTCGGCAAATACTGATGGGATCCAGACCAGCTTGAACAGCTCGACCTCTCACCTCTTTTCTTCTCCCAGCCAGGTTTTCCTTAACAAACCCAGATCTCTTATCTGAAGGGATAAAGGGCATTTCTGGGGTGGCGAAAATGCAGGCATGGGAAAGAGCGTGCGCTGCCTCTCCACCCTCCGGCAGGCTTGAGAGCTGAGAAACATTAGCTGTCATGAACCACAATCAAATCAGGTTTGAAATATTTAGCAGTGGCTTGGAAAATGTGGCGGTGCAGCTCTGACAGGCGAGATGTGCAGACACCCATTTTCCATTATAATGGAAATATCAAGCCTGTTCTGAATATGTATAACCTAGAAAAATGTATTGATTTTTCATTCGGCATTAAAAAAATGAAATACCCTGCAGCTGTCAAAAGCCTTTTGTTAAAAGCTCATCTTTCCTGGAATGAGGTTTACCAGAAACAAGTTTTAATTGTACACAGGGTCTCTCCTTTGGAACAAAAAGAACCTGTGACGCTCCCTTTTTCAGGATAAGTAGCCAAAAAAGCCAACAGAAAGACAGGCCTGAGCCCTGGCTGCTGGCTGCATGCCGTGGCTGCTGGGGAGGTGAGGGCTGGCTGAGCTGGGCCCAGCACCTAAGCCTGACCCACAGCCCAAGTGCTGCCACTGGTGTGAGCCTGAGCCACAGCCCAGCAGCTCTCACTGGTGTGAGCCTGAGCCACAGCCCAGCAGCTCTCACTGGTGTGAGCCTGAGCCACAGCCCAGCAGCTCTCACTGGGGTAAGCCTGAGCCACAGCCCAGCAGCTCTCACTGGTGTAAGCCTGACCCACAGCCCAGCAGCTCTCACTGGGGTAAGCCTGAGCCACAGCCCAGCAGCTCTCTCTGGGGTGAGCTTGACCCACAGCCCAGCAGCTCTCACTGGTGTGAGCCTGAGCCACAGCCCAAGTGCTGCCACTGGTGTAAGCCTGAGCCACAGCCCAGCAGCTCTCACTGGGGTGAGCCTGAGCCACAGCCCAGCAGCTCTCACTGGGGTGAGCCTGAGCCACAGCCCAGCAGCTCTCACTGGGGTGAGCTTGACCCACAGCCCAGCAGCTCTCACTGGTGTGAGCCTGAGCCACAGCCCAAGTGCTGCCACTGGTGTAAGCCTGAGCCACAGCCCAGCAGCTCTCACTGGGGTGAGCCTGAGCCACAGCCCAGCAGCTCTCACTGGGGTGAGCCTGAGCCCCCCTGGCCCTGTGTAGAGGGGTTCGGGTCCATGAGGAGGAGGGAGGTCCATCCTACATGCCCAGGATGAGCCCAGCTGGCCCCGAGCTGTGCCAGGGTCACCGTGCAGGGCCTGGTGCAGCAGGTGAGGAAGGGGCAGCAGGAGCACAGGGAGGGCAGTCCCAGCTCACACTGTGCCCCTGGGCCCAGTGCACCCTGCTGTGGTAACAGAGCAGAGACAGAGCCCAGGTGGGGGTCTGACCTCAGCTCCCACTCCACATGCACGGATGTGCTGCAGCTCCATCTGTGCCAGCTCCTAACGGGATTACTCCACATCAGCTTGCTCATTCCTACTGTTCCCTGAAAGGAAAAGCAGGACTCCAAGTAGTGCAAAGGCAGCATAAGCAAGGTCACGAGAGGAATGCCACGGAGCTCCATCCTGGATGCAAAGCTGGTGCGTGAGTCCCACCTGACAAAGGGCTGCAGGAAGACAATATAATACTACATGTACCTTGGTTTAATGACACTTATTTCCCAGACAGATCCACTCCAGAGCATGGCCAGAGCAGCTCTGCTGCTTTCACTGACAAACATAAACTGCTGACTATAGCATGCTCAGCTGACACAGACATCACAGAGTCACAGAATTGTTTTGGCTTAGGAGGGACTGTCAAGATCATCCTGTTCCAAACCCCTGACATAAGCAGGGACACCTTCCACTACACCAGATTGCTCCAAGCCCATCCAACCTGGCCTTGAACACACCCAGGGATGGAGCATGCACAACCAAGAACCCCTTCCCAGGGAGAACACCACCATTCTCCCACTCCCTGGGAACAAGGCTGTCCATGTTTTCTGCAAACTGGGCTTTATTTTAAGCCAGTGAAACCCACCAGGGACTTAGCCCCTTTAATTTCAGTAGGACTAGAAAGGTTGCTGTTATTTTCACACATGAAACATAAAAAAAAGGCAAATTCCTTGAGCATGTTTGTAGTGGAGCGTGATGTGATTGTGTTGTCATTTATGGGAAATAATCGCAAGCCCATCTCTCCCTTTCCCCCCATTTTCCAGTCCAAATAACCATGAAAAATTACACTTCAATGTCAGGAGGACAACAAAGGAGGGGCTTTCTCCTGCGGCTTGACGGCTTTTCAGCCTCCCCTTTCTTGGACAAAAACTACCTTCAATTCTGTTTCATTTTAAATGTGATCTAACAAATGCATCTTGACAAGTTCCTTTCTCTTTTTCTTTTAAACAGTATTTTGCACAGTTTAACCTAGCTCCAAACTGGAATCAGCTGGAAAGAAGATGCATGCAAAAACACACAGATCAAACAGCAAAACAAAAGAGCCCATCTCCAGCTCCAGATCGGCAGGGAGAGGACAGAGCGGTCTCCACACAGGACCTCTCCTGCAGGACAAAGGTCCAGAGACAACACAACCCGTGGGAGGAAGAAGATGGAGGAGTTGGATGGCAGAGTGGCAAGGCAGGAGCACAGGAAAGGTGCCTGGGGGACGGTGCCCAGCCCCACTCTGTGATGGAAGGCAACCCTGCCCTTCTGCCAAAAACACCTGGTGGAACTACTCGAGCAGACAGTGGCAGCTTTTGTAGAATCATGGAACCATTTGGGTTGGAAAAGCCCTCTAAGGTCATTGAGTCCCACTGCTCCTCCAGCACTGTCAAAGCTTCCACTGACCCACGGCCCCAAGTACCACATCCACATGGGTTTTAAATCCTGCCAGAGATGGTGACTCTTACCACTGCACAGACTGTGCCAGGGCTGGATAGCCCTTTCCAAGAAGGAATTTTCCCAATACACGACCCAAACCTCCCCTGGCACAACTTGAGGCTGTCTCCCCTTATCCTGTCACGTGTTCCTTGGGGGAAGAGCACTGCAGGCCACCACCAGACTGTGCCAGTAGAGCAAGAGATGCTTTCTGCTCACTGGGAACATAGGCTCACTTCAGAAAAGCTGCAGAGATCCACAAACAAAACCAGTGCTGATGCCAAGCTGAAGTTAATAGCCAACTTTAGCAACTTTGCAGCTCGGTACATCTTGAGAACACTGTAACTATAACAAAAATGAGCTATAATTAATTCATGCTTAGCCTTAGGGGCTGAATATGCACAGGAGAGCTCCCAACAACCTTAACCCATCATCCTCACAAACCACACTTAAATGAAACACTAAAATGTCCTCTTTCTGTTTAGTTTTTTTTTTTTTTTTAAATATACAACTCCTACTCTGTTCTCCCTCTCCATGGTACTGCTCCAAGGAAAAGTTAATTCATGTCTTGCTGACCCTCTTTCTCCCCCTTCCCAACTGCTTCCCAATCTCAGCATGTTTGGGTTTTTTTTAAGCTCAGCTAAAACCTTGGGAAAGCCATAACTGCAGTGCCCAGGTTTATGAACCACTGAAACATCCCAGCAGTCTGTCAGACCACAAGTTCCCAACACGGACATGGGGCAGTGGAGAGGAGTGGTGGGGCTGGTCCAGGACAGGGGAGCAAGGGAATTCAGAGCTGGGGGTTGAGCATGCCCAGGAGCCCCAAGAAGGACAGGGCATACACCCAGCAGGCGAGACAGACACTGGTACCACAAGGGCAATACCTGTGCAGGTTCACCAGGCAGAAAAAACGGCCTCGTAGAGCTGCAGTACCAAAGTTTTTGGTGTGAATGGTCATGGTCTCACTTCACTGCAGAAGAACGGAGGCCATGGCAGCAAGGCAGTCCCTCGAAGACACAGCCCCACTTCCAAGTCTGGGAGTCTTCATTGCCATGCCACCACCCCTGTGCCAGCACCCCGAGAGCTCTCCCACACCAAACACCACTAGGGCCGGTGCACGGGAGGGAGCGGGCCACACAAGTGAGCTCGTGCATGCACAACAAACACCTGCTGAGGAGAGCAGGGAGGGGAGACACCCCACAGCTCTGCAGCCACGCAGCTGTCCTCGAGGGTATGCTTGAGGGGTCCCACATCACCCTGCGCGGCAGGGCTGGCCACGGCCTGGCCTGGCTTGTTCCTCCCTGGGTTTGGGTTAGTGGCACTGGCAAAACGTCAGTAATTGCTTTTCCCCTTGTACTAACGAGCTTTCAGCAGCAGCGACTTCAGCTTCCTGGAGCCAACAGCCCCTTTTTCTCCACCTCTCTTGGCTTCGGGTAATTGAAAGCGACTGCAATTTCAGCGCTGGCTCTCCAGCACTCAGCTGCACCGGGAGGTCAGGGAATGTCAAGTGAAGCCTTTCCACTCGCTCCCCACCGCCGCAGCGCTCACGGGGCAGCCCGTCCACGGCCAGAATGGGCACAACAACGGGCTGGGAGCAGCCAGGGCAGCCCAGCCCAGCCCCACTGAGCAGGGATGGCACTGCCCACTGCGGCCTTGCACCACTGTGAGCTGCAGAGCCCTGCTGACCCCGCACTCCTTTTCTCTTCTCTTTTAATTTAAAACAGCAGATGGGTTTCTTTTCAAGGAAACTATACCTTCATTCTTATTTCTTTTGCATTATCACAAAACCCTTTCCCCTGTGACGCCCATGTCTCCTGACACACACTGGGGAAGGATCTTCCACTTGTCACCAGACCTCAGGTAGCAATGGAGAATGGCTGCTCCAGCTCCCAAGTGAAACACAGAGGATCAAGGAAAAGGGAAGAGCACAGAGCAGCTCCCAGTGAGACACACGATGGTACTGATGGCTCTCAAGCTGCCAGCCTGTGGCCAAGCAGGGAGGCAGCACCGGGTGGGCCATGCCAGGGGACTGGGCAGACAGAACCTTTCAGTCACCCTGGGACAGTGCTTGGGGTCTGCAGTCCCTAAGCCTGGCTCCTTCCCACCAACAAGGGCACGTCAGGTGCTCTGGGGACTGGATCCACTCCTGGAACCTGGAGCAAGGCGCATGCACAGGTGGCGACTCCAGCAGAGGCCTGTGATAAGAATTTATTTCTCTCAATTAGAGGCGCCTGTCCCCAGTCTCAGTTCATCAGCACAGCAGAGCCAGTCAATGAAAGGCCCGTAACGCGCTAATCAGATGCACAGCGACTTCCTGGGGCTGCCGGCTGCTCCTAAAATAAGAGGCAGCTTTGGGACGCGGGTTTCCAGTCCTGCCCTCTCTCTGCCCCTGTGCTCTGTCTGTGGCCAGGCCAGGGGTGGCTGCCCTGCCGGCTCTGAGGCATTGCCTGTGCTGCACACTGCAGTGCCTGTCCAAATGTTCTATCTCCATGCCCACAGGAATCCCTCTGTGCCGGAAGCTTCCAAGGATGAGTTACAGATTTTCAGATTAAGTTTTTAGGGGTTTTTTTGAGTTTGATATAAAATATTTGTTCCCTTCAGCCCAAAACCATTCTGAAATAACCAGTGAATGCCCTGAGCAGAGAGGGAAGGGTCTAAATACCGCCCTCACAGAGCAAATGTAAGACGAAAATGCCATGGAAAAAAAATCACTGCTGAGTTCCCTTCTGGTGTCCTCAGAAAAACAGCACCTCTGCTTTTGAAAACCTCTGTTGAAAGTGCCAGGCTGCATGTGGCAGGTGCAGAGAGAGGGCTGTGTGCCAGCACAGGGTGATGGTCCCTGCTCTCTGGGATGCCTCTGGGCTGTGGCCACTTGGTTTAAAATAAGCAAACAAACAGCCCATCCCCTCCTTCCCCGCCCAAGGGGAGCCACAGGAACAGGCTGTGAATGCCATGCTGTGCCCCCAGCCTGGCACAGGCCATCCTGCCCCAGCAGCTGCACGGAGCCCGGCCAGCAGCAGCTCCGAGGCGCGGGGACACTCTCCCTGCAGCCTGCTCGAGCATCGATCCAACACACACTTGGTGCCTTCAAAGTTGTTTATGATCAATATGCAAATTGCCCACGGCATTGATCTGGTATTAATTTTCAATTAGGGAATCCACAAGGGGTCTCCCAGGGTCAATATCCAACAATCCAAGGTAACTCCACAGTGGAGCCTGTGGGACTGATGCTGCCCAGGGCCTGGGGCTGCTCCTGCACCTCCTATCCTGATACCTATGGACAGTCCTGATGCCACAGTGGTGCTGCCACTTGGGGCAAGCCCCTGGCAAGTGGATTTAGGCAGCAGCCTTCAACCCACACGCTGTGTTACCTGTGTTAGCACCGATACTGGTACTGGTGGTGTGGGAAAGCCCAGTGCAGGGCTGTGCACAGCAGCATCTGCGGTCAGTGGCAGGTCGAGGGGCTCCAGCAGCTTCCCAGGGACAGAGCAAGAACCCAAATGCTGCCTTACACCATGGAACACAAGCTACAGAAACCTGTGCTTCTCCAAAAACATATAAGAAGTGTGAAAGATGCCTGTGTGTTACACAAAGGTTCCAAAAAGTGAAAGTAATAATTGAAAGTGCCTTGAAAATCTAGAAGCACGCACCTTCCCAGCAATGTGACCTATCCCACCAGCCACCCTCCCACCTCCCTCGCTTTGGGAGGCCCAGGTGAGCTAGCTGCTCAGTGGTGACACTGGACAGGGGATGGCCCCCCACAGCAGAGGTGATGATGCCTCCTTTGTGCAGGGGAGGTGATGTCCCCTGTGCACCAGCTGGCCTGTGCCCACCCACGGCTCCACCACTCACTGTGCTAACCAGCACATTAGCTACCCAGGCTAATTGGTTTATGGATAACATTAATTACCATGTTGCTCATTAATGGATGAAATCTTTATTGGTTCCATTGATCAGCGGGACTTGTTAGCCGGCCTCCTAACCAATGGCGGATGTAACAAGCTCTCTTATTGGCATATCAATTAATGCAATCAATTTCTGGCCAGCGGCTGCCATTCGCTTCCCTGCTTGTTAGACTGGGGGAGACAGAGTCATGTCAAGTAAGCATTTATTTAAAGAGTTTCTAATTCTTCTTGAGCTGACTTCCCAGCAGGCTTTCTGCCACACAAGGGTTTTCTGCCTCCAGAGACCTTCCCCTTTCCTCCCCTGCAGAATCAGATCTATGACAGTCCCTGCAAACTGAATCATTTCTGTGAAAATATTTATCGAGTCTGGCGAGTAGCCACAGCCAGAGGTATGGGATTGACAAGTCAGACTGTGCAACTATCCCAGTTTAACACGCTGGGGAGATTGGCAGGAGCACAAACCTGCTCTCCAAGGACAAATGGGCACACCAGCCATGCTGCAAAGCCTTCCTGCACATGGATTAATGCTAATTCCAGGGTCAGTTCCCCAAATTAGCATAATTTTGTTAGAGAACAACAAGCCCTGGATACTTCTGCCCTATCCTACCTCCCAGAGCAAACACAGACCATATCACATGAGGCTGCACCCACATCCCAGGTGGTGCTTGCAGCCACTTACTCTGCCTCAGACTGGAAAAGGAGAGCAGCATCATACTGCTCATAGGAGAAATTACCTGGAAAACCCACGGAGAAATGCCATGGACTTATGCCTGACATCCTTGGCAGACCAGTCCTGCTTTCCTGAGCAGGGTGGCACAGGGGATGGCCCCATGAAACAGCACAGAGCTGGTCGTGGCATGAGAAAGACTCAAGAGATGCGACTCTGAGCCATTTCCCCATGAGCAAGAAGGGGCTTGCAGGGAACTGGACAGGAGGCCAGTGATGTTCACAAGGAGTAAGAGCTTCTGCTCTGATTCCCAGATGTCTGCTGTTTTCTTTTGGGGTATTGACCAGAGTTTGTTCACAAAGAGCTCAAATCCCATCCTACTGGGCTGAGTTTCCCCTGCTGGCAAGAGGCCCCACGTACCCACAGCAATTCTTCCTGGCCTGATCCCCACTCCAGATCTTCACCGAGGTGACTGTGTAGGAAGGATCTTCCCCACCAAACACAATAATAAATCAAACTTTATCAGAGCAGAACTATAAATCTGTGAAGACTCCAATAATTTCTAGCCATGGGAATAACACCACAAAAGTACTTTTTAAACTAATTACTCAGATTCTGAAGTGCTGCCCTAATGAGCCTTCCTTCTGCCCAGAACTTGCTAAGAGAAAAAAAAAATCTACCTTCAGTACAGTAATTACTGCTTTCCCCTTCAAACTTCTAACTGGAGATCAATGCTGCATTTTAAGACTCATTGATTTACAATTAGCCTGGCTTTCCTGCTAAAGTGTTTTTAAAGCAGAGTTTACTTTTATTTTATTTTGAAATCTCAAAGATCTGGTTCTTAGATTTTACATCCTCATGAGAGGTGTGCTGGGAGCTCATAGGGAGGCAGGCACACATCAGAACAAGAAAAGAAAACAGGCTTTGTTATGCTAAGATTAGAAATAAGAGACTGAAATATTTAAGGGATAAACATGAAAAAAAATTAAAAGGAAGAAAAGAAACAAAACTAGAGGAAAGGAAGAAAAAGTGGAAAAAATAAGAAATGTAATTGCAAAGAGATGTAAGAATAAACTGCAGGCTAAGGAAGGAGAGTCACTGCTGGGTGGCTTGGAGCTCTCACTGCTCTGTTGCTCATCAGCATCCTCAGGAAACTCAGCTGCAGCTTTGTGCATCTCTGCAAAACAAAGCACTGGTTAAAAGCAGTGCGTGGCAGGCGGCGCCTGCGCAGCCCTGGCTGCTGTGCAACCTGTCCCGTGAGGAGAGCAGAGAGCAGAGGAAGTGAAGCCATTAAGAATTCCTTGCTGATTGCTTCAAACATGTTTTCTCTACACCATAAAGATAATAGCCTCACAGGCACATCTGCCTGCTCTCTCCTGCCCCCTCCCATCGCAGCATCATCTGTGTGGCATGCCCTGCCCTGGACTCCCAGCACTGCAGCAGCTGGACACTGGGACCAGTGAGGCTGGGGGCATCTCCACACCTTGGAGATGCTGCAGACCCCAGCAGAGACAGCTCTGGCCAGCCTGTGTCTGAGCAGGACCTGGGCTCAGAGGCCTCCAGAGGCTCTGCCAAGCTCCACTGCTCTAGGAGGCTATGACCGTTTCCAGAGTGCTGTAGCACTGCTTGGTTCTGACTCATTTTTGTGTCATTTCTGCCAGAAATGAGCTACATTGGACAAGCCAGTTCAGCCTTTGCCTCCTGCTTCCCCCTTCAAACCCAACATTAGGAAAGTCTTCCAGGATCAGCATGAGCAGTGACCCGACTGGAGACAGCCAGAGGAGCGGGAAGCAAAGGGAACCACTGGCGAGGGTTTCCAGTTGTGGGGCCATCACAGTAGTGCAGCCTGCCCTTCACTTGTGCTCTCACATGTTTTATTCTTTATCACTGCAGGGTCCTCAGTGCCAGTGGCAGAAGATGATCCTGGAGTGATGAAAGCAAAGCAAGAAAATAGGGAAGCATCTCTCCTTTTTGTGTTGCATTTTAGAGAAAGCTGCTTAGCCCCATTTCAAAGACTAATATGAAAAAAGTGCAATTAAATCCTTGAAAAACTGACAGATCAGCAAAACAAAACCACCCGGAGGAGAGCACGATTGAGCCTCATTAAGGAAGAGTTCAGTCTGTTTTTAAAACCTTTCTTAACATTTAGCTGGTACCGCTCAGCAGCCACCACTCCCAACGCGCCTGGTGCAATTAGTGTCAGAACGGAAAGGAAAAAATCAGCCTAGGAAACAGGAATTAAAGCACCAGATCCAGGCAAGAGAAAAAGGTTTGGCTGTAGTGAAGCCACCTAAATTTGGCCCCCTCCTCGGGGTCTGTGGCAGCGCTCAGCCCCGCTCCATGCGCTCTCACACACGTGCTGCTTACAGAGCACGGCGCTGGGGCAAATCTGGGCTGGGCAGCCCCTCCCTGGCCCAAACACTGCACGGCTGTCACAGCCCTGCCAGGCCAGCTGCACCACGGATGGACAGTAAATTACACTGACCCCACCAGCAATTACAGCCACCGCCTTGGACAGTAAGGAAAGGGAGACACAGGGACAAATCCTGCGCTGTCCTGGCCAGCCCTGGGCGGCGGAGCGCGGCGCTGACCCACGCGCCGTCTGGCCCCAAACGGGACCCGAGCAGGCAGGCCTGCTCCTCTGCAGTGGGGGTGGGGATGGAGCGCAGGGAGACAGAAAAGATGGCAGAGAGATGAAGCCATTTTATTAAATCAGGCAAATTCTAATTTATTCTGGGGAGATGGAGGAGAGAAAATGGATTCATTCTCAGCATGCACACTCCGTATCATCTGATCCAATCCTCAGTGCCTCGCCAGAGGGGGAGGGGGCCTCGGCCGGCTGCAGTGCTCCCACAATCAGAGAAAAAGATGAAAAAATAGGATGATTCTCCTTTCGGAGTGTACAGCAGTCACGGGGGAAAAGGCTTTTCCTGGGGGCGTGAGGTGCTCTGCCCTGCTGTCAGCCATGCCTGGGTTTGGGGGTTTGCCCCTCGGGGATGAGCAACGGGCAGCACAAGGACCAGGGCCCAGCACAGCACACGCACCACAAGGCAAAGGAGGCAGAGACTGTGGGAGGAACATCCTGCAGGGATCCTGCACACTGCCATTTTTGGTGTTCACCCCAGCATGCACCCTCACAGCTGGCAGGGTAATCACCAGCATTCTTCACCAGTAAGAGATGCTGGAATAAAAGTGCCATGTTGGCAGCACTGAGGAGGCTGGTGGGACCCCAGGCACCCGTGGGCTCCTGCACTAGTGCAGAGCACCACCAGAACACCACTGGTGCATGTGACCATGCACTTCAGGCTGCTCGTGCTGCAGCCAGCACAGTGCTTCCACAGGTCTCAGCAGAACTCAGGAGCTGAGCTCCTCTGTGGCTCCAGCACTGCACAGTTTTGGAACAGGGACTGAGTGAAAACACAGAGGCTTGGCTAAACAGCACTGAAGAAAAGCAACAGAGCTCCTGCTGCAGAGGACAGCTATCTCTGGGACTCACAGGGCAGCCACTCTACCGAAGGAACAGACACCTGCAGCCCCTCGCTGCCTGCACAGGGGACAAGGGCACTTGGGGATGGACATGGACAATGCCGGGGCACCCCGAGAGAAGGGAAGGAGAAATGTTGCTGCACAAAGCTCCGTGGGCACCAAGGTACCTCCCATTTCAGAATTAACTAGAAGAAAATGAGAACACCACATAATTAATTACTAGTGGCCCAATAAGTCCAGAAAAACAAACAAGACCTTGGGTGAATGAGAAGAATGCCAGCCCTGGCCAGGGCAGAATGCCTTGGGCCTCATTGTCCTGCACAGAAATCATTCTAGTTATGCTTGCAATGATTAAATGAACTTTTTATACAACATCCTTCTGAAAATACTCCCCTGCAGGAGCCCCCCTCCCTAAAACCATCAACACTCATCCCAGCTCACACTGGGGCCTTGGGGGAACAGCTTTGCAGGAGGGAAAAGGCCAAGAGCCTGGGGAGAGGGGCCAAGGTGCAGCACCTGGAGCACAAATTCCAAACATGAGAAATTCCTGTTTTGCATCCAACTCCAGCAGGGGCAGTGAAGCTGATTTTATGACTTATTTATTTATTTCGTCTTTGATGAACAGAAGGTTAATATAAGAACAACTCCTTGGCAAACCTTTAAGGGTAATTCAAGCGACACTGATGTGAATCAATGTTCCCTTTGTGAACGCATTACTTGGCAGAAACTGGCTTTTTGTAACCCCCTTAAACCTAGCTGGCAAAACAAAAAGAGAAAAAAAAACGTCCTTCAAACAAAAGGATGAGGTGAAAATAAAGAGAGAGTCGACTGCACTTTATTCTCTTTCACAGAAGCAAATGGATTTGGTGCTTTTTATACATTAATCAATCAATATCACTGACTGTACATCAGCGGCGCAGCCAAGTTATGAATGACCTTTCTGGCAAAGAGGACACTTTTAATGCTCATAAGACTGCTCATAGCTTAGCAACTTTCCGAATTTATGCCTGCATGATTGCCCCTCGGAGGCAGGCGCCCGTGAGCCCGCGCTGGATGTGACAAGGTGAGTCCTTGCCAGCTTGTGCGGGAGCAAGGGGCTCGCCTGCCAACGCGTGGTCACCTCGCCTGACACGTCCCTTGGAGCAGGAGGAGACAGCAGGCCCCTGACCCTGCCAGGCCAACACAAAACAAACCACGAGTGACCCTCCACGCCACACACACACAACAGGAGGAGCCAGGGGTGGGTGCTGTGGAAGGGAGAGGAGGCTGCGCAAGTGAAGTGGAACGGCTGGCGCTGAGCAGGGCTGGCAAAGGCCAAATTAATCCCATTGTTTGGCCACAAAGGAGGCAGCAAAGTAGCAGTGGAGGCCAAGGAACAATCCCAAACACTCAGCCCTAATTCAACCTTCATCACCATGAAAAGGGGATGGAAAAGGCCAGAATGCTTCAGCTTAATTGGTAACCAAATAAATAAAGGTGCAGCAGCGGCTGCAGTGAACACAGAGATGGCAGTCACACCGGGCTGTGCCCTGCCTGCCCTAACCCCAGCCCCGGGCAGTGATGGGGGCATGCAGGGCCCCACACGCCATCCCAGAGCAACACTGAGATTCAGGGGTTGGGGCCCGGAGTGGGGGTGCTGGGGTGCACCGTGTGGAGAGGCCAGCGCATCCCTGCAGACCAGAGGAAACCTGCACCTGACACGCTGACAGGAGAGAAAGCACCTGTGCAGAACAGAAACAAAAAACCCAAACCACTGCTATTTATTTAATGAAGTGACCACACATGAACGAAAAGCCTGAAAAGGGATAGGTGGAATACAGAGAAGGAGGGGGCTCAGGCTCTTTGAGCTTCACAGGAGCAGCCAAGTGAAGGTTCAGTAGAATCAGACTAACACTGCTTCTCTCACTCACCACTCCTAAAAGGACTGACACAGAAAAGGGAAAAAATGCAAATTGGGAGCAAATACAGATAATAATTTCTCATACAGCTCCCAATTAACCTTTGGAACTTGTGGCCTCAAGAAATCATTGAGGTCAAAACAAAATACATGGCAAAGGCATCAAGATGTGCAACTCAGAAAAGCAAACTCAGTATCTGGATGAAAGAGAAGCCCTTTTGCTTAAGGGCATGAACTGAATTTTAGTAGAACAAGGATGAGACCTCAGTTTGGGTAGGTTATTATTTGTTTATGGGCCCCCAGATTCCCCTCTGAAGCAGCCAGAGCAGGCAGGACACTGGTGCTGACAGGCACGTTATTAGCCAATCTTAGAGTTTTAGTGGAAAAATAAATGCATGTGGTAGCTCCTTCCCAGGCAGTTCTGAGGACGTTAATGTCATCACCAGAGGATCAATAGGCCTTGCAGAAGGGACAGGAAAGCAAGTGCATTTCACAAGTACAGGCAAACAGAAGAGCAGAGCAGGGACACAGGAGAGTGGTCCAACGTGCACACCACAGCATGGGAATGCTGGAGTGGGCCAGGCCAAGGATCACTGCCAGCCTGAGCCAGCTGCTGCAAAATCTTGATTCACAAATCATCCCCCTGATAATGTATGGAATCTCATTTTGCCTATGACTCGTACAGAAAAAAAGGAATCCAGTTCATAACCCAAGCTGTATATCTCCTGCAATTAAACCCACAACCTACAGATTAGAGGTGGAGGAGAGCACTTCCTATTCTCACAATGTCTCCTCTGAACAGAGGTCTCAACTGTCTCATTTTGGGCAGTGTATTGGGTTTGCATGGTGAGGTTTGGGTAGCAGGGGGGCTCCTCCTTCACTCCTGCCAGTTACAGACCATCAGACATGTGCTCCTGCAGAAGAATGAACTATGAGAGAACCATGGCAGGGACACGGCAGGAACAGCCAGGAAGGGAGCTGATGCCCTGCAAGGATATTCCCTGGAGAGGCAGAGGTGCAAGGTCATTCTCTTACAGTGCTGAGCATGACCCTGTAGACTTGTATCAGCTTTTATAAACAAATGGATCTTTCACACAGGACAGTGAAGCCTATAACTCCAAATGGGCATGTTTGGTGGCATCAGGCTTCAAACTCACCTGCCAAACAGGAAGGCACATCAGCGTGCTGCTCTAGGTCTCACCTGCTCCACCACCTACTCACAAACCAGTCAAACATCCTTGCTGCCTCTAAACACAAAGCCTGTGCCCAGCTGAACATGACTGACCTTTCCTTTCTGCCACTGTCCCCAGCCAGGGTGTCACAGGGCATGCCAGCAGGGAAAAAGGTACTGAGGTACCATCAGAACTCTGTGCTGAGGCTCCAGCCCCTCTCAGTTCAGGTCAACAGTGGAACAAAAGAAGAGACTCCAAACTAACAGCACAGCAGCCAGGCAACCCTTTCAACTCATTAACGTGGGAACACAGGAGGAGGTATGTTCGTTCCAGAGATATTTAATTTGAAGCCCAGTATCACAGCAAGGGAGAGAACAGAAGCGCAGCAATGGCTGTAAGAGTCAGACCTGTGGGAAAGTGCTGGATATGAGCTGCTGCAACACAGTCTGTGAGAGAAACATCATAAATCAGGGCTAAAAGCAGAGGAACAGTTGCTGGAGAATGTGTCTAAGGGCTTGAATACAGAGAAAAAAGCAGAGAAGAAGAGGGACCGGGAGTCTCATAGTGTTGTACTGCAGCATCTGGTGATACTTCCTCCTTTACTTTTCCTAAGTGGAAAGGGCTTTAAGATGCAGTCGAACAAGAAAAACATCCTAGAACAAGTCAGCTGTCAGAGCTTCCTCTCTTGCTGCTTAATGAAAGCCATGAGCTGCCCAGGACAAGCGGTGGCTGGGGCGGGACGGGGTGTCTGGGCTGCTGCCACGGCTGGGTGCTGCTGCCGCGTGCCTCCCCAGCGCGGCGCTTCCTTCCGCCCGCGCCTCCCGCTGCCGCTTCCTACCACGTGCTGCAGGCGTTGGGCAGCTTTCTGGTACCCCCCCTTCACCAGGGGCACAGGAAAAAAGCCTCAACCAACTTTAATAAAAACAAAATTAAAATGATTAAACCTTTCATATCCTTTCAAGATTATCTCTTTGCTGCTGGTTGGTCAAAGCAGAGCTAAGACGCAAATGCTCTTGACTTTAAACTCAAAACCAACCTCAAAAATAAAAAAAAAAACAAAACAAAACAAAGGATATCTCCTTCTGCCAGATATTAAGGAGAACCAACTTTATCCCTGCATTCTGTGGACCCAGGCCTCAACAGCCCCATGGTGTCCCAAATGGAAAAGGACAGAGAGATGCTGCTGGGATGGGAATGGGGCTCTTCAAAATGTAGATGGGAGAGAGTCTGCAAGGAGGGAACAGATAGAAATGATGTTACAGAGCAATACCAGGAAAGAAAAGACCCCTAAAAAGTTTCTCAAACTGCTGGACTCTCCTCCTGTCCTCAGGCCTTCTGAGAGAGCAAACTGAATGCAGCCACGATGACCCATGGCTGCTAGAAACAATTCTGCTGGATTTCAGTGACCATTACAGCAATGTGAAACTAAAGCAGAACCAAAAGCTTCCCCCTGTCTCTCTGCCTGACCATGGAGGAGAGACTCTGTCATCTGCCCACACTTGGGATGGGCCCCAGTGGAGAGACCTTGCCAGAAATACTGCAACTCTGTTAGGAACTTGCTGGAAAGGTAAAAGGTCCTGAAGCCATTCAATCCATTAAAAAATGAAAAAAATTCCAAGGTTCAGCAGAACAACAAAGGGCAAGGCAACAAACTGTCCTCTAAATGAACACATGTGACACAAGATCTTGGAAAACAAGAGATAATCCTGCATGTGGGGGTAGCTGGTGGGGTTGGCAGGGAGATCAGAACTGGGACAGTAACGGGAACTGCGAGTTCAATCAGCCCAACACACACATGGCCCAGGGCTGTTTGCCTCTGCTGCTGGGCCACATATGCTACTGCACCACGGCCGAACGTTGTCTCAAACCAGGACAATCCCTCGTCTCGCTCCGCGTCTCAGGAGACGACAGGAAGGGATTTCCAGCTGGGACAAGCTGCTGCACAGCCCAGCTGCAGGACGTGCCCTGGAGAAGCGGGGTGCACGCACAGGGCCCCGAGAACCGGCGGCTGCCCGCCCAGCTCTGGCCGCGCACACACCCACACCCTGGGCTGGCTGCATTTAATGCAGCACTTTGGAAACAAGGCTGAGCAGGGCTTACAGATCCCTGCCCTCGGGGGTTACACAGCACGTTCTGAGAAAAGGCCGTACCAGGTTTTGGAGAGCGAGGGGTAAAAAGCCCAAGAGATACAGATGAACTGGGCAGCACTTGGTGTTTGCACACAGGAGCTCAGGCTGTAACCTGGGTTGGCAGATTATTAAATGTGTCAATCAAGGACAAGCTTGGAAATTACTTCCCCAGCCCTCTGCAAGGGCCACAAATTTCAGACATGTAACTGTGGCATCAGGAGCAGAGCCAGAGCTGCAGAGTGTTTTTGACTGGCAGATGCTGTAGCATGGACTCCGTGTGCTCCTTTCCTGCAGGCACCATACAGGTCATCTGCTTGGTAATTGCTGGGTGAAATCAAGTCCCATGAAAAACTGGAGAGAGATTACAAAGCACACTGGTGATTTCTTTCAAAAACTCTCCATTACCTCCATCAGAAGTTAGAGACTGACAGGCGTCATTAAGAATGACCACACTGTCTTTAATGGACACCAAGTGGAGGACGTCAGATCCCACTAAATTTATTTTAAGCAGGGAGAAATGTAATTTATCACTACCAACTTTCACTTCACAAGTTCTACTGGAAGTAGAGAGTCAGCTATCATGAAAAATCCACCCCAAAGGCATATCTCACACCCCTGCTGTAACAAGCTCCATGAATAATTACTCCATGCTTGATGATGATGATGAAGGAAGCGCATGACTCAGTGCACAGAGATGCAGCAGCCAAATGAGCACCCTGTTATCTGCAGGCGACACAGGCAGAGTCAGGCTGAGGGGTGATTCTGAGGTTGGGAACTACTGTTGTTAAACCACATGGGGTTTTCTCATCTGAGCACTGCTTTGGCTATACTGTAGCTCTGTTTACATTCTTGCTTTCATTAAAGATTCACATCCTGATTTCAGTCTGCAGCTCCCAGCCCTGCGAACGGTCAAACACTGACACACAAGGAGATAGGGACAAACAGTGCACCTCTGCCTGTGGGGCAGAGGGAGGGGGAAAGCAGGGCTCTGAGGCATGCCCCCTCCCAGGGAGCCAGCAGCTTTCCAGCATTTCTCAGAGCAGGGCTTTGCAGTACAGGCAATCCTCAAAATGCCTGTAATCCACCGGTTTGGAGCAGGGAGATGGCCGGTGCCTTGTGTGGGCTGGCAGGGGGCAGAGGCGGCCTCCCCAGAGCCCGTGTACCAGGACACAGGGGCTGTTCACAGCCTTTGTGCCCAGCCACGATTGCTGTGACAGTGGCCACCACAGGGACTGTCCTCTGCGGCTGGTGCAGGCAAGGAGCATGGCCAGCTGAGGGACGCCTGAAGGATGTCTGTCCCACGCAGGGGGAAGAGTGGGCAAAGGCCTTCTCTCCTCCCACGGGAAAGGGAGAGCAGGGATGGAAAACAGGAGGAGTCAGGAGAAACAGGGAAGGGAGCAAACACACCAGTGTGACCAGCACCTGCCTGGGGGGACACAGGCTGAGCAGTGGGGGCCCAACAGCCCCAGCTGTGCGGGTGGCACATGGAGAGGAACACGATGGGGAGAGCAGGGGCACCATGTGCTGGACACAGAGCAGAAACCCCGCTCTGACCAACGACCCTGTGCATGGCTGCCCGAGCTACGGAGAGGGGAGCGGTGCTTGACGCCTTCTGGGATGAAAGAAACACTTCCAAAGTCAGAATGAAAATTCGATGCAGGTTGTTTCACATTTGTTTCTGTCATTATCTAATGAGTTGTAAGTGCATTCATCCAACATCTTGAGAACATTTTGGTTTTTATTATGGTCACTCTTTCTTTACTTTTTTCTTCTCTAAACCCCCATCATTAAAAATCAATTAGCTTATGGGTAACATTACACAGATGCTGCTGCAGCAAGGGGCTGACATCTGCAATGGCAGCAGCTCAGATACCACAGCAAGAGATGTTCAAAAATACCCTGAGAGGACAATACCCCCTTCCCTGAAGCTGTGTTCTCTCTGATCAACAAACCAGCTGAACTTCCAGCCGCTCCCCCATCTCCTGCCTAATGAGCACACTTCTCAAAGCACAAAGAAAAGTTTAATTGTCTTTAATTATCCAGTTCAAGGAGGACTGGGTTTCCTGCCTGATGTCCGTATAATTTCCCTGCCAACTTTGTCATCCCTCTACTGGAAGTGGAGGGCAGACCCCAATACTCTTCCCCAAAAGACACCCAGATTTTGGAGAGGGCCGAGGGACTGGCACAGGCAGGGACAAAGCTCCCCGTGTCCCTGGAGCAGCTGCTCAGGCTGCCTGTGCTTCTGCAGGGTGGGAGGGAGTGAGTTGCAACTAATGTGCAATCAAGAACCATCACAATTACAAATGTAAATGAACAGGCAATTGGCACTGACCTTTGCAGATTGTTAGAGGACTAATTAAGGTGTGATCAGAGCTCTCTTCCAACAGATTGAGATGCATCTACACAAGCAAATATCTACTCACTGTCTCCAGACAGCACTGCTTTCTCCTACATGCTTGCACACAGTGGCAAGCAGGTACACACGGAGCAGGTACACACAGAATAAGTACACATGGAGCAGGTACACATGGAGCAGGTACACACAGAGAGCAGGTACACACAGAATCGATACACACAGAATAGGCACACACAGAGCAGGTACACACACAGAGCAGGTACACACACAGAGCAGGTACACACACAGAGCAGGTACACACAGAATAGGCACACACAGAGCAGGTACACACGGAGCAGGCACACACAGAATAGGCACACACAGAGCAGGTACACACACACAGCAGGTACACACACACAGCAGGTACACCCAGCATTCAAGCCCAGCACTGGTGCTCCGTGCACAGCACTGGATGGAGCAGAAGGGGAACGGGGCGACCCCACTGCGGCACACGAGGCCACTGAGGCACAGAACACACCACTGCACCTGGACTGCAGCAAAGCAACAAAAAGGCACTGTCCCTTTGTGCCCCAGCAGAGACGTGTCACAAACCAGAGAAGTGTCACGGACGAGTGTCTGTCAAGGTGTCTGAGCCTGATATCTAATACCACAGAGATGCCTTATCAAAAGGCAGAGGGGAAAAGTCCAGCCAGTGGTCAGAAAACAACAATAAAAACCTTGATGGGAACACAGGAGAGACCCTGCTAGAGAGCAGGAGCAGACACAGGGCAGACTCACACTGTCCCCGTGCCCCGCAGCCGAGGGTCCCCACACCTGGGGGAATGTAATGGGATCAGAATGAGTGGGAGATGGGAGCACCCCTTCTCCCCCTTGGGGTTACAGCAGCTTCTCATCCAAACCTGACTCCCATCCCTGCAGGGATGCCTGGCCCAGAATGCCAGAGATGTCCCACTTTGACCAGCTGAACAATGGGCTCAAGGAGTGTTTGAAATTAAGTATCTCAGCTTAAAGTGACTTGCAAAACCAACCCAAGATACCCCCTTTGACTTCTGCGGCCTTATTCTTGCCTGTATTTATAACCTTTGAAATACCATATGATTGAGAAATTGTGTCTTGTTTGCTGCCAGTTTTTGTTGAAGAGCCAACAAGCTTAAAGGAAATTAAAATATTTGTAAATCGAGCTTTCCTTCCAGTGACTTGTCAGGACTTTTACTTCAAAAATAATACATTTTTTAAAATGGCCACCAAACCTTTTTCCTTCCCAGCCAGTCATCCCCTGCCCACCCAGTACCTGCCATGTCCTAATCTAGGCGGCCGGACGGGAAAGATAAGGTTTGTACAGTAAAAGACAAGGCAAACAGAAATTTCTAGAGTAAACAAGGTTTTCAAGGTTGTTCTGTCTATCACAAAGGGCACGGATGGTTTCCCCTCTCTGCTCATTTTGCATTTAAGCAGCTCACAACCCACAGCCCTGGCCAAAGAGCCCTTTTGAGTTGGGGATGTTGGTGGAGCAGGCAGCAGGGCTGCTGGGGCTGCTGTCCCCCCAGGCTGGTGTGGCAGCCACTGCTGTCACTGTGACCTTTGGGAAGCGTGTTCCATGCTCTCCACTCCGCTGGGCCACCAAGGTCACAGACTGGGCACGTTCTTCCACAAGACTGAATTAACTCTTAATGAAAAATCTCCTGTCACACTCTTGGGGTATTTTGGGTTTATTTCAGATCCTCAATACTCACAGGCATAACAGCAATGAGACCCAGATATTAATTCAGTTCTGAATTCAGGGACAGTTCTGAAAACCCACATGTTCTCCCTCAGCTGCTGCTGCTGTCCCTTCTCTACCCTTTCAGCTAAGATCACCTTCCTCGTCTCCATCCACATTCACTGCAGAATGCCAGTTCCCCAGAGTGGCTATTTGTAGGATTTACCCATTTTCACAGTAGTCATAGAGAAAAGTCCTGCTTGAAGCTATGAGGATTGTGAAGGTTTCTGCTGGCACACCCCAGCTCTAGCACCACTGTGCCTTGATAGCACACAAACCAGCTGACCCAGGGTGAGTCTCCTCCTCCCTCCCAAGAGGGTTTCAGGAGACCTGGGTTTTTCAGAACATTAAAAACGTCTCAACCCTTTACATGACTAAACAAAGTACCATCTCTACTCCACCCAGCCTAACTGCTCCTTTTAGGCACACTAACTCTTGCTGGATTCGCAGCTGCAATCCCTGTCCTATGATCTGTGTGACCAAATGTTTCATACAAGCCCTTCATGTTAGAGGAGACATGGAAAACAAGCATGGCAAACTCACATGTCCTGCCCACCCCTTTTGCCCAGCTCCTCCTCCCAATCCAGAGTGGCTGAAGTACCAGAAATCAGTGCCAAGCTGGCACAGCTTACGCTGGTGCTCAGGGCATCACTTGACTCATTGCAAAACATCTACTGGTGCACTGGTTTGTTGAGTTGCCCAGATATGATAGTATCTTTAGATACTCATACAATATTCCAGGGTTTAAGAACCAGCCTGAACTAACACACACACACTTCAACATCCCAAACCCCACGTCAGGCAGGTGGGATTCCTGAAATGCATTACTGATAAACTGTGTCTGCAGGGAACAGAAACAGGAACATCAGCAAGTTTGTCACCAAACAGCACAGTGGGTCAGGTGCCACTCGCCCACCCCTGCAGCACGGGCCCCACTCACACCAAGGCAGCAGCACTCACCAGCTTCGGCAGCCGGACACTTGCGTATGGTGAAGATCTGTCCCAGGTCCTCCTCCTCCTCAGGAAGACCCTTCTGGAGGCGCTGGAGCTTCCGGAGGCTTTCGCTCCGCTGGTGTTTCATGGAGCGCACGTGCTGGATGAGGTTCAGCTTGGCCTTGGTGGAGTAGTTACAGAGGACACAGTGGTAGTAGCAGCTTTCACCTTCGACCCCGCTCTCGTGGTGCTGCAGATGCTGCGGAGAACAAAGCACAGCGATGTCAATGACCTTTGCCACCCCCAGTCTCCTGGGTTAGTCCACCATAAATTGCTAAAAGCCACCTGGGAATTAGTTAAGGAGCCACATTTTGACACAGATCCAATGAGACAATGCTTGTTTGTTCCCAAGGTATTACACCATCTCCTGCTGAGTATGAAAACCAAAATGCACTGAATTAGGCACAAAGCACAGCCACCATCATCTCCCTCACTGAGGGAAAGCACCAGACCCAGCAGTAACACCTGCTCACGACCCACTCAGGGCTCATTCCTTCACACTCAAACCTTGTCCTGGGAGGGGATCCAACTGCATAACAAACTCAAAATTAAATCTGCTAAATTCATGAAAAAATAGGAACAGTAAAACCAAAGCAACCCTAGAATACCACAAACCCATTAGATAAAGGGGTACAGGACACAGTGTATGGAAGCAGAGTGCAGAGCCATCCTGTCCATCACCCAACTCTCTGCTTCTGGCATCCTTGGATCAGGAAGGAAGCAGCAGCCTGGCCTGTAAGATGGCTGTGACAGAGACCTTGGCTGAAAAGCCCATGGTGAGCATGCAGCCAGGTACCACCGTGAGAGGCCAGCACCTGGAAAAACCCTGTCCCCTCCCAAGCTGTGTGGTCACAGCCAGTACAGCTCGTTCTGGATTACCATACCACAATTATGTGGCAAAACCTAACAATCCCCTGGTACAGAGGTGCATGCCTCTGGGGAAACAAGCAGCCATTTCCTGTGATGGATCCCACGGACACGGAAATTCTTTCTTAGAAGCAGAGGGTAGAATTCACCCTGCAGAGCCGCGCTGGCTGCCACAGCACAGCTGCTGTCCCTTCCCCATGGGCAGCAGGAGGTCACAGGAACCTCCCCAATTCCACAGTAAGGGTGTGTAATAGCTGAGAAAAAATGAATACCAAGGTGAAACAACACGAGATCCCTCAATGCAGGCCTTTGGTGTTTCCACCCCACACCTAACAGTTCAGCTGTGCAATACTGCCTGCCAGCTCCTTCCATGCAACCGCGAGACCTCCTTGAGTCTTTGTGTCATCTCATGGAACTCTTTCCTCAACACACACTTGGCCTGAGGCACAAGTACAGCGATTTGGACATGATCTTGAGGTTTGTCAATCAAAAATATTGCCTACGTGCAGCCAGGACGTTCTGGTAAAAAATTCTGATGCTTATTATCTCAGTTACAGCTGAGATAAGATTAAAGACACATATTACCCAGCGCTGTGTGCCTTGCTCACACGGAGGAAGGAGAGCCCTCTGAGTCTAGGAATGATTAAAAATAGGATATGAGCTGATGCTGAGGCTTCTCATTGGAAGAGCAAGGAAAGAGAATAAATGTATTCTAGATCTGGCTAATTAGACTAGCCTCTTTTGGGATCACGATGTATTTAATTAAATTCACTGTAATATTTGAAGAATCCACGAGGGCACTAATCCCACTGGTGCCCTCAAAAGATTTTTTGCTGTTTTCCCTTATAAGAACTTCTTCCTCATCTCATTTCTATTGTTTGCATGCATTACCCTCTTCCTGAGCCAGAAAAAGACGAATGGCTTAAGGCACGAAAGGTCAGCGAGCCCGCCACAAGAGCCGCGTGCCCATCCCAGGCGGCCCAGCCTCGCCAGCCTGGCTCTGCCCTGACCCCTGCCACAGCCCCCTGCTCCCGTCCTGCTGCCGGCCGGGCTCTGGCTCCAGGAGCCACGGCAGCCCGGCCTCGGGGAGGCCCCATCCCACAGACCCCGCGCCGAGCTCGGGAAGCGCCCACGGGCTCAGCGGCAGCTTCTGCGCGGAGCCAGAGAAAACCCCCAGTGAGCAATTAGAGAAAAATCCGGTCACGGGTTCAAGGAAATATTAAGGACATGGTCTCTGTGGAACCAGAGGCGCAGTCTGCGCTGCTCTCATTTAAAAGGGGGTTTTAGGAAAACATTTGTTTTAAACAGTTTAATAACAGTTTAATGTGTCTAATTTTATGCTCCTCTTTTGCTTCCTCTCAAACATCTCTTGTGCTGGGGTCAGCCTCACCTGCCTGCGGTGCTGGAGGAGTCACAGGCTGAGGGTGCCACCAAGCCCAGCCTGGGCACAGCTTCACATGCACCTGATTCAACCCATCCTCCAGTGGAGGAAAGGAGCAGTCCAGAGAAAGAAGACATGAGGGCCGAGCCAGTCCGAGCTGTGAGCTGCTGGAGGCGATAAAATGTTGTCCAAGCACGTGTAGTTATTGCCCATCACACTGTTAAACTTCCCTCTTGTGAGAATTTATCCGTATCACAGGAAACAAATTCAAAATACTAAACCAGAACCTTGTTAGAAGACAAATCAACTTGAAAATCAAAAGAATATATTGTTCCAAGGAAAACCAACCAACTTCTGTCAGAAAACATCGATTTCTGTGAGTCTGAGGGGGTGTTCCCCCCCTCCCTCTCCACAATAGGAAACTTCCAACATCTGGTTCTTCACGCATGGCATGCAAAATATTGATCAGGGTGAGTCAAAGCTACACTTTAAATCAGAAACAGAGAGAGGAACGCTCTGATGGAAACCATACGGCTCACGAGTGCAGCTCCCCGGGGGACACGGGTGTTCCTGTCCGTACACCAACTGCACCACAGCCAGCCCGTCCCTGGCCAGGGAGCTGTGTCCTCACGGTGGTTAGCACAGCAGGGGCTGCTCAGAGGCCTCATCGCCCTCCTCTGTGCCAGCCCTGTGCCAGCCACCCCTCGGTGTCCCCCAGCCCTGCCCTGTGCCGCGGTGTAGCCGGGGTGGCGGTGGCACTGCTCCGGTGGCACTGCTCCGGTGGCAGCTGCAGGTGCCAGGCCAGCCAGTCCCGCCACACCGACTGCCCAGCCACCACTCTCCAGTCTCTGCCTCAGAACTGCTTTCTTCTGCTAAGCAGTAAATACTCACAGGGTTTGACTATGGAAATCCGATTTTTAGACAAAGTAAGGAATGACGCTACAGTCAGTTCTTGTTTCTCTCCCCCCATCCTTCACATACCTCAAACTCTTGTTTACTTTACCATCTCTCTTTTCCCCATCTTATGCTGCTTCATCCACATTGTTGAACTTTACAACAATCATGGAATTGAACATGATACTGCATCACCCTGCCTGACTGCAGACAGCTCCCTCAGCCCAAGCCACACACCACACAATGCTCCTTGGAGCTGACACTCCAGTACCCAAGACTGAGACCCCGAGCTGCTGCTGTTACACGAGTAACAAACTCTCCTGAACACCTCTGTAGCTGTTCCTGCAGTTCAACATTCACCATCTGATTCCTGAGCTTTTCTGCATGTTTTAAATGTTAAAAAAGCTTTCCAATTTTAAAAGATGCTAAACCACTATCTGCTCAAAATCTCTTCTGCGCCAAGTTTATTCAGCCATGGTGCAATGAGCCTGATTCCAGTGGAGATAGGACAGAACCCCCCCTGGAGCACTGCCAGGGGCACCAGGGGCTCTTCAATCCCTCTCTGCCATGTTAAACAGCTCAGTTGCTGTTCTGGGGGACATCTGACCTGTAACCTCAACCCACCAGGGAGATGCAACAACACTTTGAACTATCTGGTGCTTTGGATGTTGATTATCCAATAGAAAAAGGCCCAGTAGCTGTGCAGTCTAACTGGCACACAGCTTTCCCTCCGGAGGGCCCTGAATGCTGCTCAGGACAAGCCCATGCCAGCACTGGGAACCCCTCACGTCCTCGGCTTGCTATGGGAGAGGGAACACCCATCACCACCCTCAGGAGGTGTCCGTGCTACAAAAGCAGTACAACATGTGAGAAAAATCTCTCCAGGCTTGAGGATGGACCCCTCTTCTGCAGACTTTTGTTCAGCAGCAGAAACTGTCTCTGCCCCAGGGGCAGGGAGATGGTGTCCCCAGCTGCCCGGCGAGACCCCCTGCACACGCCTGGGTCCCTCTGGGCAGGAGAAGCAGCTGAGGTAACAGGACTGGGGGCCAGAACCCAAAGTGGGAAAATAAGCAAATAAGCTCATAAAGGCTACACAGCAGCAAACCAGCAGGAAAAAAGGGTATTCCTCACCCTGGCTGTGACAGGACCGGCGGCTGCAGCCCTGCGCATCCTCAGCCCTGCAGGGCTGTGCAAAGCCTGCCAGGCATGGCCCCAGCGAGCTCCCCGCCCTCCTGCTCGCACAAACATCCTCCTCCTCACCACTCTGACCATTCCGAATGGCCAGGGGCTGTGTGGGTCACTGACAGTCTGCAGAAACCTCCTCCACATCACTTCCGAGTGCTCTCACATCACAGGACACCCTGCCATGAAAACAAAGGCCACTCCTCCACCCAGAGCTTCTTGAAAAACAACTTGTCAGACTTCAACATATTTGGCAGAGATTTTCTCCACATGTAACACTTTTCCTATCTCCGAACTCAGTACTCAGCTCTGTTAGGATGGGTAAAGCTAGCAGTGATTTCAAAGAATTGACAGATGCAGCTGGGGAAGAAGGAGCCAAAAATCTGCTGGAAGGTCACAAAAGCCACAGAAGGAAGCAGCACCACAGAGGTGCACTGCGCTGGCTTTCTCCTACAAGCACTGATGTCTGAGCAGCCCCAGTGACCAGAACCAGCACACGGAACCAGGCAGAGCCTCAATGTTTACTTAGAGAGGTTGACCAAAACTCAGGAGCTACTGGAACCACTTCAGCCCTGCCAGCAGATCTGCAGAACAGGAGAAAACCCTGCCTGACTTCCTCGGGGTGAGGTCACACAGGGGTAATTAGTCACAGGCCTGGTAGGAAACCCTTCAGGTGCCAGTGAGGACTGTAAGCCCTGGGGAGGGACAGGAGGTGACCCTTACAGTGGAGCTGGAGTGGGGCTCGGGGTCACCACAAAAAGGGACCCAACCCCACTGCAGACCTCAGAGGCATCGTGAGCATCTCTTGGCCCCCGTGTGCCTCTGATGTGCTGCACGAGATAAATCACACAGCCCTGCAAGAGAAGAATCTGAATTTTTAATGAAAGTCATGTGGATGCAGCTGTCTGAGCCTGGTCTGTTCCAAGTACTCCATAAAAGTCAGGGCTGGCCAATCCATCTTGCTCTCCTTTCACACCTGCAGCCCCAGCTGGAATTTCCTGGGGCCGGGAGCGGCGGGCAGCGCGCACTGGGACCCGCTGGTGCGCCTGGGAGGCTGCAGGGCCAGCAGCCTCCCCACCCTGCAAGGGGGAAAACCCATTCTGCAGCCAGCAGGCTCAAAAGCTGAACTTCTGCTCCTTCATATCCAACCGACATCCTGAACTGTTTAATGTTTCCAGAGGAGCAGTGTTACAAACCCTTCCCTCCTCCTGCCTCCGTGCATCACACCTCCGTGGTGCAGCACCAGCGCTGGGGTTCAGGCTCGTCTGCCCCAGAGCTTCTGCAGCTGAGCTTGTGTTAACTGCTTATCTTATCCTTCTCTTTCTTACCTAGAGGCTGGAAATGTAGCACTCTGTCCTGCCACAGAGGCTGAGGTACCAGTCCAGGTTCCCAATTCACACAAAGGCCTGAAGAACAGACACAACTGCCCCCATTAACAGCCCATCCCTATACCCCACCCCATCTGTATTTTCTGAGCCCTCCAGCCCTGCCTGGCAAAAAGTGAACGCCACAGATGCTCTCCTTGTTAGCCATGTGGCTGGTGCTAGCTGTGCTGCAAGGTTTTGGGTTCCCCCACAAATCCAAAAGCGACCCAGCAAATGGGGCTTGCTCCACCAGCCCTTGAAGTCTCATTAAAAGCCAAATATTGCTCAGCCTAAGGATGGAGAGCTCAGCATGGATTTTACTGAACGTTAAATCAACCAGCAAGCATAGCCAGCAAACTCTGTGGCACTTTAACTTTAAATAATGCAATAATTATTGAATTTCCTTTTTATAACTGAAGTGCTGGAATGTAAACAATGGGGCTGTAATTGCAGGAAGGGGGGATCAATAGAGGCAATCGTTTTCAGCCATGTTAATTGTAAATACAATTGCTCCAAGATGTCAGCCTCGTTCTTCTCGCTCCCAGAATCATCCTAACGGATGACAGAGTCCAACTTTCCCATTACAGCTGTTCGTTCCTTTAAGAGGTTCTCAATCAGGTCTGATCAATCTGTCAAGATAATGCATAGAGTAAGTAAGACTCTTCCAAACACAAGCTCCCAATCAATAGCCTGGACCTGCTTAATGAGGAGGGGCTAAAGCCCAGGGGGAGGCACAGTCCCAGCTACTGCTCGGCTTCAGCAGCCAACTTCTTCACAGGGTCTTGGAGCAGCTCCTAACAAGGACATTGCTTGTGCTGCCTGTGATGAGCAGCATCCCTGCACACCCACAGTCCCATGGGGTCTGTGGACAGGGAGCAACAGAGGTTAACAGAAAGCAAGTGCCAAGAAAGGCTGAACTTGCAATCACAGCCCCCACACCTATTTAACTGTGCAACAGACCTGCAAGCACTAATTAATCATTCCTTGGAAGAGATGCCTGAAGATGCAAACCTGTACGGGGACAGCTGAGAGCCAAGAGCTTCACTAAGCCTCCTCCTGTGGAAGACTTCCCATGTCTCAAGGAAGGACAAAGTCCATGGGGGAGCCAGCACTGGCCCACTTATGCTGGCCAACCCTCCCAGTCCAGGGGAAACAGAGTGGGATGCTGGCTGAAGACCTCTTGAGGGAGGGAGGAGATGCCAAGGGAGGTGAGGGGATGCCAGAGACGCTGTTCTCCAGCTGCAGCACCTAACCCCAGCAGCACAGGTATCCCTTGCACACCTGGGTCGCTGTACACCTGCTGAGCAGCCCAGAGAGGGGGAAAGTAACAGGTCTGAGTGCATTTGGGCACTCTCCTACAGCATCCACTTGCTCTTCTCCCACAAAGACTTTCCCACACAGGAAATCCACTCTTGGGCAACTACAACTTCAACTGCAGAGAATCTTCCAGATCCCCGAAATCTCCCCTGGGAGACACAGGCGCAAGCGCTGCTGCACATGGAGATGCACACAGGAGTGTGAGTATCGATCCTACTAATTATAGTGCTAAAACCAAAGCACCATGAGAGTACATTTCCTATCAGCCGGCCTGTAAAGTGCTGCCCTCAGCCCTGCACGCTCCTGCCCAGCTGTGGCTCCACCACAGCACCCACGACAGCCCTGCAAGGGCACCTCTGCTGCTCACCTGGCACCTCTGACCAACAGGAACCAACCAACTTCACACAAAGCGACCTCTCCTAGGACCAGTCAGGATGTGAGGGCTGTCACCCAGAGCCAGCCCCACCCAGCAGATCCTGTGGAGCAGCACAGACTTGGGAATGGTTGAACTCCTCTTGCAACTGAACCAAAGCCTGGATTAGGGACATGCTGATCCTCAGGAAAGGATACAGTTTTATCACTCCATATTTCCATGGATGCTGCCATCCCTAGAGAAACATGGCAGAAAAGCTGCACGTTTGCCTGCAAAGCACTGTATGGATGGCAACGGGATGGAGTGATGAAAAAAGAAAAAAAATTGTGCAGAATGCAGCAACATCACCAAGGAAGAGGTTCAGGGCTTCCAGCCCACTCCTGTCTCAGTGCTGGGATAGGCAGGAGCTGAGGAATTCAGGGAGCCTGGTCTTTTCCAGGGTCAGGAAAACAAATGGGGAAAAAACAACTGAAGACAGTAACCATAAGCAGGCCTCACAATGCCACTGCCCACACCCTTAAAACACATTTTGTACATTTACTTGAAAATAATCAGTTCAGTGTGAGTTGCTAAGCTGTGAACACTCAGGTGAACTAGAGCAGCCTGGGAATATGGAAAAACACTGGATAAAAAGTAAATTATGTAATCAAAAGGTCTGGGGGGAACCTGGAAAGACGGCAGGATCGAAATCTGCTGTCCATATTGTAATTGTGTAGCTGCTGAGTGATTGAAGAGGGCTTTCTGCAACACACAGCCAGGCTAGGACTCTCCATACCAGGGATGTTTTGTTTCCTCTGGCAGCCACGGGAAGGATCCCTGTGTTACACAGGAGGGCTCTCCAAGGGGCTCTGATGCAACACACTCCTGAGTCTTGTGCTGATAATGCAGCTCAGAAAATGCAGCTCACTTAACCACCCAAATCCCTCTCTATGTGTGGACCTGCTTTAAGGATTTAAATTAAAATGCTATTTCCCCCCCATTAAGTCTTTTGGAAAAGAACCACGGGTGTCTGAAGGCAAAGCTCGAGGACTGTGTGACAGCACTGTGCTCTGCCCCACATCCCAAAGGCAAGGGCAGCCAGCTGTGCCAGTCCCTGTCCTGCTGCCTCTGCAGCTGCCCTGTGACTGCCCAGCAGAACCCCAGCACTGAGCTCCAGGGGGACAGGAGGGCACCCCATGTGCAGCCAGGGACTGCTGTAATAATGCACCATGAAACCATGTGGGACACTGAGCCAGCCACACAAACCCAGCCTGAGCTCACACTGTTTAATAAAACACTGCGGACACAGATTAACTCCCCTCGCCCAGGATTTATTGCTTCATGCATCTCCAGGGAAGCTGTGATGGACTGAAGCTTTCCTTGTTTTCATACTGCTTCTTTCTAACTTCTTACAGCACTGTACCCCCTCAACTCCCAGCAGATAACCAAAAACAGTAACAACAATGCACAAGACAATTGTTCAATCCTCTCTATAAATCGCAGAGTATTGGTATCTAAGACATGGAGGGCACAATCTCCCCACGCAGAAGCCAACAGAGATCCGTGGAAAAACAAAAGACCCAGCTCATCCTTTGCCCATAGTCCACAACAAGGATTTTTCAAGATCAGGTGATAAGGGAGGAAGGAAAACCAAAGGATGGTATGATGGACTAATATGACAGAATGGGAGCAGAAAGAGGAAATATATAACACTCCTTGAGTCTTGGAGGTGAGCTGAAAAGCGCAGGGCCAGGGAAGGCTCCTGGCAGCAGAGCAGCCCATCTCCAGTGGCACAGGCTGCAGGGCTGGGCACCAGGCTGGGCAGCCAGACCTCTGAGACACAGTCCCACTTCCCCAGGTGATTCTCTTTGTATCCATCCCTTGTGCATCAGCCTGCCCTGAACATGGGACAGGAGCACCAGCTGATTTCAGACAACACTGCCAAGGTAAGTTCTTTAAGTGTCTGTGAAACACAAACAGAACACAAGCACCACAGAAATGCCCATGAGAAAATAAATAATTCTTCATTCAGTGAAAGCTTTGGATTGTATTAGACAAAGCCTGGGGCAATGTAATGAAAGAGGAAGATAAAAAGAAATGGAATAATTACTCACAGAATGAGGCAAGAATCCTGCTGGAAAAATATGTATGGAACTACGTATAATTAAGAACCAAAATAATGTCTGCACACAAAGGGCTGAATTAAGGCAACCTGCTACTTGCTATGTTCTACAAGGTTGTGAGGGCTCCATGAACTCAATGGACACTAATGTGTCCTAAGAGCTGTGTACAGAAATTCATGCAATTGCTCCTTGCCCCACACCCCTGAGCAACTACTGTGTAAGGAAAGCCACCAAGCCCTTGGGGAGGAGAAGCCTTCAAACACAGCCTCCTCCAAATTTAACTGGGAGATCTCTCCAGTCCTTGGGCATGTAGTAGCTCCCAGCCCACCTGGTTTCCACCAGGAAGGACACATCAATGACCCACAGCAATCCACAGCAGCACAACTGTCTGGCTCATGGACTCCATGCACGGCCAAGCAGTTTGCAGCCTATGAACAGTTGGGTTTGCTGCTCTGTATTTCCTGTGTATATCTAAAATCTAATTCAAGTGTACTATAATTCTGCAGAGGGATCTACAAGAGAATAGAATGGCTCTGAGCATTACTTACAGCTATTCCCTCCAAGACAGACTACAGCAATGGAAAATATGGAGAGTGCAGAAGCACACTGAGGCAAACAGAGCAAACCCGAGGTGATAAATGTCTCTGCTCTTCAGTGCTCCCTTTGTTCCTGTGTATCTGCATCCACCGGCATTTGCCTCCACAGGTACAGAAACCCCAGGGAAAAACTAGACCCACTATCTACAGGTTTTAGCCGTTCTGGCTCTGCAATCGCAGTGGGCAGACTGCAGAGACACACACGGGGTAAATGACAAACACCCAGCAGCAGGAGGGTGTGCTGACCGCTGCAATTCAAAAATAAAACAGAAGCAACAAAACCTTTTTTGGGAGCAGCATCCACTCACAGAAAGGTGTGAGGAGATAAGAGATTTCTAAACCCTGTTTATGAAATTGCAGGTGTAACTCCAGTTACTCCAGCTGCCCCAAAATTCTCATTTCTGTGACCACATGGGATTAACTTGTCTGCAAATATGTGGTTACCATATGCTACCAGGAGATCAGTCTGCAGGTTTCATGTCTGGATAATGCCCCTGCACAGAGTTAGACACTTGGATAGGCCTAGATGGGCAATGCAGGGCATGCAGAGGAAAATCCAGGTAAGTCAGAGCCAAGGAGGTGTGAAAATGATAAAAGCAAAGTTCCTGCTTTTGGAACCATAAAAAACACTCACAGGCAGCCAGAGGTGTCTGTAACACAGACCCCATGACATGAAAACATCATCTGCAGGACTCCAAAGCCTTTAAACCTCTCCCACCTATGGTCACAGCATGCTTGAAAACCTGCTCTGGGACAGCAAGTCCCTTCTCTGAGGGACTTCCAGCACCTGGTCCCTTTCCAGCACTGCTGCTGGTGGTCAAAAGCCACAGCTAGGCAGTGTCCTTCCCCTGTGCCTCCTCCCACGGGCCGCTCCTGGGCTCAGCAGCAGGTACCACAGCACGTGCACTCTGCAGACACCCCCAAGAGTACAATGTGGCCCTAACGGGACCCACCTGCACTAACCCCAGAGCTACACAACAGTCCCACAAATGCTGGGGGCGAAGTGAGTTTGAGAATTCTGAGTGATCACAGTTCTCAAACTCACACCCTCTGGCTTTGTGCAGGAGGGTGAGTCTCCTTCCATGAGGCCGAAGGGGTCACCCCAGGAGAGCTCTCTGCTCTTCTGCTGAGCCTGCCTGAAGCCCCTCCATGTGAAGACAACAACAACTCTCTGTTTTCAAAGAACATAACGGAAGGCTGATCCAGTGACCAGGACCTGCTGAATTAGGAGTTTCTCTGCAGCACGGACTGGGGACTGGATGGGGACAGGGATGTGAGGAGGCCCAGCAGGAACCCGACAAGGGGACAGACACAGCTGCTGCAGCTGGCCGGAGGAGCTGACCAGCAATGGGCAGAGGAGAAGCCCCACGCCGGCACAGCAGCTCTCACCCCACGGAGGGCAGGGGAGCGGCCCAGGGAATGCAGCAGGACCCCGGGGCTGCGGGAGCCCCAGCACGGCGGCCCGCGAGCGCTGCAGCAGGAGGCTGCGCGAGCCGTGCCAGCCCAGGCTGCTGCACACAGCGCTCTTCTCCTTCCCCACCAAAACCCCCGAGGCCTGCCGCGTGTGCGCTAACCACAGCCCTTTGAGAGGCTCGTGTATTTACAAACTAAGGCATGCTGAAATCAAAGGGGATACCATATGACATAATTCACATTAAAATGTCAACAGGCTGACAATTTATAGAGCCAATCCACCGGAGGTGGGGAGAACTAAGACGCGGTAATTGTTTAATTCCCGCTTACACCAACAGCAGCTTCACCTTCAAAGCAGCACCGCGTGCACGGCCTCTGGCTGCTGTCAGCCCTGGTGCCAGCCTGGACCTCAGCCAGCATGGAGGCAGTGGCCTCAACCATTCACTGGCACCGGGCACGGGCTGGGGACTGGGATGCCACTCCGAGGAGTGCAGCTCCAGCCACCCCATGGCAAATATTCACCATCAGCACAAGGACAACCAGTTCCTCAGGAAGGCAGCGTCACACTGGTCAGGGCACTGGTGTCCATTTCCAGAGCTGGGCACAGCACACCTCCTCTGGAGGGGACACAGCAGGTAAGCACCCCGAGGGCACCGCTGAAGGAACCCACTCGCCCAGTGCCTGGCACTGCATGGCCCTGACCCCACAGGGACCTGAAAATACCACAGCAGTACAACAACGGAAGCATGGAGTGTCCCAGCCATAAACCCCCTCGAGGCACTCGTGAACTTTTTACCCCAGGTAGATGGCAGCAGCTTTGCCCACATCAAATATCCTGTGGTGTTTTGTGATACTCAACACCAGCGCCCTCAGCCCGCTGACATCCCCTGCCCGTGGACAGGCTGCTGGCAACACGTCCTGTAGTTTGCAATAAAGCATAAGGTAGGCAGGAGAGAGAAATGTGCACCACTGGGAGAAATTTTACCTGGATAAACCGCAGCCAATAAATTTTCTATAAATGCCAGCTAATGCCGTCCCTTGGAGAGCACTGGGCAGGGACTGCCGGGCTCCAGAGCCCTCGGCACAGCCTCGCTGTCTGTACATAAACAGTAACACCTCATTCTCTCTTCTACCTCATTAACTGAAACGCATTAAAACAAGTGTGCACTGGGAGCAGCAAATGAGACTGTTAAACCAAGCTGATATAATCCTCATCAGCTGTGGGAAATGAGCACACATCCATTACACTGAATCAAGCCGCCAAATGCGACTCATCGAGGATGTTGAGACCCCAGGAAGATGCTCTTCCCCCGCAGCTGTACCAGGCAGCTCAACCACTGCCTCCAGCACTGTCTCATGGGGCATTTCCAGAGTGCTGGGGCTGCATTTCCATTCCAGCAGCTCCCCCCAAGACACAGCTGGGGGCCCTGGTCCCACGCTGCAGCCAAGCGCTGCACGAGTCCACTGTGTCCAGAAGCAATCTGCTCAGTGAGATGCAGGGAACCATCTGACTCCTCCAGAATCCAAGCAGAATAAAAGACCAAGGCAGCAGAGCAGACACACAGGACAGGGGACGTTTCCCAAGCTCAGTTTTCCATGACGACATACCCACGCAGCATGACAGTAGCTGACCACAGCAGGGCTGGCCTCAGGTGAGGGACACACGTCCACACCCTGCCCAAATGGCACCAGCCTGCAGAACCACACAAAGGGGGGATGTACCACAACGTCCACTGGTGGAGCCCCTGCACTGGCACCACTGTGGTGCCACAGCTGCCCCCATTCCCCCAGCTGGCAGCCAGATCTGAACGGGGGCAGTCTCAGAGAGGTTGACAAGGGCTGTCACACAGTGACCACTGAACTTTCAGCACACAGCACCAGCTCCATCCCAGGATATGGAACTGCTCCCTTCTTCTGCAGGGCCATCACACCACGGCTCTGCCTTCACCAGCAAAGACTCACTTAAAACACTGAAGAAATGTTCATTTTGCCTCTCCCCTGAGGAGGCAGAGCAGGGAGCCCTCCCAGTGCTGCAGGAACCGGACAGACCACGTTCACCTCAGCCAGACAGACAAGACAGCACTTTGTGCCCTCCACCGTCTTGGGTGTGAACTGCTGACCTCACCAGAGCAGCTCAGGTTTCCAAACTCTTTTCCTCATGCCAAGCAGAGATGATGAGGCAGGATAGGGTCCCCTCTACCTCAGCCCTGTACTCACAGCAAGAATGTAAACAAGCCCTTCAATGCTCACAGCTGCTATTTCAGAGTTTTTAACTCAGCAGAGCCATTACATGGCATTTCCCCCATGTGCAGTCTGTGCACAGTGCAGCCCAGACCAGGCTGCCTGGGACTTGCTCCTCCCTGAGGAACAGGACACCCTGGGGTCTCCCTGGCAGCTCCCAGCAGCCTGCGCAGGCATTTTGAACGGGGTCCATGAAGTCTGTTTAACCAGCATGATGTGTGCAACAGAATCACAAAGAAACAGGCATTTAAAGTGACATCTGTTGGATTAATTAGCTGTGTAATTAGCCTCCCCTCTGTGGAGACAGGCTTTGTTACTGCTGCCTGAAACTTCCCCAGGTGATTCTCTTTGTATCCATCCTTCCCTGAACACACGGAGGAGCAGAGGGGTGAGATGGGGCTGTACTGCCCAAATGAGGGGCATGAGACAGCCCAGAGGCCACGGGGCAGCTGAGGGGCTATAACTGGGTCAGAGAACCCCAACTGCTACATCTGTGTGTAGCAGGAACCCAAACGGGAATGTCCATCAGCCTGAGCACATTCTGCAGGTCTGTTCAGAGATGAAAGGCAGGGATACAAGGCAGGCATTTATACCCTCCTCAATTAAATCAGAACATCCCTGTCTCCTGCGACCAGCTCCCCACCTCCCTGTCCTGTGACATGGGGGGGTCACAGCAGGGGACACAGCAGCCACTGCACATCTACCCAGCCACGGCCAACTCAGCAGAACAGAAAAACCTGGGGTAATCTCCAGGACAAAGAGGAAACCCGGGATTGTGGGAACAGCTGCACTGCACCGATGGCTCAATGGGCAGATGCAGGATCTCCCTGCTTTAAAGCATAAGAGGGATGCCGGGGGCTCTGCCCCGCACCCTGGGCTGTAGGCACCCAGCCCTGCCTCCCTGCCAAAGCCACCTGGAACCAAGATCTCCCAACAGTGCAGCCAGCCTCACCAGAGCCCGCCCAACCATACCCCAAGGCTCAGCTTCCAGAGAACCTGTTGCACAAGTGCAACTTTATTGCCTAATCTGACTTGCAGAACTTGGCTGCCCACGTCACAGTGCAGGAGCAGGATTTTTACAACTGGCAAGAAGGGGAAAAAGCCCATTATGGGTATTAAGTTATGTACCATGCATACATTATTTATTGTAATTTAATGAATTCCCTATGAGATAGCAAACACAGAAACTCCCATGCTGCTTCCATAGCAATTCCGGGGACTTTGTTGCAACAGTTTCTTTAGGAACAGTTCAGTTAAAGCCAGAGAAGGACAGCACAGCATCCTGCAGCCCAGTGCACTGGCACAGCCAAACAGAAACCAGCAGTCCATGGCAGGTCACACAGAACAGCTGGGGAAAGCACCTTGTGGGCCCCTTCCTTCAAACCAGCCCCCGCCAGAGATGGATGCTAATGAATGCCCATCCATTATTTAACGAGGTCGTCGCCAGCCAGCCTACAGCTGCAGAACTGGGGCTTGGCCAGGGCTGGTACCCAAGGCACCGAAAACCTGACCAGAAAAGGAACTAAGAGCATTCTGAGGTCTTCGAGGTGTATTAGCTGTGTTGAGGAATCCATCTAGTCCAGGCAGCTGGACTCAAGACACAGACTGAAATGCCAATTGAGCTCTGGGTTCCAGCACAGGACAGGAGGCTGTGAGCTGCCAGCCTTTGGGATAACAAAGAGCAGGCATGGGTGACACCAGCCAGGTGAATGGACACTGGGAGACACAGCAGGAACTGGGAATTGCCAACATCTTGGATGACAAAGGAGATGGGAGTCCAGTAACACCAGCAAGGTGGATGGACAGGAAGACAGGGGCAGGAGCTGAAGACCTGGATACCTGTGTGTGGGTAGACTAAGAGGATATAAAAGCCCAGGTGCTCTGTTCTTGGGGGTCCCTCCCCAGAGACACCAGCTCAAACTGTTTCTCTGTTACTACACCAGGAATAAATGGCTTTATGGAATGAGACACCTGAGACTGTGCCACAGGAAACCCGGGGTGGAACTGGTGAGGAAAGCTGGTCTGACTGGGTGAGAGAGTGTGGGGAGCCATGCAGGACCCATCAGGTCACTGGAGCCAGCACTGTGGAGGGGCTTTGGTGCCAGCAGTGAAAGTCTCTGGCCTTGGGAGTGTGCCTGCTCAGGAGTCTTGAGAATGGCCTGACTGGGAGGTTTCCTTAACAACCTCTGCAAAGAGAAACACCACGGCCCAGAGGGAGCGTGGGATCCTCAGGGGGAACTACTCCAGCATAGCTCCTTGGCACAGGCTTTGTGCCCTGCCTTCAGTGCCACCCGCCTGCTTCAGCCTCACACCAAACTGGCTCCCAGCTCCTCTGCCTCCTTGCTCCAGCACTCCTAAACCCTGACTTGTTCCAGGCCTACCAGCTCGTCTTCAACTGCCTGTGTTGGGTGTCTGCAGCCTGTGGGGAAAAGACCCTGACAAGCATGCTGTGAATAAGATCCTGACAACCACACTGGGATAAGACCGCAGAACCAGTTGGGTAAGGCCACAACCAACAGGCCCATTACCTGTCCTGGACAAGCATCTTCTCAGGTCTCTGCCTGGAGCTTCCCACGGCAGAGCTGAAGCTGCAGGCAGGAGAGTAAGTGGATGCCCACCACTGCTCACAGCAGCTGATCACCCAGAAGACAATGCCAGACTTTTGGATCTGGACCAGCATCTCTCCCTCCACGCTGTCCTCTGCAGAGCAGCAACCTCCCACACCAGCATGGGAGGGACAGCGGCTCACTGGCAGCTTGCACCACCAAGGCAAGGTCTGCCAGAGCCTGTCAGCCACCCTGCAGCAAAGCTGTGGCCAGAACTACTCTGTGGCTCACTTTGATTCCTCTCCCTGAACGTCCCAACAAGAAGCATCACCTGACAAGGGAAAAATTCCTGCTTGGAAATTTAAGTACTCATCCACACATTCCAAAATTATCAGATTAAAAGAATGAACCACAAACACAACAGAACTGGCACCACGCACGGGAAAAGGTCAGATGCACACTGACACTCCATCCAACATGATGACACCTTGTTTTGAGATGCCACCTGAGGCTGAGAACAGCTTTGCAAGACCCTCCCTGCCCTGTGCCCTGCAGACCCACAGCGAGAGCCAAGACCCACTCCTGCTGCTCTGCCCACAGGCTGCTACACAAGCCAGGAAAAACTGAGCTTATGTAGAATAGGATAAAGCTTGACAAGGTGTTTTTCTGTTTGTTTGTTTGTTTTTTTCTTGTGTCTGGTTAGTTTAGTTGTAGCCCATTCTCACAAATATTTTGATTTCTAAACCCTGTTTGACCGAGGGTTTTTAGCCCCATGTTCTGTGGAGCTCCTGGTTCCTGCTGTGTGACCAGGGCTCCTGCTCCAGCTCTCACTCCTTTGTTGTTTACGTTGCTTTTACAGGGTGGTTTCTTTACTAAGCTGCTGGCTGCACATGGCTCAGCACTTACTGGAAAACTTGAAAGGAAAACCTAAGTGACATAGGCCCATAAATAAAACATAGAGCAAGCAATGCTGTGTGCTCTCAGCAGTTCTGATTCCAATCCTTTCAAAAAGCAGTGCAGAGAAAGGAAAAGTTCTGTGATCCTGTACTAACAGACTTTGGTATTCAATACCTAAAGGAAGGTAAAGACATCTTTTAGTGACAGGGAGAAATCTGTCACTCAGAGGAACGTGCAGCCCCGTGAAGGACAGGTCTCAAAGGGTTAAACTGACACGGAGAGCTTTTTGTATCAAAATATCTGTCAATCCCAACAGGACCAAAAGTACTGGATCTAAGGGCCACCAAAGGATGCAGATTTGAGTTGAAGGTTTTGGAGACCATCTTTAAAAACAACTTTGTAGGGAGATTCAAATGAGTATTTATTTCCTTTGTGAAGCTGCCATTGGAATTTGTCTTAAACCTTGTATGAAGGAAATCAGCTCAAAGTCCCTCATAAGCTGTAATTTAAATGGGCTTCAGGCACAATTTGTGTTGCTCAAGAGTGTAATTCAGAGCTCTGATGCTGCATCTGTATTCCAAGAGATAAACTTGCAAAAATAAAGCCAAAACACACTGAAGGCAGACAGCAAGTAAATCAAAGGTTAACAGAGCTCTAAACCTCCTAATGAGCACGACAGACTTTCTGTGAGCAACTTTATCCCAAGAACCTTAAAAGGCAGAGATGGGAGGAAGTCTGTGATAAAAATCAAAACCCAAACACATCTCCTTTTGCCCGCGACATCATCTGGGTATTTCAGAGCTGAACCAGCCCAGCTCCTGGCAGCTCCAAACGGAGCTCTGGGGGCAGGTCCTGGGCTGGTCCCCAGGGCTCTCCTACACTGAACTCCTGCAGGGAGCACCTCCTGTCAGCCAAGTGATGGGATGAGAGGACTCTCAGCCTGACCTCACGGCACAACTATGGCAAGACTAACTCACACCAATTCAAATGCAGGAGTATTTTATCAAACCTGCAATTTCCAGAGCACTGAAATTTATCAAATTCACAAGCTCTCCTCCACACTGGATTCCTGTGTCAAGCCAACTCCCAAGCCAATGGTCATCACCCAAGTCATTCCAGCCATCTGCCACTCCTGCAGCTTTCTCTGGTATCTTCTAGGGGTTTTTTTAAAGCCTTCCTAAAACAACCTAAGTTGAACACAGTATTGAACCATCAGACCAAGTGATGATTTACACAGCTCACATATTATCCCCTTGCCAAGTTAGTTTTTATTTTACCTTCTGTTTCTCATCCTTTACCTCCCTACCCCTGCCCAGACCTCTTCCCCAGTTTGCTCATGAAGGATCTTACCAAAGACCCTGGGAATCCCCTGTCCCTGCAGCCCAGCCCTGCCTGAAGCCTGCCTGGCTCCTTCAAACAACTGACAGTGCTGCAAGAACCTCTCTTCCCAAAGTCTGCTTTTCCCCTTCCTAGTCCATATGCCCCCTAAACCTTTTCTATTACAGTTTATAGCCATTTGCTGACTTGATGCTTTGCTGTTTCTGGCCCACACTACTGCCAGGAGCCTCTGCCCCTGCTGTGGGGCTCCTCCAGAACTCTCAGTCCTTCTAAGCCAGTGACTTTTTCCTTCATGGCTCCTCCAGGTGAGACCACTCTTCAGGATTTATCCTCCATACAGAAGTACCTTTCAGTTCTGGTTTTAAACGCAAGAGAAGAATTCTCTCTTCCTTCCCTTCCCTGTAACATGGGCCTTCTTCTCTTCCCCGACCTCCAGATGTAATACTTTCCTATTTGATCACATGGGATTTCTGTGGACTTTGGCCAGGCTCCCCCTGCTCTGTTTTCTCAGGGGTTGTTACGTTTAACACAAGCAGCTAACGTGCTTTTTGGTAATTCTGTGACCCACACACCTCATACCCTTTACTGTATCCAACAGCAGCTCACTCGTTTTCACACAATTTTAACTTCAAAGTTAGCTACTATTACAGAAGGTACTCTCTGCCTTGTTCTGTTATGGAAGGACATTGAATTTGAATGCATTACCATCATCATCATCATCATTCTGTAACTACATCTCATACAGTATTCCACGCATCCTCTGGCATTAAAACTTTTTGGGGATTTTCCAACAAGTTTCTTTGAGAATCCTGTGGCCAGCACAGGGGATGCAAGCCCCCGTGGGAGAGGCGTGATGGGACAATGCTCTGCACGGTGGAACTGAGGCCTTCTGCTGGGTGTGAGCTGCACATCCCCCTTCCCTTCCCACAGCTCAGCTCTGCTTCTGTCCGAGTCAGCACACATCCACGGTTTCATCACCACTACCATAAGCACAGATATTAAAGAGTCATTTTCCTGCACACTCTGCATCTCTAGCTAACAAAGAGCCTCTATGCATGGCACCACGTAACCCAAACCCTCTCCTCCAGACTCCCTATTCCCTAAAAAAGTGAACTCAGCACTTGGAAACACTGAAAAGGAAGACACTGAATGAACTCATTGAAGGCACTTGCTGGCAGTCTGGCCAGCAGCGTGTTCCTTCAGTAGTTCTTTGTTTAAACTTCTTCTGAGCTGCACATTCTGAACTAGAGATTATCAGGAAGTTGTAGGAAATGTCCAAACCTGGCTCTTTCTCAAGAAGATTAATTCCTTCTGGAAACTCCACCTGTGCAGTAGACGCTGGGAGCTCGTGCCCAACCTCTTCCAGATGTGAGGAACACTGCTGCTCTGCTCCACGAGGAGACAAGCCTTGGCTGCTGCTCCAGGGAGCTGCACTCGCCTCTGCTCACAGCCACCCTGTCACCCAGGCCACACCATGTCCCAGCTATGGGAGGCAAAGCCCTCAAACCCATCACCTACCTCAAGCCAGAACACGCACCCCAAAAATGTAATGCACTGACGATGCACTGCACTGTCATTGTGCATTGTGCATTGACAATGGCACTTTTGCCTTCCAGGGAGCTCCTCAGGATATAAACCCCCTCGGTCAGCCAAGGTGGCCAGCAGTCACAGCAAAGGCACAGGCACCACGCTCCCCCAGCAAGTGCCAGATAAACAACAGCATTTCCACTTAAGTCACAGAATTCTAGAGGGACAGCAGGGAACTGGGAGTGCACAACAATAAAGGAAAGGTTACCAGACCCTTCCAGTTTTTTGGCATTCCCCTCCCCTTACCCCTGACAGGGAAGAGGCCTGACAGAAGCTATTGCAATGTGCAGGACGAAGATGGCAGCAGAAGACCAGACCTTCTCCCCTGGCACTGGGAGTGTTGCAGGAGAAGACTAAAAGGTTCACCCGACTATGGACTGACAGTGCCTCCAGATCACATCTTCTGGCAGCAAGTAACACTGACAGAAGTGGCACTTGGGCAATGCAAGCAGCCAATAACATGTGATTTAGGAAAAAAATGGCAAAAGCAGCAGAATAAGGAGGATTGTGTGTGATAAGCCCAGTGTGTGCTCTCACCCAGCAGCATCTGGAGAGGATTTTCTCCAGCAGGCAGGGAAGAACTCGATTACATCCAGTTAACTGTGCTCTAAACTGATTATGCATGTGCCAGGCTAATGGATTACATTAGCAAGAGGAAAAATAACATCCAATCAATCTCAATTTACTGCAGACCACACCAAGGCCTGAGAGAAGAGAAACCATTCTGTGAACTCCCCCCACTGCCGCTGCATCCCTTCAGTTGTCAGCAGACATGGCATTACAGCTGCTGCACGGCCCGAGAGCTGGGCTGGAGCTGTGTGCGCCGTGCCTCATCCAGAGAGGCTTCTCCACTAAATCAGTCCCTGATTCCAGCTGTGCTGAAGCAAGACACTGTGAATCCAGCCATCCACCAACCTCTGCTCCAAGCTTTATCCAGCCATACTTGAAGGCCAATATATGGAGCACTCCAAAGGAATCCATGACTCTGAAATGTGTTACCCTTCAGATGGTGTTTCACTGCTATTGTGTCAGAGGCAACACAGGGCTGGAGCAGCACTGAGACTGCCCAGGCCTCTCACAAACCTGAAAACTGACAGTTCCTCTGTGCCTGCCCAAGGAAAACATCCTAGCAATCTTTATGCCTGTCTCCCGACGCTGGTGGGATTTTTTTCCATTTATTCTTTTTTTCCCCTTTTCTTTCCCCTCAGCGAGAGAATTCTAGTGCCTCAATTGTTTTTCCCGATTGGAACTCACTGGAGATGAAGGGCCTGGATAAAGAAAACTTCAAGCCTTTGCAATGTATACTTAAAAGAACAACATTACGTGTAAAAAAAATCATAATACAGCTTTCAAACAACTCTCTTGTACCCCAAACTGACCTCCAGAGAGGAGATTCAGTTCCCTCAGCTGGGTTCCTGACGCCTCAAGGGGACTCTGCTGCCCCTGGTTTCCAAGCTGTGTAACTCTCTCAGGCCTCCTGCAGGTGTATGTGCAGACCTGACCATGCCCAGAGCCAGACTCTCAAGGGTGAGGCTGGATCCCAGCTCAAGATGGAGCAATCGCTGTCACAGCCATCTTGGCCTCAACAATGAGCTCAGAGAAACACAACCCTGCTCTGAGCAGCTCCCCATCAATTCCGGGCAAATCCAACAACCACAGCTCAAGGCAAACCTTACATGATGCTCCTGGTTATAACCTTCCTCCCTGAATTGGCTGGAACTGTTAATGCCTAGGAAAAATGCAGGAGTTATGAAAATGTGTCCACACTGTGAAGTGGGTGGGTCCTACAGAGCTCAATGTTAGGTCTTAAAATCCCATTACATAAAAAAAAACTTTTCAAAGAAACTATTAAAAAGTGCAAGGTACACTCTGTGTGTATATAAAGAAACCTCAGCACATTTGGGGGAAAGCAGGAAGAAAAGGATGAGGACAGAAAATACAAAAAAACCTGTGAGGAATGAGCAGACAATGAGTGGGAGAGCACGTGTGAATGGAGGGGATGCGGCTGCTGAGATTTATGGCAATTCGTACCTGATTGTTCATACTAAAGCTATTATGGGATGATTAGAGAAAAAGGTGAAGCTTTAAGTCCAGTGAAAATCAATAGAAACGTCTGGAGCAATTCTGCTGCACGAGTGAAAGGACTATTTACTGTATCCGGAGCTCCTCTTGGGTTACAGCCCACAGGGCTCGGCCAGCAAGGGGAGGGGCTGCGGACCAGACGAATGAGACAGGAAAGAGAAGATGGTTATAATGGTTGTAAAGACAACACAGCAGAGGGAGGGTGGGAGGAAAAGCCAGCAAGATGGGAGTGACAGCCCAAAGAGTGCTGTGATGGAACACGCAACGCCCACGGTGCAGGGCCACGCTCAGGGCTCCTCGCCCACGCCCAGCAGCACTCTGCTCACAGATCCCAGCACCGACCTACACAGAGCACTGCAGCCACGGCCAGCCCCCTGCCTGCTGCCAGGACCAGCACACTGACCCACTGAAAGCCTTCAGGAGACACACAGTGACAAACTCCATCGGAAAGAGCCAACAAAACACAAGCAAATGTCACCTTGCACAACTTTCTAACCAGGATTGCTCAATTTCTGTGCAGAGTATCACAGTTTCAGTGCGATAAGACACCAGCCCCTTCTAAAGCATCGTGGTGTGAACATCTCCTGCCCTGAAGCCTGGACAACCACAGTCACCAACAGAACACAGGCTGAAGAGCTGCAGCACACAATGAGATCAGGGCAATGCAGAACTCTCAGCAGCTCATCTCCAAAGGGTCACGATGCACTGTGGTTCAACTTAGATTTTCCTTGGAAAATCAAAGGAGATGAAGCAAAGGCAGCCCTTACCTTGTAGAGCTTCAGGCTGGCCTCGTGCCTGGAGTTCACGGTGTGAAGACGCAGCTTCTCCAGACTGTTGGTGTAGTAGTCACAGGCATTGCATTTCAGATGGACTGGGTTCCCAATGGCCACGCACTTGAGCCTCCACTCGTTGGCTTTGCCCCCCTCCTTGATATGTGCCACCAGCTGGTACTTCTGCACGTGCTTGTCTGTCTTACAGTGGAGCTGGAAGTTGGCCTTGAGCTGCGTGTTGTAGCGGCACAGCTTGCACTGGTACGAGTCCCCCATCACCGCCTTCCACTCGTCCTCGGGGAGGCTCCGCTCCACGTTCATGTGGAGCCCCAGCATGTCCAAATTATCTGTAGTGAACTTGTTGCACACAGCGCACTGGAACAGCTTCAGCGACGGGTCATTCGTCTGCGTGAAACTTTCACCCAAGTTCATGAGCTCCTCAGACACCAGCTGTCCACCACCCAAACGCATGTCCAGAGGGATCTCGCCACCCACTGCACAAAGAGAAAAGGGGAAGAAGAGGTCAGAAAGGCTGAATTCCAGAAGATAAACACAGAGCAGAGCATAAGCTGCTCCCAAGTGCCACCTGCATACCCACAAACACACAGTGAGACCCCAGCTGTGTGTCTCCCTTCACCCACTCCTCCATCTTGCTGGTCTGCACCAGAACTGAAGAAAAGTTACTGCAGCCAGCATAGAAGGCTGGGAATGGACTACTATCATCCTTGCTACCCTCTTGCTGAAGGATCATCCAGCCCTCTGCCCATCAAAGGTGGCAAGATAAACCCTACAGACTTTGAGAGGATGAAGAATTCCACAGCACCACACTGAAAGTTCCTGTGGCTATTTCAAGAACAGCATTAACACTTCATTCTGTTTTTTCTTGCCTCCCTAGAGAAGCAAATGCTACCTCATGCAGTAGTTAAGCACAGTCCCTTCCACATAAAGCAAAGGTCAGCAGTCACAAGCCCAGGGTGGCTGGGTACCTCATAGGGAGGTGACCGCACTGCTATCACAAGGTGGCAACAGTGTAGAACATGGCATGACAGAAACAACCTGACAAGTGCCACTCCTGCACTGCTATAGCCCATCTCTTGTCCAAGAGTTCAAAATGGTGAAGAATCTTCTAAAAACAGTTTTGACAAAGTCAAGACAACAACTAATAAAGAGGGAGTGAGAGCACACCACGGAGAGCCAGGAGTACCCCGTGTTTGTCAGGCTGACTCTTCAAACCAGAGCTCAGCTCTGCTCACTCACAGCTACGGAGCACAACAGGCTCCTACTCACACCAGAGCACCTGAGAGATGCAGAGAAACTCTGAACAAGCACAGAGACAAACCAGGACTCCTGTGCCACTTTGCTCTCCGTTTTTGTGTTTAAGACATTTATGCTCTTTCTTCAGCTTTTTGGTATTTTACCTTGATTTGATGCCACAGCTCAACTTAACAATCCCATGAAAAGAACCAGGTCAACAATTCCTCAGTTAATCAAAAATGTGTTATTTCCTTAACTTTTTATTTCCTATGTTGCAATTTATTTGCTGAGAAGCAAGTGCTCTTTAAGACACTTTTTCCTGAACTCACCATGCAGGAAAAACCCAAAAGTAGACTCTTCTGAATTATTAATGCTCTGCTCAGTTTTGGACCAAAGTGCAAGAATGGGAAAGATCTGCTTCACTTCTCACAAAGCTCATAGTGTGTGTATCTGAGTCAAAAGGGCCAAGCTGGTGTCAAGTGCTTATTAACACAGGCAGGGCCTCCCCCTGCAACCCTCAGTGTGAGACTTGCAACCATCAAGTGCACAGTTCACAAACTGCCCTCCAGGCAGCTCATGGACATCCAAAGCCCTGTCATTTACTTGAGGAGCTTCAGCTAAAACACTCCCAATTTATTACAACTGCCCCGTGCTTCAGTAGTGAGGAGCTGGGAACTTCAAAGGCCTCCAATCCCATCTGTCACAGGCAGCAGAGGAACACTGCCCCTTCCACCCTTCTCAAAGCTGCTTACCTTGTCTTCTCAAGGCAACACAGCATGGAACAAACCAATCCCAAACACACACACACCTGCTTTTGGGAGTGACAGCAGGTGACTGCACCTTCTCTCAAAGCTATCCACCAAACTACTCCCACTCCTCACCAAACCCAGGAGAAGTTCTCAGGAAACACTGTAGTTAGGATGCTTTCCACAACGAGGAAGAACATTCAGCGCCACAGCATCCATAACCCGTGTCTGCTGTTCCATTAACTCCCTATGAAAACTCTTGGAAAATGAACTAGAAAAGCCGCAAGGTGAGGAAAAGCTGCTCTGGGTGAACACAGATGAGAAATCAGCACTGCGCAGCCTCCGTGCTCACCACCACACAAAGGCAGCTCATGGGCTGCCTTTGCTGGGTCTCTCACATGAACATGGTGGAAACCCCTTCAGCCTCACCTAGAGATGGAGCCATCGTTGCCATGGGGTTGGTGGGATCAAGCTGGAACCCCCCCATCATGAACTGTGCATCTGAGGAAGTGCTGTCCATCTTCAAGTTGGGAAGGTTCATGTTCTGTGCCAGGTAGTACTGGTAGAGCTCGGCCTCGGCGGGGGACGGCAGGCTGCCGAGGCCCAGGTGCCGGTTATGCTGGATTTGGGACATGTTTTGCTGAAGCAACATCATATTGTGCATGTGCTTCTCACTGGTCATGTGAATCCGAAGGTTTCTAGCTACGTTGGTCTCATAGTCGCACACCTCGCACCGCCACGTAGGTTTGGTTTTTGGTTTGGTGGGGGAGGGAGCCCCACAGGTGCTACCGATGTTGGCGGCGGCCGCTGCCGCAGCAGCAGCTGCTGCCGCCGCTGCCCCCGCGCTGTGGCTGAAGACTTGCTCTCCCCCTCCGTTCTGCAGGTTCTGCATGTTGTTGAGATGCTTGTCGGACTGCATATGAATACTGAGGTTGCCTTTGGTAGTTGTGGAGTAGTTACAGACCTCGCAGCGGAAGGGCTTGTAACCACAGGTGTAGCTCTCGCCCCGCGCCAGCCGCGGGTGCGGCTGCCCGCTCTTGCAGTAGACGCAGGAGCCACCCGGCTCAGGATGTTTCTCCTTCATGTGCGCCTCAAGCGTCTGCTGGTACTTGTAGTGCCAATTGCACTTGGGACACTTGAGTGTCTTACATGAGTTGCGAGAATGCATCATAGTCATGTGGCCACCCAGCGACCGCGAGGAGCCCAGGACCGTGTCGCACTTTGGGCACTCCACGCCGCTCCCCGAGGGGCACTCCCCACCCCCAAGTTCACAGAGGGGGCCAGCATGCTGGTGATGGGAGATGTAGCTCCCGTCCTCGCCCTCTGCACTCTCATTTGGTTCTGGTGCTGTGGCATTGTCTTTATTGGCACTTTCATCGATGAAGTCCAGCCTCCTGCTGCCCTCGGCCACACTGGCTCCGCCGCCCTCATTGTTAAAGCTTAAGTGATTCCTCCTGTTTGCACCATCAAAGACAAAGGAAGAAGCAGAATTAGAACTAGTAGAAGCCGTGCCCCGTGACAGGGTCTGGAGCACGTTAGGCATTAAGGGAGAGTTAGAAATGCTTTGGTTTGAGAGAGCAAGGTCCTTTTTGCTGCTGCCACTGCCTGCCACAGCCCCAGCATCCTCCTGGGGCCGGTCCTCCAGTTCATCCTCCAACTCGTTTGGAAATAGTCCTTTGCAACCCTCATCATCCTCATCTTCTTCCTCTTCCTCCTCTTCCTCTTCCTCCTCCTCCTCTTCTACATCCTCCTCCTCCTCCTCTTCCACCTCCTCGGCTGGCTCCACCTTTTCCGAGAGGCTGTCCTGGTCGTCCCCCTCTTGTTTCTCCCCCCCTGCCACCCCAGGGTCCTTCCCCTCTGAGGATTTGGTGGGACTGGAAGCCAGCGGGCCCAGGGGGACTGAGGTAATGGGAGTCTTCAGAGCTGAGCTGGTCAGCCCACCCAGGTTGAGGAGTGCACTGGGGGCCAGGACGCCCGCTGCCGGCGGCGGCTCAGCTCCACCGGCCGCCCCGGCCTGGAGGGCCTGCTCACCTTCCATGCAAATGCCACTGAATTTACCATAAAAACTGTGTCCAGGGCCTATGAGGTTAGCTGCGGAAACAAGAGGGTGCTGAAAGGTTTTGTTTTTTGGTTCCAGAAAGCTGACAAGGGGTTCCTTGTCTTTGCCTATCCCTTGGATGATAGCGGAGATGTTCTTATTGCTAAGAATTTTCCGCTCCTCCTCACTCAGAGTCATTCGGTGGTCGTGCACGGCATGGGTCACGAACGAGCGGACATACCCAAAGGAGAGCTTGCACAAGAAACACATCAGGATGGGCTTCCTCTTCCCATAGAGCACAAAGCCATCGAATTTGGACAGGTCCACATTGTTGGGAACATCTTTGGATACGCAGGAGCTTTTGGCAGAACCGTCGCTGTTCAGGTAATCCTTGTTGCTTTTGTGTCGCACATCGAAGACGCGGAAGCTGTGCAGGACGGGGCTGATGCCCGCCAGGGCTGAGGTATTCGGGAAGGCCTGGTCTGAGCCCTCAAACCACTTCCCGAAGGATGAGGCTATGTGGAAAGTGTTGATGATCTGTGGGTAGACGGGAGCGGCAGCAGAGGGCTCTCCCTGCTTGGGCAGAGAGTTCGGGAGCAGCGAGGGGAGAGTCCCGCTGCCGCCGGCACCCCCGCTTTGCACCAGCTGGCTGAGGCTCTCCACGATGTAGGCTGAGCCGTCGGGCTGGTAGACGATCTCGCCGGCCAGGTTCTCCACGTCGCTCTCCTCCTCGCCGTCCTCGCTGCTGTCGCTCCCGCTCTCCCCCCGCAGCGGCGGGGGCGGGCGGGCGCCGGCACAGCGGTGCTCCATGTAGCTCTGCAGGCCGGCGAAGGAGGCCGCGCACTGCCCGCAGCTCACCTCCTTGCCCGCGGGCTCGGCGCCGGCACCCGCCGCGCTGCTCTCGGGGCCGCGCTCGGGGAACGGGACCCTCAGGCTGTCCAGGGGGCTGCAGCTCTCCGCCGCGGGCTGCTCCATGCTGCCGGCCGGGTCAGGGAGGTGGGCGCTGTTGAGATCAGTCCATTGCTGGTGCTGAGGAATGCCGCACCCATTGTCCTTCCCGGGGATGACGGGCGAGTCACAGCCTTCCATGGCAGGGCCGGCACGGAGCGCTCATTGCACCCGCTACGGCTCCGACCTGCGGATGGGGACAGAAGGAGAGAGGCAGTGAGTCGGGTGCTGCCGCAAGGAGCCCACCACCAGCAGCGCTGCCGACCCCGCTGCTCACACCACAGCGGGGGCTGCTGTGCCAACACGGGCTCCAGCCCAGCCTTGGGCACCCTACTGCCGGGAACGAGCAATGGGAACGAGCAATGGAAACGTGTTGGCGGCAGCAGCGCAAGAGGAAAACTGAAGGGACCTGGAAAGTGGCAAAAACCCTCCTTAATGTCCCTCCTAAAAGGAGCCAGCAGGGAGATTGTGGGACCTGCGCTGTGACCTCCAAAGCCCAAAGCCTTGGGTCTTCAGAAAACAAAACATCATGGGAAAGCCTGTGACAGAAACAAGATATGACAACAAAACAGTCCTGTGGCTTTACAGCTCTGGTATTCTCTGGCTCCCCCTAAGGCAGATGCTGTTTTTCTGGGTGTCACCCTTCTGCTGATGGTTTGGGAAACTCAGACCCATCGCTACCACACATGCACCTCAATGGGAGTGACTAGAGCAACTCACACACAGCACTACTCACAGCGATTTTGGAGTAACAGTGCTCAGTGAGCACGGGAGACGTAAATGCTCTGGTCTGGACAGAGCTTAAACAGAGAGATGTCAGGAGAGAAACAAAACAGGAAATTCCAGATCTGATGACAAGGGTGCATCCTGGGGACTGGAGAGGGTCAGCCCATCGTGCTCCAGGAAGCTCCCAGAGATCCTGCAGGGCACAGACTCTGCGCACGGATTGCTCCCTCTCACCCCTGGAGAGAAACGCTGGGTGCAGGTCCTGGAAGAGGAGGACACCCTTCCCACTACCTCCATTCCACCAAAACCAACATGACTGGAGGATTCCCACCAACTGCCAGGCCTGGGCTACTGACCATGGCCAACACCCAGGGAGGGACCCCTGTCATCGCGATGCTTTCTGCTGCACCTGGCCAACAACGCCACTGCAATCCTAATGGAGCCCTCCTTACGAGCCCTCAGCTCACATGGGAAGTGTGAAGAGAGCTGAAAACCTGCCAGAGGTTTGACTATCTGCAAAGCTGGTGATGTGCCACAGCAGCCCTGTGTGAACTACCTGAATTAGCTCAAGCAAAAGGAAACAGAGTGACAATCAGCATTTTTTTCTGGTTTCACGATCTCCCAGTTTATTTTCCTGTACTACACAAAGCCATCCATACTTCTGCTGATTTTCTCTAATGTGTTAGTACTTTCTCTTTACATTTGACTTCCAGTGAAGCTCGAAGGAAAAGCACTTACGACTTCCACTGAAGGCAAAGTCATAGTCTCAAAGCCCATGTGCAAGGATGCCTGCAGAAGGAGCAATGGAGACACTACCCAATGTGATCACACACAAAATTACTCCACAGCACCTCCAGTCTCACCTTCCCTGGATTCTATGCCATCCATCCTTGGATTCTGCCCCTAGAATTGCACTGGGAATAAACAGGGATTTGCTCTGCAGCAACAGTAATCTAGCGCACTGAGCAGAACAAGAAGGAAAAGCAGTATCCTGCTGCCAAAAGGCTCTGGGTTTAGTCAGCCAGTTTTGTTCCCCTAGCCTAAAATATGCTCCAGCCATGTAAGAGCTCCTACTGCACCAGCTCCCTTCCCTGGGTCACTGATCCCAGATCCTTCTGTGTTGAGGCTGCACATTCACCTTCCCACAACACGCCTACTCTCTCCCTTTTCACTGCTACTTCTGCACTGGCAACTGCAATCCAAATTAAACCAAAGCAGATCTATTCAGGGGAAATGAGGAAAAAGAAACCCCATAAGCCTTGTACTTTTGCCAAGTGAAGTTTTAGGAATATCTGTGCAGACTTCAAGGCACAATATGGAATGACCACACCCTACTAATTCTTTTAGACCTGGATCATTGTGCGGGCCAGCACAGCCAGCTCCCGGGACACACAGCCAGGTGAGACACAGCCAGGTGAGACACAGCCGGGGCCACAGCAGCTCTGCCATCAAGAACTCCTGACTGGCAGGAGATGCCTGACTGACGGCCAGGCCAGAAGGGTTAGCAGGGCTGGAGGGGCGGGAGGGTTAACAGCCTGATTGGAAAATCAATGTAATAAATGCTTGGTAAGTTACAGGAACATGCGGGAAGAGGAGGCTGCGATTGATAAAGGACTGCAGCTTTGATGCTGCACTGGGGACTTGTTTATTGACAGGAAAGCCAATCTCTCTCCCGGCCCGGCCCGGCCAGGCAGACCCGCACGCTCCAATTAATTGGTGGGCTTTTCTGCCTTGGCTTGCTTTAACAGCTCTCCCCCACTCACTCCAAGTTAACCAGCTCAAGATGTGCTATGCCAAAGGAATCTTCCCTCCTCTGCTCAACACACAGGAGCCCTTACAGGGCATGTGTTAAAACCCAGAGCCAAAATGGCCAGCCCAAGCCCCGGACACAGGCTGAGCCCCTGAACAAGCCCAAGCTCTTCTGATGGTTCAGTCACCATCAGAGCTATTCCTAAAGGGAGCACAAGGCATGAAAATATTTGTTTCTATTCACACAGAAGCTGCAGGAATCATCTGCTCAAACTGAAAACAGCCATTTCCTTGTTATAGCAAACCAGGTTCTAAGCAGGAGCACAATGAAGTTATTAGTGCATGGGCCCCGTGTCTTCCACCACCCTGAACTGCCCCTAGGCCACCTGTGTGGGGACAGACAGAGTGTGAGAGCTCAGATGGACAGACAGTGGCGTGCTCCACACCTCCCATTTGCTCCCCCTGTCGCCCTCTCTGCTCTGTTTATCAGCCAGTCAATAAGAAAAGGTAGTTCTTACTTAAGGAGGCAGAAGTCAACTCGTCAGGTCGATCAGCACTCTGTCTGTAAACATGGTTTCCCGTAAAATCAATGAACTCCAGTTACAGAGAGAACAGCCTGAGTGCCAGAGACTCTGCTCTCACACTGCCCCAGTGGCAATGAAGGGCTCTCCTGCTCCCTTCTGCAGCCTCACATCCCACCACTGCCATGCCCACCCTGTCTCTGGCCCACGGCCCATCCCAGCCCCTGCCCCTTCCTCACAGCACCACTGCATCCCACAGCCCCTTGGAGCCAACGTGGCACCACGGCGGCCCAGAACAGAGCTTGTATGGCAGATGCAGGTGACAGCACAACACTGTGTGCCCCACACCTCTGCCACGTCCCTACCAACCAGGCCTGGCAGCCGGCAGCCATGCCGTGCAGAACACGCGTGGAGTCAATCCCTGCGTCCCCCTGCCACCTCCTCCCAGCCCCATCCTCAAAGGGACAGACATTCCCTTTCCAGCAACACTTCCACCAAGGAGTGGCTGGTCCTGAAGCAACACCCTGCAACTCCTGGCAAGCTGGGGCTCCTGGGCACCCCCAGCCTGCGGCACCAGGCTGCTTCCTCCCTGGGGACACTGGCAAGCAGTGCGGGCAGCAGGGATGGAGCAGGAGGGAGGAGGGGGCTCCTGCTGTTGCCCAGGCTTCCCGAGAATTAAATATGAACAGCCGTGCTGTGTAATTTTAAATTGTTAATTAGCACAGGGTTAATTAGGCGGCCCTTTCACAAGAGGCTGTTTGGCAGTAAACCAAGACTAGAAGCAATGAGGAAGGAGGAAAACAAAAGGAGAGAGCGACAGTGAGAAACTGTTCCCTCAGCTAATGACCCACATGGCACCATGGAAAAGAGGGCGCTGAGGACAGGGAGAAGATACAGGCAGATGCATTACACCCACAGCCATTACCTGGCCCTGCAGGCTGCCCTCCCCCTGCCCAGCTGCACGGCACAGGGAAGCACTCAGACCCGCAGTCAGCTCCAGGGTGCCAGGGGCTCGGGAGAGCCAGAAAGGACAGAGGCAAGGGAGACAAGGACAGCACAGGACTAAGGGTGTGCTCAGACACTGTGCCCACAGCCCTCCTCACACGCTCAGCCTGGCCTTCTGCAGCATCCTCAGAAGGACAATGCCTGGCGAGTGGGGTGCCCAGGTCGGCCAAGAAGCTCCTGTCTCAGCAATGGCACTTGTTCCTGAAAACTAGGGATGGACACACCAAAGGTGAGCGAGCAGCCACCTCAGCTTCATGGTCATAGAAACACAGAATAGCTTGGGCAGGGACCTTGGAGGTCCCTGGGAACAGGAATGCTGAAAGCTGCCAGGAGCAGGAGCCCAGGCAGGGGGTGCGAGGCAGTCACCGTGACCCTCTGAGTGCCGACACAACGAATCTGCAGCATCAAAGCTTTCTGTGCTGCCTCCTCGCACCTGGCGTGCTGCACAGCACTCAGGTAACACTTAGGAAATTGCAAATGGAAAGACGTGATAAAAATAATTGCCTAGGATCAAGAATTCAAAAATTAAGGAAGAACAGAATGTATGTTGCCAAAGCAACTTTAATTTTGTTCCTTTATGCATATGAATTGATAGTGCCTGCAATTAGGTGAGCACACGCTGCCTCGCTTGGCAAGCAGGACGGTCACAGAAGAGGGTAAAACAAGGTGGCAGGAGCATGTTGTCATTTTGTGATTTCTACAACAGCTGCTATCACACAAATATGTGAAGAGTTGCTTCCTAGAATAGAAAGATCTTTTCAAATTTCCTCAGCAACACTGGCTGGAGATTTGAGTGGCAATACCAAGAGTTTCAATTCCCAGTTCCATAAAATGTTTCTGCTTTTTAAGTTAAACAGAAGACAGGGATCCCAGCTCTCTCACATTCATTAAGGTGCCAGAAAGCAGCAAGATACCTGTCATCCTAAGGGAAGTGCTGAAAACTCTGCAACAAGGCTTGAGATATTAGGATAAAATGGTACTTATGTGCCAAAACCTGGGCGTAACAGGGAACATGGATGCACAGCGTGAAGAATGATTTCTAGTTGGAGTTTTCCCACCAGCATTTTACAACATAGTGCCTTGGGATTTCTCTTATGCAATTCCTAACCAAAAAAAAAAACAACCTGAAAATACTGATATTTATTTTTCAAGTTCAGTATTTTAATGAAGCAATTACAAATTAATTTTTCCTTTTCACATAGCAAGTCATATTTTGCACCTCCCTGGGTGAGACCAAGCTGTGTTTCAGCACACACCCTGATCACAGTGGAGTTGTTTCACTGGCAAACATGGTCTGATGAGCAAGACACCAGTCTTGCCAGATCCCGAACACCTTACATCTCTCTTCCTCTTTTGCAGTGAGGCTTTACCAGCCAAAAGCCCAAGCTCAGTTCTGACTTCCTCCAGTGCGCTGCTCTGTGCCAGACTGTTTCCACCTGGACACACGGCCACATCCAACGCCTCTGCAGTGGGTGCAGAATTGACAAGCCAGTCCTGCCTGCTGGCAGAAGAAACATCCAAACAACACCGGCCCTCAGGTTCCAAAGAGCTGGGGCTGCAAGTCCTCACAAACTGGTTGGTTATCCCAACAAAGCCAGGAATTCACAGAACTGAAGTATCATTTGGGTTGGAAAAGACTCTTAAGCTCATCAAGTCTAACCATTAACCCAGCACCGCCAAGGCTGCCACCAGCCCATGTCCCCAAGTACCACACCTACACGCCTTTTACATCCCTCCCTGGGATGCTGACTATACCACTGCCCTACACAGCTTGTGACAGTGCCTGACCATCTTCTCAGTGAAAAACTTTTGCCTCTGTGGAAGTCCCTATGAACACTACGAGCCTTCCCCTAGGAGGGATTCTAGCCCATGGATCCTGAAGGGCCCGAGGTCCCAGAAGGGGATGATGTGGCACACAGTGGTCTACTGAAAGAGAAGACCCACGGGGCACCTTGAAGGACAGGACAGTCCTCCCGCAGCAGGAAGGCAGCGTGTGGAGGGCTGCCTCGGGCAGCTCCAGCCGCGAGCGCCACGGCGCGAGGCCACGCGGGCTCCATCCACGGCACAGCCAGCCCCTCAGATCCTCCATTAGCATAAACAGCTTTTCAACCAGCAGGAAGCAAAGGAAACGCCGAACAAAACAGGGCTGAAAGCTGCAGGGCTCAAGCACTTGGCATGAAACTGAGAGAAAGGGGCTCCTTGAAAAGGTGAACCTTCCACATTATCCACGTTTTCCCTCTGCCCTTCACGCCAGCTAAAACTGAGCCAATGGGAGTAACAGGCAGCTTTTCAGAAGGCATTTTGTTATGAACTATTATTCCAAGTTTGCTGATCCCTTTGAGCCAGCTACTGCACTACACACAAAAATACTTATCTAATCTTCAGCCCGCTGCCATTGAGAGTGGAGTGATCCCAAGGAGGGCCAGAAGGCTTTCTGAGAGCAGCTGGGGACAAGAGCGCTTATTCCTTCAGGAGATTCTTAGCACTAAGAATATTTTGCAGCAGAGGTAAACTGGCTTCAGTCACGTTTCTCTCTACACAGCAAACTGAAGCACTTGCTTAGCTCATACATGACAAGGCATTCACATCTCCCAGGGCAAGGAGCTTGTTCTCAGGTTCTGCAGGATCCTCTCCTCTTGAGTAGGACACCAAAGAAGTTCCAGGTTTTGCTTCAAAACATCACACATCTCATGATTCTGCCGTTGTGCAATTCACCCCTTTGCTCCAAACCCCCAGTCTTCCTTGTTAAATGGTGTTCTCAGCCTATGCTGCTGCATAAATAACTATATTTGCATCTGGTTTGCATTTTCAGTGCACTGTTGTTGATCCAACTCCAAAACTAATCAAAGAGCTGCTGAGGACAAATTGCTTTGCTCTGTCACACAGACCCCACAGTCCCTCAGGTTCCCCCAAGCCCCAGTGCCTCAGAAAGTGAGCCATGCTCATCCCCCCATTTTGCCATGCCGCAGCTTGTCCTGTCTCCCCAGTGCCTGTTCCAGCCACAGCTCTGTCTGGGCCCCGTGTCCCTGCACGGAGGGAGAGAACACCCCCAAGACCTTGCACTGGGCAGCCCCTACCCGCACCAAACCCCTGGTGATGCCTGAAGAGAGGAGCCCTGAAATGCCCTGAGTCTGCAGCCCGGCCACGTGGCTTTGGGATCAGACACAGCCAAGCCCCAGTGGCCCAGCCCTTGGAAGAGCTGCTGCTCTGCTGCCAGGCTGTGCTCCACAGCCACGCTCCACACACGCAGGGACTCACCAGGAAACCCTGCCAAGGCTCCTTCCTCCTACGGGTTTACCCAAACAACATGTGCGCTCCAGACTAGTGTCAAGGGCCAAGCCAAGGGTAAGAGTCAGACTCATAAGTCATGCAGATCTCCTCTGCCAGGGCTCAGATCCAGTCCTTGTTAGGAAGCAGACTCACTGCGACATTCTGGGCTCAGTTGCTCTTTCCCACCCTTTGGGAAAGCCGATGCTTTGGATTGGGAGAGCAGGCTTAGAGGTATTAGGTCATTCTGTAACCATTCCACTGGCTGCTCAGACAAACACCATGGCTGATACGTCAGCTCTGAACTACACACTGGGGTTGCACAGTCCCATCACAAAGGTCACTGGGATGTCTGCTCACACCAGCCATTCATGTTTCAGTATAAACACCAGTTACAGCCGTATCACTGGAAGATAATCTAAAAATCCCCTAAAACAGGTAAAGAAGCTTGCTGGTATAGCTGGGAAACCACCACATTTAGAGCAACCTTTAGGCCAACTTTTAGCAGATCCAAGTGGTCTTGTACTCCTGTTAACAGCATCTACATTTGTTGCTTCCAAAACTACACGCTTGTGTTCCTTATCTGGCCAAAATAAATCCTCCTGATTGCAGCAACCATTGGGAGTCAACACCTATGGACCGCTTAACAGCTCAAAGTCTCAAGTTCACACTCTCCCTGAGCACAGCTCGCAGTCCCTCCATCAGCTGCTACATCCCTGGTGCACCCCAGAACCACCACCTGTGAAACATTTAACCACCTCAGACCCAGGTAAATGGGGATGCCAAAGGATGTGCCCAATGCATCTGCAGGCACTCCCAAGGCCAGTGAGCACCATATGGCAGCACACTGCGAGGGACGCAGGAGATGAGGGAGGAAGTTGCTAAGTACACGTCTCCAGACCTCCAGGACCGAAAGTGTTACTCGGCTGCCTGGCCTCTTGCTAATTGTGGGTTTTATTTTTATTTCCTATTACCCTCTTGCACGCCTGATGAGATTATCTTACCGGAACTGACACAGCTGGAGGCTGCAGCCATACATGGAGCCTCTCAGGAGGCAATGCAATTTTATTTTCATTGATCAGGAATCAGCAGGGCAGTAAATGATGGGAAATTCCATTAGGAGAAATACCGGGCCACAAGACCCAACTACCTAGGTACAACCAAATCCCAGAAAGTCCCATCCTTCCTCAAAGCCCCATTGGGATGCGGACAGCAAATCATCTTTCTTCCTCCCAAAATGGAGTCAGCTACTAACCTGATATTCCTAATTGCCGCCTGTGCTGCCAGAAGCGGAGGCAATGCTGTCAGAGCACCCCCAAGGGCTCACTTAGCCCAGACAGTGCCTTTGGTAGAGCCAGCAGCACCCGGCTGCCCCAGCTCAGCCCAGCAGCTGCTGCAGGGCCGAGGCTGTTTCCCAGCATGTGCCCGTTCCACAGGCTTTGCTCTCGCAGGCCAGGCAGGTGTGAGTGGTGCCGGCACGCCGGTGCCTCAGCCAGTCCCGGCAGAGCCGGGTGAAGCCAAGGGGATGCCCAGTGCACCGTCCCATGTGGAGCCCCAGGCCCCAGTAAAGCATTAGAGGGTCACTGCAGAGAACAGCCCTCCTCCTCCACGGGCCACTGTCTCGGGGCATGCAGCAGTCTGGCATCTCAGGGAACCCCCATCTGACAGAGCACCACACACCACACAACTCTCTCACGAGCCCAAACTCCTCCGAGCCCAAACTGGGCACCACGTCGAGCCGTTTATTTTATTTTAACGCCCCATACAGAGGATATGCACTCAACGCCTCGCTCCTGGGTCAAAGTCCCACTGTCAGGCCCCTATTCAAAGCCTGCCCCATGCTGCACACACCTGGGTGACAGGTGAGCCCGCGGGCCGGCAGGATGGCCGGAGCCGCCGACAGCGCAGGGTTAACGGGAGCTGCCCGTGCACGGCTGTCAAGGTGATCAATACCAGCGAGATACTAAAGCAGCATAAGCCACATTATTGACTGCCAAGCAGATGATAAAACTGTTTATTATGATAATTGTGGGGTGCCTGCAAGTTGTTCCTAGGGCTGTCTGGAGCTTTTTACCAAAATAAGAATTGCCAGAGCATCACCTGTCTGCAGCCCCCCTCGCCCCAGTGAGACCCTTCACATGCTGCTGCACCCACACACTGACCCCAAGCCACCTCCACAGCCCAGCTACCACTGGGATGGAGAAGGCCACATCGCCAGACACAGTCCCTGAACTGTTTATCTTACACACACCCATATCAGGGCTTACTCCTACAGCTGCTGTACACCTGCAGGATCCATTCCAGGGAAAACAGCTCAAACACCAAAATCTGGAACTTCAGCTCTGGTTCCTCCTCCTGATCAGCTGAAAATGAATCTCCATTTCCCACTCTAAAACATTTCCTTCATTATTTCAATTACTTTTACCTCTACTCTGGACTTTGTACAGTTTCCTACATCCTTTTAACAAGATTAACAGAATTTATCCCTTCAGGACCCAAATTCTTGTGCAATTCTTCTTTTTGAGAAGACTGAACTGTGGATAGACTCAGTGTGGAAGATCCAGCAGGTGTAAGTGCATGCAGACGTCACCTCAGAACAGGTGACACACGGCAGCCTGTCACCTGCCACCATGTGTCTGCAGGGCCAGCAGCTGATCTCCAGCACACAGCAAGGCAGCGCTTTGATTCTGAAGTCATTTCAAATATCAAAATAGTTTCTCTTGGATTAAACTCAGTAACATGAATGCCCCAGCCTCCAGAAGGGATGCCAAGCTGCCCGGTGGGATATGCTCTGGCAAAAGCATCTATTGCTCCTCCATCCGCAGGAGCAGCGCTGTAACACACTTGGGGCTCCATTGCCACCACAGCCAAGTGACAGCTGGAAATGAGTTTAACAAGGGCTGAAGCTCCAGGGTTCTGTCAGCAGCTCCATGGGCAGTAATTAAGGAGTATGGGTCCCATTACCTCCCAGTACAGACAAGGCTCTGACAGCTCCATCTCAGTGTTAACCCCGAGGACCATTTGCTATGGGCTGCAGGCAGCACTCGGTGCCACCTCCACTGCCTGGGCTGGCTGCTCCTCAGCAACTGAATGGCCTTCTCTAACTAATCACTGGTGAGATCTGCAAAATAAACTTTACATCAGCAGCCTGACTGTGGACTGGCCTCAACTGGATAAGAGCACAGGAAGTGTTTCTGGCCAATGCTCTGGCCCTTCCTCCTTCTCCTAATGCCTTCCCTCATCAGGACCAGAATGACCCACCCTGGTGTCTTCCCCTCATCCCCTTATTCCTTGGTGCCTCCCACTCCTCTAAAAGATGCCACTTCTCCCACAAGCACAGTCAGCCAAAGTCTCTCAAGCCAAGTTTTTCAGGGTGAAAGGCAGAACCTTATGCCTCCACAACTGTTTCATCCTTCCATGCCGAACCAACCTCTTCTTTCCCATGCACATCTGTACTGCAGGACATGGCAAGGATGGTGCCACACATCTCCAGCTCACTCGCAGAGCAATGAGAAGGGTAGTGATGGAATTGACAGCACAACTGAACCCAGCACTCCAAGGACCAAGCACATCATGCCACACAGCTGCTGCCTTACAGGCTGGAGATTTGGACACGAGCTTCTAAAATCTGTCCACTCTCAGCCCAAATACAGGTGATGGGCTGCAAATACCTATGAAACTTATCCCAGAGGTCTTGGAGAGCTGGGACTGCTCTTTCAAATCCTCATAAACAAGATTAAAACAATCCCTTCTTACTAAAATCTAGGCAAGGAAGAAGATCTCTCTCCCTGTCACCCTTCTAATGAGCCATCTTCCATCAGGGTTTTCTCCCTCCTGTTCTAGAACAACACTCTAGAAAACAATTCAGTGTCCTACACAATTCTGTTCTACTCCTGCATGCAAGTCCTGCCCCCTCCTCCCGTCAGCAGCGGGAGGCAGCAGGAGCTCTGAGTGGGGCTGGTGCAGGGCTGGGTGCATCTCCATGCCTCATCCAGAGCCATCCTGGCTGATACTGCAGCAGGAGCCACCTGGGACCTGGTCCTCTTCCACAGCCCCCCTCGACCTGCAGCTCTGAAGACAACTCACTCCTCCTGCAGAGAAGAGACGGCAGGGACAGCAGATTGGGGCCCCAGTAGCACTTACTTTTCTCGAAAACATCTGTTTTCATTATCACTATTACTTTTAATTAGCACTTTACAGCAGCCCTGAGCCCTCCCAGCTGGAGGAGAGCTCTGCTCCTAAATGAACAATTAGAAGGTGCACTAAGGGAATTTTTTTCTCATCTTCAGAACCCAGTTTTTCAGCAGAGCTCAAAGACAAACCATCTGGTTAAAGGAGCTCCCTTGAAGAGGTCTCTTCAGGCACGGCTCAAAGCCTGCAGGTCACCTGGGGATCCCTACGACGTGAACGGCCACTGAACTCAGGAATCTGAAACACTGAACTGATTACCAATGTCAGGGTCTTAACACCTCTACCCTCAGTGCTCACTGAACGGCCTCCTCTTCCTCACCCAGCCACAATAATTGCCCTGCAGAAAATCAAAGACTTTAATGCCCATCTCACTCGTGCAAGGCCCTTGCTCAAGAGTTCAAGCTGAAAGACAGAGGCCTATTAAATGCATAAGGAAATGGGTCCCTATGAAGCATAATTACTAGAAACACGGACTCCTGATCAAGTGCTTCTCTGAAACCAACAATGAAACACATCCGCATAAAAGCCCCCAGAGACAACCTCAGCCATTCCAAAGAAAGCAGAAGGACAGAGAGGTGAAGTGTCAGGATGAAAGGGCCGTCCCAGGGCCACCACTGCCATCTCAGCAGCCCTGAGAGTACAGCACCCACAGACTCCAGCCTTTAATTAGGAACAAGCCATAAAGCTCCAAAACTCTTCAGTCAACACTGATGAAAACCTTATCTCTTGTACCCCTTGCTGTTTCCTCAGTGCTGCCACTGTTCCAACACCAGCAGATTCTGCTGCCCTGGGGGAGCCCCTAGCCCCAGCACCCACTCTGCCCCAGCAGGGCACAACAAGAAAGATGACCAAGAAGCTTCCCCTTCAGCATCCCCAAATCCCTGAGTCCCACTGCAGCCACGCAGCATCACTGAATTTTCCACCTCCCAAGTCTGGACTTGGAATATGAGCCTTGTGTTCAAGAGAGCATTCCAGAACAATTCTAGAAATCCTAAAGTTGACATGGCTTACAGTAACACCAGTACTATAAATTCCACTCCAATTTGGAATCCTTAAGTCACCCAGGTTCCCCTATGCTCCATCACATTTTCCTTCCTCCTCACCCTTTACTGCCAGCACCAAGTTAAATTCCATGGCAGTGAATTTCATATAAATGTCAAATAAATGTTACTTAATTATTTACCCTCTGATTACACCTCCTGCTGTGGAAGTTTACTTAAGCTACTCAGGTGGGACATGGCTTGCAGTGTGCAGCCTGTGGTAATGGACAGGACCACCAGCACCAGAGGATCCCATGGTTTGCCCTGGAACCCAGAGAGCCCAGCAAGGGCAGCCAAAGCCACAGCCACCAGCTGTGTCCTGGACACCCAGCGGCCCTGTGTCCTGGACACCCACCGGCCCTGTGTCCTGGACACCCACTAGCTGTGTCCTGGACACCCAGCGGCCCCGTGCCCTGGAACGCCCGGAGCGCTCCCAGGGCCAGCCCGCAGCCCTGCCCTCCCACCCGCACCCTGGGCACCCACCCTTGCCAACAGCATTGCTTCTGTTCAGCACCTGCAATCCAGCAAGGACTGTGAGCTCTGCTCAGCTCTCCAGCAGCTGGCTCCCTAGAAGGGGAAGCAAATGCCTCCAGTGCCCAATGGGCCCAGATACTGATCAGACCACAACACAACACAGGGGGAAAACGACACAAAACAATTAATTCTTGGCTCCTTGTTTTAGCTCTGGGCGAGGGAAGGTGCACAACAGAGCGAGAGGAGGCTGGAACAGACAGAGGCTGGGATGTGCTCCAAGAGCCCCAGGGGCAACAGCGCTGGCTCCCAACCCCACAAACACAGGGCTGCTCTCCAACAGGTGAGGGCTCCAGCAGGCTCCTGGGCAGAGGGAATGGGGAAAGCCTCTACAGCAACGTTTCGTCAGACTTTTCCATGCCAAACCCCTTAGAGAGAGAACAGGGCTGAGCCATATCTGATAAATCCATCTTCTGTGACCAGGTCTGTATGGAGGTAGGAAAGGATTCAACAACTGATTCAACAACTGAGCTGATGTGCACACTGGAGTCGGCAATGGAAGGCGCAAGAAGAGAAGGACACGAGAAACTGTCCACTTCTACAGCACAGCCCATCTGAAAAGGAGGCTTAAATCCATTCTTCATTCCCAAAGGCAGCTTCTTTCTTCCTCCTCATCCAAGTTCCAAACAGCAAAGATGAGCGACACTCTTGCCTAAATCACACTCAACTGCTGGCCATACCTGTGTGCTCCAGGGACAACACAGTGTATGCACGGTGATCACGGCCAAGGCTCCTGACAGTGGCAGAAGTCAGACAGGTCACCTTCCCCAAATGGGAAAAAACAAACATCTCTCAGTCATAAAATTGTCTGGAACAATATGTAGCTTTTCCAAGACTTGCAACTTCATTACTGCAGGCCGATGAAGATGCATTTACTCTCTAACAGTTTCCTCAGGGAAACTGAGGACTCACTGGTCCAATTTAACCATGTCCTGCCCACGCTGAGAGCAGAATTAGTACTGTACCAGAATGTGCATGCTTGGCTTTATTTTAAAAAATTTAAAAAGGGGCAATATACAGGGCAACAGGAACAGAGGTTTAAGAGATAATTCAATATGGTAAATATCAAGTGACTTAAAAAGAAACAGAACAGAAATTAAATGGGAAAATTGTTCCTTACTTTTCTTTCAAATGCAAACCCCCAAATGCAAAGTGATTTTTCTTTCAAAAGCAAAACCCCAGTTGGGAAAAACTTAATTATGAAGGCCATCTTCAAAGGTTTGTGGCAGAGGACACACGAAAAGACGGGGGAAAAGAGAGTTTGAGCTGCAGAAAGATATTGCTCAGCATGGCAAGAACCCACTCACAGCCCATGCCCACACAGGGCTATGGGGCTGACACTTCACCCCACCACCCAGACTGCCACCTCAGAACAATGTCTGTCTGAGGCGCCTTCCTGTCCCTTGCTCCCCTCTGCCCAGCAAAAAGAATGAACTCATTTACACAACAAGTGTCTAATAGACAAACTCCTTCCCCCCACATCCCTCCCCCAGGGCCAGGAGCAGCAGCAGGCACCCCGCCACAGCATGCGCTGACAAGGTTTTAATTACCTGGGTGAAGGAGGATAAGGAGATATCTCCAGGCCTAAAGGAATCATTACTCATCCAGCCCAGCCTCTGGAGCATCAAAAGCTGAGTGACTGACTCTCCATCAGCTGATCCAAGAGGATCAGTCTGGAAGGGAGGCTGAGAAGTAGCTCTGTATGCTCTGTTTATCAATAAGAGATAAAGTACATGATTTTCAAGTCATAGGTTTTTACAGGCATGCCCCAGAGCTTTCTGAGCTTCACGGTCCTCCTCAACATCCTTCCCCTCATCCTCAACTGAATTCAAATCCTTCCTTCTGTGACAGTGAGGAGTTGGAGCCCAGCCAGCTGTCCTGTGAGCTCCAGGCTCCATGGGGACATAAAATCAGCCATCAGACCTTGAAAACCTGCCCAGCCCCTGACAGTGGTGTTTGGTGGACCACACAGCCACAAATGATGCCAGACCCCTTTTCTGGGTTCCCTAAAATGTGCCACACACCATCTCCTCAGAGCTCAGCCTGATCTGCTCCTTGCCCCCAGCTCTTCAAGGGATGTGATAAGCTGAGACATTTTATAAAATAACATTTCCCTAACTCTGTTGCCTAACCTATTTCCTGATGTGAACCACCCATTGACACAGATGATCCTATGAATCTCCATCGTACTTAAAACGTCCCTTGGAGCCACAGTAAATGCCAGCATTAAAGACACAGCTGTGAACAAACTACTCAATTAAAATAATAACATTATTTTTTTTAAAATTAAAATTTTAGCACATCACCACCAGTGGGAGCAAGATGGAGGAGGAAAACTAACCCTACATGACTACTTTTTTCCCAAGGGACACAGGTGTGGACAGCACATCAGCTGGTGTTTAGCACAGAGATGGACATTCTCTGTAAGACACATGGACACCTGCTGGGGTGGAGCATCAGCCCCTCTGCCCTGACTCGCCCCACGCAGGGGCTCCTGCCCTCAGAGACGCCAGAGCTGCTGCAGGTCCCTGGGCCTGAGGGTGAGAAGCAAGGGGCACCAGTGGCAGGCTGCCCCTGCAGCGGTCAGGTGGGACAGAGGCTCCCAAAGCAGAGCTGCAAACCAGCTCCCTTTCCTAAAGGAGGAAGGTGATCTCAGCAGCAGCCACTGTCTGGCACAAGAACAGTGAGGCCGAAGGCCACGGCAGGCAGTCCTGCCCTGCCTGAAAGCCAACGTGAAGACTCCAGCTCCCCTGAGGACATAAGGGAGTTTCCAGGGTGTGACCACACAGCAACAGAGAGTCCAACCCCTGCTCTGCTGAAGCCACACATGGAGGAGGCCCTGAAGATCCAACAAAATCTGGAATGAGAAGATCCCCTGGGCCTCCCAGCTGCATCTTCAGGCAGTGAAATGGTGCAGCTGGCTGTGCTAGTCATGAAATGAGATGAGCTTTCTGGTATCAGCCTGAGTCAGAGGACAACCCTTGGGGCAGTCCTGAGTCTAAGATCCTCTGATGAGGAAGAAGCTGATGCATCGTGGACTGTCAGATCACCGGTGCTGGGGTCCAAGATGACAGTGACTGATTTTCTTTTTAATCATAAGCTGCAGTTGCCAGAATGACCCGTCACAGCCATGGCTCAGCCTGCAGATCAAGCAGCTGGGAGCTCCTGCAGCAACGAGAGCTGGCACACAGGGACAGAGCCAGCTCCACAGGCCAGGCACGGGAAGCTGCTCAGGAACCCCCTCAGAAGGCACCAGAACACACAGTGGGACAAACATCCCTGACCCTGTGCACTGGAAATCACAGACGGCAAATTCAACCAAGTTCTAGTAAAATTAACCAAAGGTTAAAGGAAAAGCAGGACAAACTGACAGGGCAGAGCCAGCACTGCTGGCTGTGCCAAGGAGCTCCCCACCCATCCCTAGCACTCATGCTCTGCCCTGCACAACACAGCCGGTACTGACCATGCCTAAACAAACCCGTGGTGTAATGTGGGTGCCTTTGGACCTGCTGCTGCCTCCAGCCACCTCCAGCACAGGACTGGGACACAGCCCTACAGAGGAATGCCTGCTTTGGGATGATCTGCACTCTGTCAAAGGTTTCAGTCATATGAATTTATTTATTGTTTAAAGACTCAAATTCAAGTACAGAGAAAAGACAAACCATTAGTCTCCCTTTGAATCCCAGGGCACAGCAGCACAGCACTGTCCTCTTCCCACTTCACACCTGGCTGTCATTCCATTCATCACCTGCGAGCACTGTGAAGCAGCCACAGATGACTTCAGGTTCAACTGCTTTCTCAGCTCTATCAGCCAAGAATGAGCCTTTCCAAACTTGAACACTCAGGTCCAGAATACCCCCATCTCTCTTGCGGGAGACTGAATGGGAACTGGGAGCGCAGCAGCACAAGGACAGAGCTGCTGCTGCTCCAAAGCAGAGAGGTATGGAGGAGCCACCCCAAATGCAGCAGCACCCAGAGCCAGGGAGATCAGCTCAGGCAACAGAAACCCACCAGCACACACAGAACTGCTCCACTCTCAGGGGACCATTCACCTCAACCTTCAAGATACCTTCCCCACCTCTGCATTTTCTCTTTATGTTTTATGATCTGAGCTAAAAATAACAGCTGTCATGGAATCACAGACTGGGTTGGAAGGGTCCTTACAGCTGAGCTCATTCCACCCTGTGCCCTGGGCAGGGACACCTTCCAGCAGATCTGTGTCCTCCAAGCCCTGTCCAACCCAGCCTTGGACACTTCCAGGGATGGGGCAGCCAGATTCTCTGGGCAGCCTGTGCCAGTGCCTTTTATCTAATCTAAATCAATTAAGAATACCCAAATACATTTTCAACAGGTTGAACAGCAGATATTGGTAACCATCCATCAGCTCAGGAACTGTGCTGGGTACAGACAGCAAACACCTGTGCTCAAACAGGGCTGGGGAGACACTGCTGTGGGGTTTATTTCTGTCCTAACAGAGAGAGCTGCGAGTACTGTGAAGGCAAGAATAATAAAAGAGAGTAACAAATGAAGACCAGGGTCAAACATAAAGTGCATTTATCAAACATACACTGTGAAAATGAACCCTGTGTCTCCCTTTACCGAAAAAACTGCCCCTTCTTCCACACTGCACCAGGGAGTTCTGCTGGAGAGAACGGGCAATAGCTACGATCTAAAAAAGACAGAAAACTAGGCTAAGAGCAGCTGACACCAAAATGATGGAAAGAAAATACTGCCCTGGATAAAGGTTTCCCCTCTTGAAAGGCCTTGGGAGCCTTTGCACTAACACATCTGCTGGCCTTGCTGCCAGTCAGCAGAGACCACCCATCCTTGTGGCATTAAATTGAGAAGGACACCCAACGCACTGGAAGGCCAGATTGTTACACAGAAAAAAGCCAGGATTTGAAGACTAGAATAACAAGAAAGCAACTAAATCCTAGGTTATGACAGGAAAACTGCGCTTCTGCAGTAAATTCAGGATTTACCAACTGGGAATTACACATGAGGAGACAGACTGAAGCACTGGCCAGGATGAACCAAAGGATGCAGCTGGACAAGTGGCAAACACAACCTCCAGGATGTTGCTCAGATTGTTTGCGGAGACAAGGAAGTAATAAAGGGCACATTAATAGCACTGCAGGGTCTCCGCTGGGATGACATGTGTGGCTGTGACCACGTTAGAGAGAACACCTGAGCTGGGAGCAGAGGGGAGCCACAGGTGGAGCACACGCTGGGGCAGAGGCTCTCCAGCACAAACCCAAGGCTCCAAGCGCCCAGCCTGCAGTGTCAGCAGCTGGCACATGCCACCCCACATGCCCACACGCTCATCCATCCTGCACTGGAACACGGCAGCGCTGCTCCATTTCCTCCCAGCTGAGCTTCTGGGACACAAACTCTGCAGCCCTCACACAAGCCTCAGGCCTCACTAACGCCACTGCAGGAGAGGCTTATTGGTTTGTAAGTTAACCTTCCCACTTTCCCCTCTTTATTTCATACGGAGGAAAATAGGAACAGGCCACAGTGACTGTGCCATGTATTATGCAAGTGTTTGTCAGTTAATATTTGTGTTCCAGCAAGGCAAGGATCTGATAAGTGATGCCTTGGAGCTGCTCTCCCTTGCTGGGAATGCACTGAGGACCTGCTGGGCTTCTCGGAGCAGGTCATGACCCAGCTGTGACACCTACAAAACTCTGCTGGGCGGCCCCAGCCTCACCTGCCTGCATACCTGCTCACTGTTCACACTGGTACCTGCCACCACATGCTCCTCTACAGCTGCAGAGCAGCATGTGTGAGCACAAGCTTTCTAAATTTAGCCCTGCTTCTTCCTGCTCCAACCTCTCCTTCCATAGTGCAGGAATAATGGTGGCAATCTCTTCTGGCAGCAAGCAGAACTAAAAGGATTAATCTGCTACATCTCTGTAAAAGTACTCCAGTAATTAAGAGGAGCAACTGCTGAACAAGATTAGCAATAGACTAGAACAAAACAGAATAAGCAACAAGGACCTCTACAAAAGCACGTGCCGAGGTGTCACACCTGCCAGCCATCCCAGCCAGCCAGCATCCCAACAGAAATGCCTGCTGCTTCCCCCTCCACTGAGGTTCAACAGGCACTGGATGCACACATGTCCTGCTCCTTGTGCTCCCCTCCATCACGTGCCACCGCTGCCCTGGTTACACTCTCACCAAACCTATCTTTGTATTGTTTTTTGCCACAGTTTTTGAAGTGTCTGAAGAAAGCCAGTACTGCCCAAACATGGAGTGACTGGGTCCCCAGAGACCTCTGGATGGGCTCCTGGCCACACCACGTCCCAGCTGTGGTTACAAGCACCACACAGAGCAGTGAGCTCTGGGACAGGCACCTGCCGCTTACTCAGGGCAAAGGGAACACCTGCACTGGGACGAGAGCCTGGCAAGGCAGGGGACAGGCACAGGGCACTCAGAGCAGCCTGGCCTGCCCCACAAGGGCCATTCCCAGCCTCGGCAGGCTGGCACCTGAGCGGCTGCCAGCGAGGCCACCCGCCCTGCCCTGCCCAGGGCCACCTGTGCTGCAGAGCCTGCTCCAGGAGTCTGGAGACACGGTGACACAGCCCCACTCTGCCCAGAGCTGCAGGACAGCCCAACACCGACTGCTGCAGGCTTGCTCCCTCCTCTCCCCACGCTCTGCAGAGCCTGACACCGCACACGGGCTACAACAACCTGCCAGCACGAGGCAACACAGGTATCGGAAACACGACCTGCAGCGTGACCTAAATCCTACTCTGCAAAACGAAGAGGCACTCCAAGCACCACCCTCATGCAGCACACTTGCTTTGTCTCCTTTCAGATTTAGGACACAGGTTTTCTAACCCTCCCAGGAGCTTCAGGCACACAACAGAACTGTGAAAGGAACGGTGACCAAAAAGCAGCACCACAACTAACAGAGAATGCCTAAAATTGTTTGCCAGGCAATGCAGCAAAACAGGAAGAGGTGCACTTAAAAACCAGCAGGAGTTTTACTGCTGCAGTACACCAGGGATGACAAGACCATCCACTTGAGTCTACAACTCCTCAGTCCTCCTGCAGTCCTCCAGCACCTGGTGCTCCTTACTGAGCACATCACCAGGACACAGGTTCCTCATGCTCTGCTTCCCACCTCCAGCAACCTCATTGCAGTTATCCAGCTCTGTTCTCATCCCATCCTCACTCCTTCACGGCTTAGTTCCCGTTTTAGGGAGTTCAGCCTCAAAGAAATATCCTGGATGTTATTCCTCTTGAAAGCATTTGGCAGCAGATGATCTCAAGTTTTTCTTAAAAGGTGTGCGTGTATGCCAGAAAGGCCATCAGGCTTTGCTGTGCTTGTCCCAGGAAAACAGACAAACAGGACAGAAGGAATCCAGCTGCTCCAGTCCACAGGTCCCAGGCACTTTGGGCACCCACATTTCCACTTCTTCGCTGAATACGTGAATAAAGCTAATGCCACGTGAGACCAGCTCTCTGGAGCGCAGGTTTCCCACCTCTCCACGGAGCTGGTCCCCACCTGCCTGTCCCATCCGAGCTGCAGGGGCAGTGCCAGCCCCCGGAGGTGTGTTTGGAGCAGCCTTGGCATCGCCACACCTGCAGCTCCACGGCCGGGGAAGGCGCAGGTGTGAGGGCGAGCCCGGCAGTGGCTTAGCAGGAGCTGCACCTCTGGGACTGGATTCGGTGTCAAGTGTCAGCACGTAAATTGCTATTGGCTTCTCAATAAGCAGCAGCAGTGAGCTAAGTGTTTCCCTGTGTCGTGCAGGCTCTCTCTGACTCAATACAGCAGTATTGACAGCACAATCACAGGGTAATCCAGGCCCCACTAATATCTCAGCACCTCCTCATTGAAAATACACTTGCTACTTGGACAACAGCCCATTAGCACAGGCTCCATCACCAGTGTCCCCCCAGCCCACCAGGACACGCAGCAGCATGGCCTCCCGACACTTCCTGGGGCACAGCCTAGGGCACCACAGAAAAGGGCTCTTTGCCATGAGAAATCACCAATGGAAAAAGGATGAAAGCTAATCAGAAAGTCTTTATGGCTCAAGTCTCTGTAGATTCTGGAAAAAATTGTTATTTCCTTGCTAGACAAGAGAAGTTCATTCAGGGAATTAACTCTGTTCTTGCCCCTGACCCTCTGCCTGTCATCCGTCCTCACTATCCTATCTCTAAACCTCGCCCCCACACTCCTCCAGGCAGCAGTTTATCCTTTCATTCATGGAAAACAAGAGACCTGCACCTGCACAGCATGAAAATCTACACTGCACTCCCTACTGCAGGGCAGTAGGGACCTAAATTCTACTTCTTCTTCTACTGCAGGGCACGGATGCTCTGGAGGATCCTTAATACTCCTCTGGCATTTAGAAGAGAGAGAGAAGAGAGAGGTTTGCTCATTTGCAGGTACCTCGTGTTACCAACCACCTGAAGACAAGATCAGAAAGCGAAAAATGTCAGAAAAGCTGGAGGGGACTGGTGGGTCCCTGGGGCTGGATGGGCACCTGGTGTGCTGCCCAGGCTGTCCCTGCGGAGCGGCTGGGCCGGGCTCAGCCCAGCTCCACGCTGCCCACACTCTGGTACCAGCTGCACTCCTGTGGAAAGCTGGAGCCTCGCCGCACGCAGCACGCAAACAGCACAGCTCTAATCTATTTTGATAACAATCACAGCAGACCCAGGGGGACAGACACCTCGAGGAGGGCAGCGCACACTGCGCCCAAGGCCTCCTGCTGCCACACACAACATTCTGAAGACCATCCACAATGATTTCACTGCCACAGAAAAATGGTTAATCTAAGGACCAAACCAGGAAACTAAGGGTGCCTTTTACAACCACAGCCCAATATCTGGCACGGCGCCAGATCTTTAACCAACACAACTCTATCATGTCCCAGCGCTGACACGTAGCAATCTTCCCCCTCACCAGGGCCGTAACACATCGAGTTACTGGAGAACAGCAGATAAACCGAGATGGGAAGCACTTCCAGCAGCAGTGCCTGCAGCGACCCTGTGCCCAGGCAGCCCACACCAAGCTCTCCCACTGGACGAGGCATGCTGCAGAGAGCTGAGCAGAAGCCTTTGAAAGAGAACCCCTCTGGCATGGCCACGCCAACGTGCCACTGCTGGAACTTCACAGGCAGGGTCAGGAGCCTTCTGGGGAGACAAGGGAAGATGATTTGGTCTGGAGGCAGATGAGGAGCAGACCCTTAGTTAGGAAGAGGTTAACACTGCTCCTGCCTGCAATCTGATAAATGGTCTGCAGAAAGCAGGTTCTCTCACTTTGAGATATGATGTCACTAACCTTTATTGATCCACAATCAGAGAACTTTGCTTATCTCTCTCCTGTGATATGCCCTCCTGTACTGAACTAGTGTTTAATACACTGCTGGGCATCTGGCACTCACTACAGCTCCCACCACACCTCTGCTGACCCAGCAGGGACAGTGTCTGACAGGCTGGGTCTCTAAGTTATGGACCAGCTAGCTCGAGGGGCAAAGGCAGCACCCCTCCTACCCCACCACTTCCACCAGGAACCTCTGCTCCAGAGGGTATTACACACCTGTACTGGAACATCTGGTGAGGAGAGGGGGCCAACAGCAGCCTGGTGTATGGTCACCACTCCATGCCCAAGGTGAGCACGTGCCCTCTGAAGTTACTCCTGTGGGACTGTCTACCTGAACACAACTTTTACTGTTTTACAGAAACAGCACTTTACTTTTAGCCTCAACTTCCTTTCTAATACTTGAGGTGAAACACGAAGTTAGGTGACTAATACAGGAACTATCAATGAGCCACACGCTCCCATGTGGCAGCCAAGTGCTATAAACTGTATGCCCCATTTCAGTGGGGTTTGTTTCCAATACATCAGTGATGCCTGAAAACACTGAAAAGCCAGGTAGCAAAACCTGTACCATAAACAATTACATCAGTCACATGTAGAGATGGCTGGAGTGGATAACACACAGAGGAGCTGCCTGTGAGCTCGCCTTACAGCACCACAACCACAGCAATACTCACACTGCAGGGCAGCTCTCACTCACCTCTGAAACCAGGAGCTCACAGGCTCAACAAACTGCAGGTACTGGAGAGGTGGAGTACAACACCTCAACTTTTGCTTTGAAGGTGATGTGGGAATTGGTCTTGTAAAGCCTTGGAAAAGACAGAGTAGTAAGTTTTCCAACATACATATAAAATAGCTGTGACCTATTTTGCTCACTATCCACCCAAAAAAACACATTCCTGTATCACGGCAGGCCAAGTTTTAGGGTAGGAGTTAAATTTTTTCCCTCCGTTAGCTAGAGGTGATGAAGCACAGGCACAGGGTCCCTAATACCCAAAGCAAGATCCCAAGGAGAACCACCATGGTCTCAGCAAATCCCCTGGTACAGTGAGAGCTCCCTTGGAGTCTGTGCTTCTGTAACTATAAATACACTGCTCTGCAGACAGGTCAGAGGAGAAAATTAAGAAGAATTTGTCCACTTTACAAAGGTCACATTACTAGACGTTAGTGTTCTGATCCAGTCTAGTGATTCTTACAGTTTCAGACATGCACCAAACTTTCTTTTTTTAATTAAAGGTGTACTGAAACATGTGCTTTTCAAAATAGTAAATTACAGCCTTCTCCAATTTGTGAAAATAAATTAGGGAACACTGTCTGAATGCCAGCCTTGGTAGAGAGCACAAAAATCCCAAACTTAGATTTCCTGCAAGTCGAGAGACATTTGAATTAGAGGTTTTAGTCTGTAAGCCATTAATATTCCTGCTCATTCATTACGTTCAAATACGAAACACTAAATATTTCAGGATGCAAAGGAGAAACACACGGGCCAGTGGCCGAGTCACCTCTGTCTCTGACAGCTGAGAGAAATCATCACTGACCCAGCAGAAAGAGCTCTGGCTGATCCCAGTCCAAAAGGCAAACCTGGGTAGGCATGGAGATGCTGCTAATGGATGGGTTTCAGCCTGATGCTGCCGCTCCCTGCTGAGTGCAGGGCAGTGTTTGTGACAGGAGTCACCCCGGGTGACACCCTGCTCCAGAGAGCTGCGGGCAGCAGCTCCAGCCCTGGCCAACAGAAAGGAGCGGAAAAACAAGCTGAACCCTTGACATTCTTCAGCTAAAAGGAGTGAGGAATTATCTGCCATCCACAAAGTTTCATAAGCCCTTTACCCAGCCTTAGACTGTGGGACTCCTAGCTGTGGCCTGCAGGGCACAGAAGACCCCAAGGAAACCCTGAAAACTTATCTGGAAACAGTAGAAAATACCTGGTAGCCAGCAGAAAGTCTTGTTTCAACCTGCCCTTGCCTTGGGCATCAGCAGGTGTGAACAGGAGTCAAGTATCTCAATATAGTAAGGACTGAGTCACTTTTTAGCAGCACCTTTTCTGAGGATCTGGTCCATACAGGATTCCCTCAGCTCTCCTAACCAGGGAGGCAACCTGCACAGCTGCTCCCCTTTAGCTGCCCATCGCTGCTGCTGCACCAGGAGCTAGCAGCAATCTAAAGACATCATTCAGGCCGTTCAGATGTCTCCTCCATGAAAAAGCTTTCAGTGTAAATATATCCTGCTGCAGCTCAGCATCTCCACTCCATTACAGATCACGAGACTCAGCGATTCCCTGCCAAAACAGCAGACTTGGAATAGTTACAGTTTTTAATGTACAGTCTATACAATAACTTCACAACATCAGGGAAAATGCAGCTCAGTGCAGCCAGCAAGGAAATGGCCAGATAAAGAACTCCATTGCTGGAGGATGCAGCTTTTAGACATAAGCATGTTCCAGGGCAGTCTGGAAGAGCTGTCTCAGACCAGTCCCAGCTACAAACTCCTACAAGGTATTTCTGGAAAGTGGATCTGCCTCACAGCAAGTACTCTGGATGTTGGGCAGAAGAGACATCAGAGTGCTCTGCACAAGCTTAGGATAGAAAAATGATAACACTATAGGCCCATCTTCCACTGGCAGCAGTTTTGTATGACAAGAACCTTTACTTCACTGGATTTAATGAAATTAATGTTTTTAAATCCCTTCACCACAGTATTGCTGTCACCACTTCCAAGACCTGGGTTCTCTGCTCCAGCTACAGACCGCTCTGGATGCAAATTCCCAGAAACATCCCTACTGCCAGCCCTGTAAATCCAAACAGCAGCACAGTTTTCTCCCAGTAAAAGCCTGGACCCAAGGGGCCAACAGAAGCCCCCCAGCTGAGCACCCCTCTCCACACAGGGACCCCCAAACCTTGCATCTCACTATGCTCAGGAGGCCTGGGCTGGGACCCAAGGAGCAGAGGAGAAAGGGGAGGGTGGCTGCTTCTCTTTATTTAAAAGGTGCTGCTGGAGGTAGAAACACATGAAAGTCCATGTAGGACAAGGGAAGGAATTATCCCTCCCATTGATTTTCGCTCTGGGGTATTAGAAAGAACACAGCATTTATCTGGAGATTTCTTCCCAAAGCTAGCTATGGACTTTCAAACGTAAATGAGACTTGAAAGGGGCTTATCTGGCAAGAATCCACTGAAACTTCAGAGGGGAGGGGGTGTGGGGGGAATAGCGGGGGGCCACGGGAGCCTGGCGGGGGCTGTCTGATCCACGGCCTCTCGGTGCCGCCTCAAGCCAGCAGCCACGGGGCAGAGCCAGGGCAGGCAGCAGGCAAGGACCACAGCAGCGGGGCTCCCTGCACCCCCATCTTCCAGCCACATCCCTTCTTCAGAGTGCCTTCTGCAGGAGCACAATGCCAATGGCATCGGGACCCGCTGGCATCGAGCACGCCATGCCAGGGCAGGCGGAGGGCTGGGCACAGCCAGGGAGCCAGGCTCACTGCCCCTGCCAGCTGCCTCCATCCCCCAGCAGCCAGGGCTGTGCCCAGCAGCTGCGGGAGGCTCAGCCCTGACCCAACCAATTCCTTCTGCAGCATTCCCAAAAGGCACCCACCTCGGTGTGCCCCACCCAGGCTGCCACGCCACGGCCCCACTCGCTAGGAACAACCTCGGCAGCCTCCTCTCCCATCGCTGGCTTTCCCAGGTAGCTGGGAGGGTGTAATTGGTGAGGCAGGAGATTAGAAATATCGGCAGCCTCTAAGTAAGACTTTAATTTACTGGCAGATCAATAGCGCTAGGGTTATATTGGCAAAGTGTCTACAACTCTATTGACTCACGCAATTCCTCTTATCAATTTATCAGAAATCTGGAAGCCAGAAGATATTGTTTGAAGAAAAAAGGCAGCAGGAGTTTGAACACTTAGCATGGGCTGCCCAATCAGGCACTCAGCACTAAGCGTTTTACAGCAGATGTATCAGCCGCAAAGGAGGCCAATATGATATGATTAAGAGCTAACTTGCTTCCTCACATGCCACACAGCCTTTTTAAGCTGCTTCTCACCTCAGACCTTTGCACTGAGACAGTCACTATAACAGACACATCCCACCAGCCCAAAATGGAACCAGAAAAATTCCTGTTTCATTCTGCAAAATCCTAAATTCAACCCCTTCCTGCCTGGACCCTACCCAGGCTCACCTGGGTTTCCTATAAAGTCTCAGCCTTATGGAGTTAAAAACCTACTACAGCATCAGGGATCTGTTCAGAAGGATCATAGAAAAATCTCCATTTCTGTACTTCCTCAGATGAATTCAGCATGGCAGCAGAAAAGGTCTGCAGTGCCACATCCCTCTGCCTCGCAGGGTGTGAAATGGAAAAACAAGAATAGAGAAAAAACAAATCTCCCAGGTCTAAAAATCCAACGATGACAACACTGCCAGGTATGAGAAGCCTTTCTTCACCTCAGAGGGGCACTGGAACAGGAAACCAAAATAAAATACTCCAAAACCCCGCTCTCCCATTAATCCTCAGATAACTAGAAAACATGCAGCAATCTGGGCTCTGGGACCAGGAAACATCTCCTGACCAGTGAGCTGCCACTCCTGGGAACCACCCCTGTAGGACGGGGAGCTCCATGCCAATGGGGAGATCCCCTCTTCCATCTGGATGCAGTGCTGCACAAGTTACCACTCCACACAACCTCACTCTCCACCCTCCTGCCACCAGCACCAAGGCTCCAAACATGACTAAGTACCAACCCAGGGGCAAAGAGTCTCTGGTTTCCAGGTGGAACTTGCCAGTCCCTGGCCTCAGGCTGGAGGCTGTCACCCCTGCTACTGAGAAGCCACAGCCCTGCCTTCCAGGGGAAAACAAAGGTTTAAAAACTAAACAGCAGTTCTGACGCAATGACTGTGAAAAAGCCTTGGCTGGAGGGCAGAAAGAGGCAGGGTGGGACAAGCACAGCTGCCTGGGCTCCTGCCATGGCCGATGGGATGGCCGGGAGCCACAGCCCGGGCACCACCACGGCCCCTGGAGCAGCTCCTGAGCAGGGCTGCCCAGGTCACCTCGCTGCCACCCCACCTGCACGGCAGGTAACCCCTGCAGCCTGTGGCTTGGGCAGCTCTGGCAGAACCAAACACCTGTGGGGCCCACAGAACATCAGATGGAATGAAAGATCAAAATGAGTAAAATCCTGGAGCCCAAACAAGGACACAAAGATACCATTCTTGGGAGGGGAAGAAATGCCTGCCTTCCCTCTATCAAAGCATAAAACCAACACCCAGCTGGTGTTGAAGGCCAGCAATTCCCACTCCATCGCTGCCATGTCCAGATCACCAGAGCTACCCTTGGAGTCTCTCATCTGCTAGGAACCATCCCTCCCATGGCATTTAAGGTGCTCAATCCCAACATTAGAAAGTAAACACTTGGCATCTCCATGACATACAGAGCTGGCTTGGTTCTGCTCATCCGCAAAGCAACTCCCAGAGCCAGGAGCAAACATTCATCTGGACACCCAGAGCATCTAGCTACAGCGACCACCTCAACCGTCAGACACCTTTGTCCTGAGTCCACCAGGGTCTGCAGCCAGCCCACACAACTGGGCCTGAACTGCCCTAAGGACACCGGGCACAGGCAGCAGGAGCGGGTGGAGCAGCTGAGACCACCAAAATGGGGAGAATAAAGACCTTTTGCTTAAGCTCCAGGAAGCAAAGAGAAAAAACACTAATTAACTCAGCAGCAAGTTGTTAGTATTTGCATACAAATGCAGCCACAAATCACGACAAACAAGGCAGGACAAGGCAGGCCCATTAGTAACAGGGATCCAGCCCGGCTCCTGTGGGTCACCAGGCAGGCTGCCAGCTGCTCAGGGGGCACAGGGAGCCAGCCCTTATCTCCACCAACACTCTTACAACCAGCAGCAACAGAAGCCACAGGGATAAGGTTTCCTTCCACATAAAACAAAGGAATGGGATGAATTCTTCAATCCCAGTCAAGGGTAAAGTAAGAAGTGCCGGAGAAAAGCCGAAATGGAAGCTCCCCACTCGGGCAGCTGTGCTGCTCCTCGCCCCGGATGAGGGCAGAGCAGGCTTCCCACGGTGGCTGTGCAGGGACGGACAGACCCGCAACACAAAGAACAACTCACATCTGATGTAGAAAAATAATGTGCCCAAAAGCCTGAAACCAATGACCCGAGCAGAACAAAATCCAGCAACTGCAGCAGTTCAACAACTTCAGCCTTCCAAAAGCCACTACAGCAGTAGGCTTTATCACGCATTTCACCTGATCTCGCCTCCTTGCTCTGCAGATTTCTCCTCCTTGCCCAGCAGAGGCTGCAGGTGTGCTTGGCAGCCTTGGGCCCTCCCTGCACACTGGCCAGCACCCTGATGGACACAGAGCTCCCTTCGTTTACACACTTTGCATTTGCCTAATGAGTCACTTATTACTGCTGAGGGCTCAGTATTACACAAAACTTAATATTTTTCCTCTCGCAAGAAGACAAAACCTGCAATTCCACTTTTTGGGGTTTTGCTTAATTATGTGTTCCTACCTCCTAGTCCCCTCAGCTGGGATCGCAGGATTCAAAAGAAAACTCCAGCAACTACCAGTTCACATCAAGGCACAACAAAAAGAAAAGAAACCTGATTTCTAACTTTAAATAGGAAACTCTGGCTGGCAAGATCCCAAGAACCCTTCCATGGTGACTTTTATCAACGGCAGGTTTCTCATGACTGCAGCTGCGAGCACAGACCAGGCAGAGAGCAAAGCAGCACAGCCTGGCGCTGCCGCGGGGCACACGGAGCCCCTGGGCACGGGGAGGCACAGCCTCCAGGGAGGCACAGCTTCCCAGGAGGCACAGCTTCCCGCGGCACTGGCAAGCAGCAGCTCCATGTCCCAGCCAGCATGCGTGACACATCCCAACAGCACCAGGGCCAGGCTGGCAGGCAGGATCCACGGAGCAGCGTCCCACCACAACACACAACTCAACCTGAACCGAAATGAAGGATCTTTACAGTAGAAATATTCTACACTAGACTTTTTTTACTCCTAAATGCAAAGTTTCAGAGCAGACATTATTGAAGAAATCACAGCAGCTCTAACAGCTATTTCCATGCTCAGGCCCTACAGCATCCAATTTAGAAACCATCCTTCTGGCTTTTGAGCGTGTGCTTGCAGGAGAAATCACTTCTGCTTGTCCTCACCTGGGAGCCAGTTAAGATCACATTTTCACTCTGGGGTATGATATTTTGCTTTACTAATGACTTTACAGAGGATAAACCATTAAGAAATCATCGGTCTATGGAAACAATCAGAATCTGGAGGTTTTGCACAGGAATCACTCTGTAACAACCAGGAAAAGGGGCGTCTATACAAAGACGTTCCCAACAGAGCCCCCACTGTGCTGGTCCTTCAATGTGGATGGGCAGACATACCACGGCGTAGAGTCTAAACACACCTGACCTGCAAGCTCACAGAGAACACTACACATACACAGAGCTGAGGCACAGGAGAACATCCAGACCCAGCACAATCCACACCAGGGCAGGGCACAGTGTGTGCCCAGCCACCCTCCCCTGTGCCAGTGGCCGGTGCAGCCTTTGCCTCCAGTTACATCCCAGAACTCTGCAAAGTAAGAAAGACACAAAAGAAACTCCTTGGATGTGAGATTGGGCAATTGCTTAAATAAAACCAAAATCTGTTCCAAAAATTGCAGCAAATATTTGGTTTGGAGCTACAAAGAGCACTGGACAGTGGAGGAGGGAGCTACCCTGGGAGGAAAAAGAGCTACCTGGGGCAGGTATGCAGAGAGCAGGATCCAGATCCTTCGGAACAACACTGGGCAGCACTGCTGCAGAGGCACGGGGTGGAGGGGCAGCAAACAGCTTGTCTGTTTATTTAAGCAGGTGAAACTACAAACAGGAGCGATGCAGGCTGCCAGCTCCAGGTGCTGGCTTCGCAGGGAAGCCAGGGAGCGCAGCGGGGCACGGAGCCCGCGGCAGCGGCTGGAGCACGGCCAGGGCAGCGCACGGCAGAGCCCGGCACCGGCCCTGCCTCCAGCAGCCCCAGCTGCTCACCCACAGCACAGCCCAGCACTTCCACGCATGCCAGAGCTCCAGAAGGAGCCAGGGCCCTGTGGGGACCAGCTCGTCCTTGCATGGCAGAAGGAGCTCACCCTTCCGCTTAAGCCTCAGCCACAGCTCAGTTTCCTTAGGTGAAAGGGCTCCACAGTTTAACATACTGGACTCCTGAAAGGGTAAAACAGTAATACAGTAAAGATGACTAAAAGCAGTGCCTTCCTCACAAGCACCCTACACCAAAGGCACACTTAGGTGCCAGCCCCACGCTGGGACCAAGCTTTCGGCTGGGGCAGCAGCAGAGCGAGCCCTCCTCTGGGAATAGTCCTCAGTCCCTCCTGCCTGTTCCCCTCTGCTCCAGCAAAGCCACTTCAATCTGTATCGCATAGTTGTTCCAAATTAAACGGAAGCTGGCAAAAAAAACAACCAAAAATAAAAATATTTTGAGGAAGCTTTTTTCCCTCCATCCTTTAGCAGTTTTTCTAACCCAGGTCCCTTCCCTAAAATACTTCCCTGTGCCACTGCCCCAAAGCTCTGTGTCAGCAAAAGCAGAAAGCATCCAGGGCAGGGCTGGCCTTGGCAGCAGCAGCAGTGTCACACACAGGCAGGACACCAGCCCCTGCAGCCTCTCCAGGTCCTGCCTCAGCACCACTGAGCCCTCACCGTGATTTACTTGCTGAGAATCCCTACACACAGGTAAACAAGAGAAATTCAGTGCAGGCATGCAAACACAGCACTGTGAACCGGCTCGTGTGAACAGGACGTTCCTGTTTTGGTTTGAAATCCAAGTTGCTTTGGTACAGCTCATAACTGTTTCCAATTCAATTAAGCCAAACTAAAATAAACCCTCCTTGAACTGAAAATAATGTCCACGGGGCATTCTAATGTGCAAGTAAATCCTTTGAAAAAATAATAATAAATCAATGCAAACTTTTCTAAGCAGGAAGAGTGCTGGTAAGCAGAAGGTATTTGTTCTGAAAACCTCTGAATCAGTCAGAATGAGGAGCCAAGCAGTTTTCACCAGACACTTCTCAGAGCCCAACTGCACTGTTTACCTAAGACAGTTAAAAGGGTATCAGCAGCGTAAAATGCAGTCAGCTTCAAAGTCACAGTCTCGAGTCCTGAACATGCCACAGCAACCTCATTTTAGGCAAACACAGGCTCTATTTTTGTTAAGTGTTTCTCTTCCTCTGCTGTGCAAGAGGCTCATACAAGGAAGAAGGAACTTTAAAATATAAAACCAACCAAACAAAAAAACTTTCACACTCAAGACACTATGAGGACATTAAAGAACAACTCCTTTGTCCTTTCTCCCACAGTACTTACTGTAGCTATTTCTACTGAAAGAAGCGTTATTTTACCATTTTCTTCCCCTTTTGTAAACAATCTGCACCCTAAGACTCTGAGTCCTTTTATTTCCAGTCACCAGGAGTCAGGAGCCATCTCTGGGGCTCAGAACAGCCCTAGCCTCCTCACAGTGACCTGGACCAGAGGGCTGACTTCAGCTCCCCATCCCCTCTGTGCTGGCCACGCGCAGCCAAGGGCTTCACGTGGAACTGTTCAACATCCAGGGTAATGCCATTAATGGAGACAGCTCAGTCTTAACATGAGTAAATTCAAGCAGCAGTTGAGAAATCACCCAGTCCTACTCCACAGGCTAGCAAGGCCTTCAACAAGACACAGACACAGCTTTTAATATCCCAAATATCTGTATAGGGGAAAACCATGACCAAAATACTCCTCTTCTCCACCTCCTGGCATGCTATGCTTCAATGGCAGCTGAAGCTTTTTTGGTTTCTCCACATTTTTTTTGGTTTTAAAATGCAGATGATCCACTGAGCATCACTAGCAGCAAAATATCCAAAATGTCTGTTCCTTATACGTCTCCACTCATTTCTCCAGCAGCAGAGAACTTCAGATCTCCAGAGGACAGCCAGTGCTTCTCAAGGAATCTCACCAAACGGTCAGCATCTCACACTCCATTGCTACTTCATGGACTTCAAAACAGCCTGAGAAAAAGATTGCTGGGGGGATAAAAAACAGAGTGCTGACATCCAGTTCCTGCCTAAAGTAAGCAGACATCCACACAGCCTGTGGCTACTTGGACTCAAAGAAGGAAACCTCCAGTCCCAAGAGAGCATCCCATCATCCCAGAAACACAAAGGGATGCTTAGAGGAGGAACATGGCTAGAGAAGTGGCTGGTTGGACACTTCCAGCTGCACTGCTAAGAGCTGGAGGACCTTGCAGGGGGCTTCTGGCAACTAGGTCTGCAGCCCCAGGCACAGCTGGGAGGTTTCAAGAGAAGAGAAATCAGTCATGCTGTTCCTCCTGTGAGGCTGACCCCAGCCACTGCTGTGCAGGACACAACTCAACCCTCCTCCTCCGCTTGCATGGGCTCCAAGCAATCCCCCAGGCACTCCCAGAGCTTGGCTCTGTGGTTCACACATCTGCAGTTCCAGGTGAAACCGCTGCAAGCCTGCCATGAAGGCAGCTTTTCACGCAGGGCTGCACTGGCACCAGACCCACCACCTGGGTAATTTCCAGCATCTCATGCAAACCTCCGGGACTTCCACGTCACCCAGAATAAAGAGGAAACAATGGAGAGGCTGGTTTGAAATAAAGCAAGCAAGGGAAAAAATAAATCAGTGGCAGCTCCTTCAGACAGGCACTGCTATTCACCAAGTAACTGCTTTGTGAAATAGCAGAGGGGCACGTGGTGCTGACCACCCTCCCCAGGCTGGCGCCCCATGCCAGCATGCAGCTCACAACATGCTCTGTGACCAGCAAAGGGCACGGGCTGCCCACCGAGCAATGCCCAGCTCACCATCTGCTCTCCCCCCTGCCAGCCATGAGGAACTGCCACAAAACCCACACTGCCTGCCCTCCTCCAGCACCAGCCTGCTGTGGGGCAGTGTGTGCTTCTTGTCCACCATCCTCACTCCCTGACCAGTAACACAACCAACCCAGCTCCACTGCGCTGCTGCCTCCCCCAGCAGCGCTGCAGGCCCAACGCCGTGCCCACAGCTCAGAACATACACCTGCCCACCCCTTCACATCTGCCTTTACTCAGACTTGGACTCTCTAGGGCTACAAACCCCAGCCAACATGACCAGTCCTCCACCCCAGTGCTCTGTGCCGCAGAAAGCAGCAACACCAGGGGGATGAGATGGTGTCTCAAAACAAGCACCAACCAGCTCCATTCTTCCAGTACCATAGCACAGGTCTCCAGCTCGATGCCCTGCTGGGAGGTGCTGAGGTGCTCTGGACAATCCCTCTGCTCCACAGCTGCCCCCAGCGCAGCAGGTACTCCCATTTAAAATTTAAGGATGCAACAATGCTCTGGGGATTTAAAACATGTTGTGATTTTTCACAATTAACCTCCACTTACAGTCCCTGCATGTGAACTACGCATCATCCCATTTCATCCTCCAGCTGAGGCAAACACTTGGTGCCTTGCCCAAAGTCAGCGTCACAGCTGAAACGGATCTTTTGACTTCCAAACAAGCTCACGGTGTTAAGCTGCTTTTAACTGTCTCTATGGAAGATGAAAAACAGCAAGAAGAAAGGAACTGGGGAAGGAAGTATGTAAGACTAAAAGAGACAAAATTAACAGGAGAAAATTAAAGAGGAGAAATTTAGGCTTTGACATCTGAAGTAGCTGTGTAGGAGCACATGCCTGGGTGCCACAGACCCAGCTTCCAGAAGAAAGGCCAGAGCACCCATTCCTCAGTCAGATGAAAAGGCATTGACTGCAGCACCCTGGGGACACGTTGAGCCCTGCCAGCCCCTGGGTCCCACTGGGTGCCTTCATCTCCAGTGTCTGGGCCCAGCACTGTCCTGGGCACCTGCTGTCCCCCAGCCCCAGCAGCACTGGGGAGGGACGCCCTGCTGCCATCCCTGCTCCTCCATGGAGCCGAGCGTGAATGACAGTGGCCTGGGCTGTGCTGGCGGCCAGGGTGCCTCACTTCGACACCAACAAAGCAGAAGGTTAATTTGAACCTCACAGCCCTGCTGCTGCGCGCTTGTGCCTCCTCCTCGCCCTCCCTCCCCGCTCTCCTTTCTGTGCAAAGCCTGACATCTACAGTTCTGTCTGGCACAGTCAGGGGCTGCGGTGGGAACCGTGCAAGGACACGGGGACACGGTGGCCGGCTGCCCTGCGCTCCCCGGCCTTCGCTCACCCACATGCCACAGCACAAAGCAGCCTCAGCCCGACCAGGGGACATGCACCAGGAGCAAAGACCGCCCGGCAGTACCGCTCCAGCGGCCACGAGCACCCTGCCACAGCTCACCGAGAGCGGCTCCTGCGCCGGCACTGACACCCAGCCCTGACCAACGCGCACAGCCCAGGAACCACAGCCCGGCAGCATCGCCTCCGCAGCCATCGTGCCGGAGCCTCGGCACCCCGGCACAGCACAGCCCCTGCTCTGCTTTCCAGGTGTCCAAGGGGCTGGGCACCAGCCTCTGCACCACCAGAGGTACAGCGGAAACACACAAGCTGCTGTGCACAGCCTGAATCCAGAATACCTTCACACTCCAGGAACAGGGCCGGTTTGCAGACTCTGCAGCTCTCAAACACCAAGGAGCTCCGTGCACTTCCCCTGCTCAGTCTCCTGAACCAACCTTCAGGCCTGCCGACATGTTTTTTCACCACATGGTACCTCAGCAAACACACCTTGGGCAGGAAGCCCCAGATTCTGCATCGTCTCAAACAACATGCACCTGACCGCACTCGTCAGCCCAAACAACCTGCACCTAATGGCAGCTCAGCCAGCTGCGTCTCCACACCCTCCTCACCTCCCCCTTCCTCACTCAACTCCGTTGTAACAAGAAGACCAAAACCCCGTGAGCCCACCACCAGGCGCCACAGTCACTGAGGAAAGCCAGCGCCCCGCCAGCGGGATCAGGCACACCATCGCCGTGCTGCCATCAGCAACGCCGTCCGTGCGCCGAGCGCCGCTCTGCTTGCACAAGGCGGCCGGTGGCAGCGTGGAAGGAGGGTTAAACCCCCTGCTCCCAACTAAGCCAACCAGCCATTTTGGAGCCAGGTGCCACCAGCCAGGAAAGCGCAGCTGGAAGCCCAAGGTGAGCCCAAGGCAGAGCACAGGGTACGCTTCTGTTGGGACCTGAGGGTTTGGGAATAGCTCCCATCTTCCCTGGGCAGGGACCCGATCCTTCAGCAGGCACACTTGGGCCAGGTAAATAAACACTAAGAGCTAACATGTTACAGGCCCTGCAGTCTCCACTTTCCCAGACACCAGGGCAGGTGGAGGACAGGAGAAAACCTTTTACCAAAGCTGCCAAGCACATTGTCTGCTCCAGCATTACTGCCCAGCCAAGAAACCTAAACAGCTCAGCCCTCACCAGATTTAATACCCAAAAGCCTGGTTACCACAGGGCCAGCATCCTCATGTTCTACAGTAACACGCATCACACAGTTCAGAACACTGTGAAACGCTTGTTTTCTAGGGGGGAAAAAAGAAAAACACTGCTGGTCCTCTTTGCCTTTTCATAGTGAGAGGCATGTTTGGCACTTGTGACATAATGAAATTACAATCAACAGCCAAGTGTCTCTCCCAGCAGCAAACTCAAGGGCAAAGCCGGTGGCCACAGCCTGCCAGCAGCACCCGCTATCATCCCACTGTCCCTCCACCTCAGCAGCGCCTGGAACATGGTGGCAGCCACCACCAACTGCGGCCTGTGCTGAGCTCCCTTCCTGATATCCCCAACCAAAAAATACTTTTGTGTGGGGACAAACTAGGGCTGCGCTCACAGCCGCCCCTGACACACGCACAATCCACACCTGGCGCTCCAGCCCCGCGCACAGCCAGCGTTGCTGTGGCGACAAGCACCCACCTCCCGCACCGACAGATGGACATGTCTGTCCCGCACAGCCAGCAAGGAAGCGCTGGAAGCTCTGGCTTCTTGCCGGCCCAGCGAGACCTCAGCAAGACCCGCAGCATCTCCGAGGGGAACGAGGAACACAGGAGTGGCCGGCACTGGTGGGATCCCCAACCCAGCAGCAGAACCGCTGCCGGCAGCGAGGGAAGCCCGACTCATCCACCCTGTTTTGTTGTTTTTTGTTGTTTTTTAAAACTAGCTGGAATGTATCTATTTCTCCAATCCCTGCCTACACACAAACCCAACCTCGGGAGCAGACAAAAATGCCTGAATCGCAGATCAGAGACAAAGCAGAAGGCGAGCGGGCGGCCTGCTCCCGCTGCCCTCACCTCACCCCTCGGCGCGAGGCGGTTATATTTAGGTACCGCCACGGTCTGCGGTGCCGCGGCCCCCTCGGGCACGGCGCAGAATGCAGATTTTCCAGACAACAGACCACAACAGCTCCGTCAAAACCATTAGAGGCTGCGGCGCCCAGGCCTGCGCACAGATGTTTTGATTCCCACTCTCCTGCCACGACAGCCCTCGACAGCCCCATCACTGCCGCCATGCACTGGACGCCCAGCCTGAATTTTGGCTGTCGAGCAGGGAGGGAGGAGAGAAGGGCAGCCCTGCTCCCCAGAGAGGAGTTCCTTTCTCTAGTGTCCCCCTGCATCTTCCCCAGGAATGGACAGCCTCCCCCAGGGCTCCCAGTCAGCGTGGGGAATGACCCATCCTTAAGGAACAGGAGCAGCGCAGCGGGGACAGCCCCCACAGGCACCTGCTGTGGCCCCAGAGGCCTCTCCCGGGCTGAAGCCCCCACAGTCATCAGTTGCAGGAGCCTGCAAGCAGCACAGGGGTCCGGCACGTGCTGGGCCAGAGGGACCCGTCACGACCCGGCTTTGTTCACAGCCCACTTCTCCTGCCAGCCGGACGCACCCACGGCTGCACGGCCCCCAAAGCCACACAAAGGCCAAACCTTGGCCGCGCTCGGATGAAGGGATGCAGGAGCTGTGAAATGCTCAGCCTCTCCCGAGCCTGTCCCTCCAGAATCGATCTCGGCAGCAAAGCACACCTCCAGCCCTGGCAGGGCCGGCGCGCGCCAGCACCCACAGAAGATGGTTGCCGAAAATTCTCCCACCGCAGACGAGAAAGCAACGCTGGCAGGGAAACGCTCCCACGAGGGATCGAGCCCCCGCAGAACAAAACACGGCATGCGAATAAAGTTGATGTAAAAGCCCACTAGTCCTTTTTCTGCTTCTCCACGTAACAATTTTTTTGTTATTATTACTGCTATTACTGTTATTTTGGAAAGCGGAAGGAGGTGTTAACAGGGAGACTGACGCAACCAGCTGTGCGTCCATCAGTTTGGGATTCAGCGATTCCTGCTGAAGCCGTTCAACCACTGGCCAGGCCCAAAGCAAATCTGCCGCTCCTGGCCTCTGGCATGACATCGACAGCAATCGGGGCGGGGGTCAACACAGAGAGATGAAAGAGGGACACACGCCTCTGCTTTTGTCACAGCAGCCACCGCTGGGCCCCGGTGTGACAGCGGCCACGACAAGGCCAGGCCACGGTGCCAGGCACACAGGGCCGCCCGCATCGCCTTGGCCTGCCAAGCAGCACCTTGGCTCAGTCCTGCAGGAACAAAAGGCAGCGGCAGGGTGGGAGGGAGGCTCCGGAGGCTCTGCAGCTAAGGACCAGTGCTGCTGCGGCCGGCACCGCTGCGCGGGAGAGGGGCTGGAGCCAACTTCCTGCTGCCCTCTGTTCACAAAATGACCGCGTTAAAAAAAAAAAAAGAGGAGGAGAAAAAAATACAAATACGGCAAAGCAACTTCTGGGGCCAGATGCAGAGTTTCGCTCCCCTCTAATGTGCCTTTTCTTTGCTTTTGTTCCAGTGGAAGACAGCCTGCGGAGCGGGACCGGGCAGAAGGCAGCTCAGGCAGCCGCACAGGGAGAGCCCTCGACCGGCGGCAGAGCAAAGCCTGGCGAGCCCTGGGCCTGGCCACAGGGCCGGCGCTTCATGGTGGTGGGGAGCCCAGCGTGATCCTGCTGCCGGGGCCCTGGGACACGCCGCTCGCCCCCCTCCCGGCTGCTCCCCGGCCTTGGCTGCTGCGGCAGCCGAGAAGCCACGCTCCGTCTTCGCTCGGTGCCGGACCAGACAGTGCTCCCTAATGAGGGAGCATTACAATCAGCTTGTAATGCTGAATTTTTAATGCTGCCGAGGGCTCTGTTACATAATAAAGGGGGAAACGGGAGCAGAGGGCGGCCGGTGGGGCGGCCCGATCCCCCCGGCCATGCAGGTGGTGGCCCCGGCCCACTGGGCGCCCCTCGCACCCCCTGACCCGCCGCTTACCGCCAGCGCCGCAGGACGGGGCGCGCTCGACGCCCATCGGAGCTCCTGCCCTGCCGGGAGGGTTGCACAAACTTTCCTCAAGTGCGTGGAGGGGTGATGCCAAAACGCTGGCTCCGCACTCTGCCGCGGCTCGGCCGGGAAATGATTTAAAAGCAAAGTTCACGAGCATGTTAACGGCATGCTCTCGTATGTCCCCGCACACACGGGCTGCGCTGCGCCGCTCAGTAATACCCTAAGACTGTAAATCTATAACCACTGCAATGATTTAGTGATTAAAAACATGATAACATATTGTGTAACTGCAAACCACAGAATCCCTGCCAACTCTCCTCCGAGATACAGGAACAAAAATACAGAAAATGTGTTGCTCGCAGCGGTCTTCCTAAACTCGATGGAAAGATTTTAATAATAATGCAAAAAACCCCAAAAAAACAAACCCCAAAAACAAAAACCCAACCCAGACATTAGAAAAGGCTGGATATAAAGCAAGGGTAGAAAAAAAAAAATTTAAAAGATGGAATTTTAAATACAGATCTTGCTCTAACAAATTACAATCTAAACATGCCTCGCTTTTTTCTCTTTTTAAGTTTGTCGTAACTGGAATAACTGGTCTTGTGTGATGTCTTGCATATTCAAAGTGCTTTGTAATAGGATACGGAGACCAAACCTTATTTGCCTAAACTCAATGGGTTTTATTTTTTCCCCTCTCTCCCCCCCATTTCTTTTCCTTTTATTTTCCCTCCTCCCCCCCCCCCTCTCCTAACAGGGGGAGGGTGCAGGGGGGAGGCAAAAGGAAGCAAGGGCTTTACGCTGTAAGGAAAATACCTGAAAGGGGAAGCTGCAATCCGTAATACAGCGAGGAAAGCCAAATATTATACATATATTTTTAAAGGCAGCTATGGGAGTTTTGGCCTCTAAGCAGCCAACTTGACCCCATTTTCTCTATTCTCTTATTTCCTCCGTTACAGGATTCCTGCACCTTCAGTCGTATTCGAACTCAATGTGACCCTAAGGAGGGAGTCACCGAGTCTCCAGAAAATTGCTCCATATTAAACAGGAGCAAGAAGAGGAGAAAGACAGCCGACGCAGAGGGGACACGCTTGCGTTAAGAGTCCAGGACATACCGAGAGCAGACCCAAGCACAGCGGGAGAAAGAAACAGACCTTGCTCGGAACCAATTTTTGTTTGTTTGTTTTAAAAAGAGGGGGCGGGGGAGGGGGGGGGGGCGAGAGGAACTGAATAATTAAAAAAAAAAAAAAAAAGAAGACAAAGACACAAACGCAACCCAAATTATAAATAATTCACAGTCCGAATCCCGCGTGTGCGTGGCACCCACGCACGCCGTGCACAGCCAGGGCACATACACAGACACACACACGCTCCCCTCGGAGGGTGCGAGCGGCAGCGGGAACCCGAGCGCGGCGGGTCCCGGCGGGGACCGGCAGGCACCCGCGTTTCACGTAGTGCGATGAGCGCCGGGCGATGCAGCCCCGAGTCATTAACCCCGGCCCCGAGCGGGCTCGGCCTGCGGTGCCGCCCGCCCCCGCCGCGCTCCCGCACCGAGCCGCCCGCGGGGAACGAGAATCGCCGTTCCTGTGCGCGGCCAGGCCGTGCGGGCCGCGGGGCGCGGGGCTCCGCGGGGCCGGGCCCGCCGCCGCCGGGGCAGTTTTCGGCACTTTCTTCGCCCCTTTGTTTTCCGGCGCGTCCCCGGCGCGCAGCGGTCGCGGCCCGGCGGGGTCCCGGGGGGCGCGGGCTCCGCCGAGGCCGGGCCCCGCCGCCGGCCCCGCCGCGCACAAAGCGGCCGGGCGGGCGCCGCGCTCGCTGCGCGCCCCGCGGCCATGGCCGGCGGGCGGGGCGGGGGGGTCCGCGGGCGCGTAGCGGCCCCCGCGGCGCCGGCACCTGCGCGTCCCCGGCGGCGGCGGCGGGGCTCCGGGACGGCGAGCGGCACAAAGTTTGCTGGGGGATCCGGGGCGGTGGGTGGGAGCGGACGGGAGGGGGGGCCGGACCAGCCCCATGCAAAGCAGCCCGGGCGCCCCGAGCAGGAGGAGCCCGAGCGGGGGACAGGGCAGAAAAGTTGCCACTTACGCGGTCGCTGCTCCGGCGGCGGCGGCGCTTTTAATCCCGGGCGGCGGCGCGGGGGCTACAGATCCCATGCAGGCTGCGGCGGCTGCGGCGGCAGGAGCGCGGGGCTCCGCGGAGGGGCCCGGGGCAGCAGCAGCGGGAGCCGGGGGCAGCAGCCGGAGCCGAGCGGGAGCCGCCGCCGCCGCCGCCGCTGCCCAGCAGCAGCATCGTTGTCGGGGAGTTTGCAGCCCCCCGGAGAGAGGGGGCCGCGGGCGGCGGCAGCAGCAGCGGCGGCGGCGGGTCGGGGCGGAGCGGCGGGCGCGGAGCGGAGCGGGCGGCGGGCGCGGAGCGGGCGGCGGGGCTGGCGGTCGCCGGAGCAGGAAGCGCCCGGACTCAGATCTGATGATTGGGAAGAAAAAAAACTCTTTGGATCTTTATTCTGCTAATTAGTTTCCTGCAAAAAATGGCTGATTAGTGCAGTGCGCATGTGCCTCATTACCCAGGCACGACGGGAAGGGCTAATTAGCCACCTTCTGGATCAATAAGATTCAGCCCAGGCGGCGGGGGAGGGAGCGAGCGCGCAGGAGCGGGCGGGGGGAGCGCGGCGGCGGCGGCGCCGCACCGAAACTTGGGGCAAGCGGCCGGCCCCCAGCCCGCGGCGGGGGGGCCCGGCCCGGCCCCGCCGCGCTGCCCCGCTCCGCGCCCTGCCCGCGCCGCGCCGGGCCGGGCAGGGGGCGCGGGGCCGGCCGGCGGCTCCGCACCGCTCCGCTCCGCGGCGGCGGGACCTCCGCGGGGCCACCTGCCCCCGCGCCCCGGGCGGGGCCGCGCCGCCCCGCGCAGGGCAGAGCCGGGGCGGGCCGACCCCCGCCGCCGCCGCCGAAGTTTCCCCGGGAGCCGCCGGGAAAGTTGCGTCCGGCAGCGATCGCAACTTTGCGCGCCGGCCCCGCCGCCGCCGCCCGCAGCATCCCCGCAGCATCCCCGCGGCGCGGCCCGGCCCCGTTCAAACTTGGCGGCCGCCGCTCCGAGCGGGCCGGCGGATCAATGCGGCCGCGGCCAGCCGCGCTGGGAGCCGGGCTACAGGTTTCACCAGCCATCGCTGGCAACAGCTTTGTCATTTTCTAAAAATAAGAAGCTAAAAGTTATTGTAGAAGAAGGGGCTTTTTTTGTCCCCCGCACAATGTGCCTTTTGTGAGTTTAATGCCATTCTGGGGCTCTCTATGGCCCCGGACAATGGGGAACTCCAGGAGGCGGCTGTGCCTCTGCCTTTTTTCTTTCTTGCTTTCTCTTTTCTTCCCCCCACCCCCCTCCTCTTTTTTCCCCCCTTTTTTCTTTTTCTTTTTTTTTCTTTTTTCTTTTTTTTTTTTTTTTTTTTTTTTTTTAGCAGAGGATGCAACATTCCTCCAGTCCCTCCAGAACCTCTGCTTTGATTAAATAAATATTTCTCTAGGCTAACGGTAACGTTTTTCACTTTCTGCTCGGGTCCATGTCCGATTATTATTTAAAATTTTTATTTCCAGGAGCTTGTCCCTCCCCATTCCAGCCCTAGCAAGAAATGTAGATGATCGCTGGGAACGTGGGATTTGAATTTTAGGAGGAGGTGAAACAGTAAAGAACCTCTATCCAGGCTTCAGGAATATGTTTTTTTCATGTTTCTGTAAGAGACTATTTTTATTATTAGCAGAAATGCATTTAAATTAAATCACATTTTGAAAATCTAAAGAAGCTCCTTTTTTTTTTTTTTTTGCTTTTCTTTTTTGCTTTTTTTTTGCCATTTTTAAACCTTTTTTTTCCTTTTTTTAAATTTTCTTCATAACTCAAATAATTATCTTCACGGTTTGTTTCATAGCTCTGAACGAGGAATGCAGTTGCGGTCAGTTTTTCCATTTGGGAGAACCTTAATGTAGATGTATTTTATACTGCAAGGTAATAAACTGCATGTTTGTTAGTACCTATTATAATGAAATGTCTTGAGCTTTCCTTATTTCTTAACGTGGGGGTTGACATTTGGAATTTTGACAAGTCCCTTTAAGTGGGATGGGGGTGAAGGAAGAGGACGGGTGATGAGGAATTTGACTGTGTGTTGATGCATTGCTGGAAGTGTCTGGCGTTTGGGAGAAAGTCGCAGGATTTAAGACTCAGGGTTCGGTAGGTGCCACGGTTCTGTGGATGTTGTACCTGCAGCCCTGGTGTGCCCAGTGACCCAGGCGTGCTGGGTGTGAGTCCTGGTGGTCGGATTGACCCCAGAGGGGGACCAGTTTGCATTTAAAAGCTGCCCTTAAAAATCTGTCACTCCCTGCTTGAGACAGGTCTGTTTTTATGGAAGAATAATTGTTAATGTACTCATCTTTCAAAAAAAACCCCAAAAAACTTGAAAAAATCAAAACCACTCTCCCCAAAAAAACCTACTAAAACAAAACCAAACACCCCCCACCCCACCACCACCCCGAACCCTAAAAAAACCCCAACCCTAAGCCAAAAAACAAAATCAAAAACCAGCCAAGCCACTAACCATGAAGCCCTGTAGGAATCAGAATTTTTGGGGGCTGCTTGGTACGCTGCCTGGGAAGATGCATGTAATTTTTAGCTGGTCTTGCTGAACGTGAACCAAACGTGGGTCGAGGAAGAAGTTGAGGTGAGGATAAAGTAACCCTTGTCTTTAGCACTTGGGATAACTTAGAAAAGTGCCTCTTTTCCCCTGAGGCTGGGGATCTGGTGGCCCAGGCTGCGGGTGCTGCCTGTGGCCGCACTTTTTGCAGAGCAAAGCAAAAGGAAATGTGTGGGGAAGTTGGGGAGCAAAGGAGTGCCCGTGGATGCTCCAGAAATAGGCACCTCCACGGGGACGAGTGCGAGCGCGGGCTGGAGCCATGGATGTTGTCTCTGCGCTTGCATCGTGAATTCGAGCTGTGTGCCGCTGTCCTCTAATTTCCCATGACAACATATGGATCCCATAAAGGCAAACATGCCGAAGTGCATCTGTCTGGGTAGTTAACACAAACCAAACATCCCCCGCTCGAGATCCCGCTGCTCCTCCGGCCGCGCGGCGCGGAGCCCTCCGCCACAGCCCCTCGCTGCTCCGTGTCTCTCCTCGTGGCGCTGCCGGACGAGCCCGAGTGCCCCGCGGGGAGCGGGGCAGCAGGCGCGGGGCAGAGGAGCGGAGGGGTTAAGCGGGGAGAGGGGCGTGCGCCCTGCGGCCCCCCACCCTCCTGGGAGCTGCTCCAGCCCGAGCAGGCTCTGCCCTGGGGTCAAGTCCTAGGACATCCTTCCCTCCCCTCCTGGCAAGGCAGGAGCTCGGGCTGGGAAGGGAAACAGCAGATGAGCAGAGGGCAGGGGTTTGCCCCTCGTCCTGGACACAGACGTCTGGAGGCTGGGGAAAGAAAGAGTTCCCAGTTTTCCAGGTTGCAAAAAGAGGTGATGAGGGGAGGCTGTGTGTGAAAAGAAGGGAAGGAACAAGTGACGGCTGCAGGACCAGCGGATAAACCACTACGCAAACACCGAAACACAGCCAAGGAATTAAGGGATAATTCGTACAGAAATCGTTAGGTATGATTACATGTATGTGCACATGTGTGTCCTCTAAAAAATTTACTTCCCATAAGATTTCTTTGTTCTAGGGAAAAAGACAATCTGGTTGCTAAAATACAAAAAGGGGCTTCCCTTACTTTAATTAGAAATTTTGATACAGCCTCATCTGCAATTGTGTGGGTGCCTCTTGTTTCTATATGTGTATCTCTGCATACGCATAGATGGGATTTTGGGTTCAAATAGCTTTTAATGTGCTTAGCAGAAAGAAGCTCTTAGTATCAGATCTACAGGGAAAATAAGACTGATTTTTCCCATAGGAAACTTGCTAAAGACACAGCTGAATTATTAGATTAACCCATTTTTTTGTCTCATGGCATATCTGATGTATTTGCGCAAAGATTTGTATCATTTCATTTCTATGTTATTTTGAACAGACTGAACGAATAGCGGCGCTTTCAAGGGAAGTTATTATTTGCAGAAATGTATACAAATTGAGAGGAACAACTTTGAAGCAAAATGTTTTTCCAAAGCAGTGAATATGGCATTTTGGACAGGACTCTCAGCAAGAAGAGTTATTATCTTTAACATGTAAAATGGGGGTGGGCAGCTCTGGTTCCCTGGGTTCTGCAGCAAGATCAGGTCTTCCCCTGGAGACATGACCTGGCTGCCAGGGGCTCAGGAGGCAGGGGTGGGCCAGATTTGCATAGGGCAGTGGTGAAAGCACTGGACTCGGCTGAATTTTTAGGGATCCACGAGCATATCCCATTGCTCGCCACCCAGCACGGGGGGACTGGGCCAGGGCTCTGCGGTGCTGAAGGCTGACGGGGCACAAGGGGCTGGTGTATGGGGAGAGCTAAAAAAATGTTCCAGGCTATCTTTTAAGATTCAGGCTTTAAAAATTATTGTTGGGATGGGGGAGATTGAGCTTAGAAAAAGTCTCCATAATATCATCCACTTCCATAGCTGTGTGCTTCTTGGAAATGTGTCTGAAGAATCAGAACAAAGCATGGAAGGCCAGAGTCCTTGAAGGAGCTCCAAATGATAAAGTCTGCCATTCATTTTAAACACTGCGTGCATTGTAGAAACACAGGTCAATTTGAAGGCATTTGTCAGATTTCCAGTTCCCTCTGCTCCTTTGCAATGGAAATTTGCAATCAAATCCCTGTGCTGGAGTTAGGATGTCTGCCTTGATCAGTTTGTATGACTCTATGCCCAAAGCACTGGCCAGGTAAGCTAGCTTTTCCTTTGGAAAGTTTTGTTTGTGAGGAGTTGAGCAGGAGAAGGGGGGAAGGTTGAGGGGAATTGAGCTGGAGCAGATGTGTTTGTTCTGGGTTTGGAAGGGGGAAAGGGCAGGCAGTCGGCAGCGATGGATTGCACGGGGCTTGCTGAGCCGCAGAGGCGAGCTGATACCATTTAGAGACGCCCAGCAAGAAGCATGGAAAGGGATATTCCAGCAGCAGCACAGTCATTGTTGGGATGCAAAAATGCAGCACGGCTGGAGAGCCACACTGCTGAGCAATTTCAGCCAGATAGCAGGGATTTCTTCTGGAGTCATGTTTGCCTCGGTTACTGGGGGGGCTGCTGCCCTTATTCCTGAGACGTGGGGTGCTGAAGGGGAGAGACTATTGCTCTAGAAGAAATGCTGTAGGATTTGGGGAGGTTCGGGCTGCGGGGGATGTTCAAAGGAACATTTATTCTTTTGTCTCCAATCTATTTCTGGGGTTTTACCTGATTATTAAAAGACATCGTGCTCTAGGCAGTGGGAGTGACAGGACCTCTGTGGGCTATTCCAGCTGTCCCCAAACCTGGCAAGGCTGCTGCAGTCAGGCTGAGTAAACACCCCTCAGTCAGACAGCAGGTTTGTAACATGCATTTGCTTGTTTTGCAGCCCGTAACATGAGTGGATGTGTTTGCCATGGAAATAAACACTTGGAATACATCTATATGTTTCTTGGCTTTTTGAGAGAAATGAAGAAAAAAGTCTTGGCATTTAATTAGGAGTCACTAACCTGATAAATATTGAACATCATTTCTTTGTGAGCGGCTCCATGTGCTCAGAGCACTCTATGGATGTATTCCACAATTGCACTTATTTAATGCCTGTATCACCTCGTGCCTATTGTATTTATGTTATCATCAATGTCAGATTTTAATTAAACAATTAAATCACTGTCAGAGTAATTTCCCTAGAAAACTATTTTAAATGAAAAATCCCACAATAAATGTTTGGGAACCATCTTACAGGGATAAAAGAGGAAAATAAGTTACAAAACAAAATTACAATTCCCCAAGAATTAGGGGGAAAAAAAACGCATGTTTTCAGCATTGAGAGGAATTCTGGACTACAGCGTGGTTTCCACTGAATTCAGAGTGTGTCAGCAGGGAGACCAAGACACCTGGGCTTGTCTGAGGGCTGGTCTGGGTCTGTCAGGTGCCGTGGCTGCACAGGGACCCTGGCCCAGGGCTGGCAGTTCCTGTGCTCACCCCCCGCTGGGGCCAGGAGCAGTGACAGCAATGCAACCCTCTCATCTCTGTGCCAGCCAGGTACCCAATGCTCCTTGGAAAATAGTCCATCAGCCTCCCTTCCCTCCGACTTATTTCAGAATTAAGCTGGAGATTTGCAGGAAAGTCTGCATTGAATTATTCACCAAGTTAAGCACCAGCACCAGCTGCACTTACTATATAGTAACCACGTCCTCCACCCCTGCGTTGTAAGCAGTGAGAAATCGGATCTGACATAGCATCTTTGCTGCACTTAATCAAACAGTTCATCGTTATCTCTTTGTAAATATCTGCTCTTATTCCTCTAAAACCTGTACTTCTTCGCACAGAAAAATCACAAACACGAGATGCAAAATTCATCAGACAAGATATCTGCAGGACTCGCGCTCCCAGCCGCACGCCACGCTATTACCTGTATTTAACATAAGCACATCTGACATTTGCGGCGACGCGAGTGGCGCATATTGAAATTGGGGGCCCGGGCTGTGATTGCAGCGCCACGTCCCCCGCAGCCATCCCCAGCCACCCCGGCCAACAATGCTTTCATTTGTGCCCCGGGAGGGCCGTGCCGAGCCAGCCGCGGGGCTGGGGGCCTGGCCGTGCCCCCGCTTCCCCCGCGCCCAGCCCCAGGGGACCCCTCCCAGCCCAGCACCCAGCCTGCCGCGGCAATCCTGGACAGGGTTGCTTTTAGGTCCACGCTGCGCTTTTATTGGAATGCAGCTTTGCAGATTGGGTTATGGCTGGGCTGCGTGTGGTTTCTGTCAGCCCTGAAGTGTTTTACAGCTGGAGATGATTTGGGGGGGGTGGGGAGGGGACACATGCAGCCTGTCCACAGCCAGGTCTGATGTTCATCTGCTGCTGTCTCTCTAATTTTTTTCTCCGTGTCTCCATCAAAAGATGAGGCTGGCACTGGAGGGGGTGATGACGACAGTGGCAACACCGGGTCCATCCCTTCCCGCTCCTCACTGGAGTTTGGTTCTCCCTAAAGCAATTTGCCAGCAGATCCCTTTTCCTCCTGTGGCCACAACAAACCGAGGTACCTGGTGTGCTGTGCCTGGGCTGGGCAGCCCGAGGCCTGGGCACAGGCTGGTTGCAGGCAGTGCCCTGGAAGGACTCCTGCCCCAGCCAGCTCCACTTGTGAGTCCAAGGCACAAAACCTTTAACCTAAATTCAACCAGCAAACCCCAACGCACTCACTCCATCAGTCCAGAGCCGTGGCAGAGTCCCCACAGCCCCCTTGGCCGGGCAGGCCCTTGCCTGGACCCATCCAGGGCCACCTGCACTGTGCCCAGAGCTCTGCCACCCGAAGGGCCTGGCAGAGCGTATGCAACCAGAAACACATTTTTTTATGCACAGGAACGGGGAAAATGGATGAGGTTGCACAGAACCCTCCTCCAAGCAGGAGAGGCTGTGCTGGAGGAAAGTATTGCTCATAATGACACTTAAGCCCAGACACTTGAATGCTAAAGGTTAAACTTACATTCTTCAAGAAAGGGCTCCTTGCCAGCTTGAACTGTGTTGTGTGTTCACTATTGCCTCCTCCTCCTCTTCATCCACTGTCAATCCACTTTTGGTATGTTTTGAAATAACTGAGGTTTTGGGGTGGATTTTTTCCTCCCCTAATGTCTGTTCTCTGTACCAGTTCTCAGCCCTATGTCTGTCACAGAGTTAAAAAAAAAATAAAATTAGAAGTCAGTTTAATGCCTGTACAAAAGTGAAGTGGTTTTTTCTTAGCTGCAAACTACTGTAGCTTCAATCCATCAAAGACCAGCCTCAGCATATGTTCTGTCCTCCGGTGACACACAGTTCACAGAACACCATCCTCCACCTCCTGTCCTCAGCTGAACAACCAGAATGTACACTCTGACAATCAGGCTAAAATTGGAATTAAAACACATTGAAGGACTGATACACAGTAACAATAGGGTGGTGAAATCATTTTGGGGACAATCCCTACCAGGGCTGGGGATGAAACTGACGGCAATGCTTCCAAATGCTCGAGCCAAGGAAGAAGAAACAGGAAAATGCCCACCCAGGAGTAGCACTTCAAGATGAATTTCAGCATAATATGAAGAAACAGACATGCAGTTTGGATGCTACATTTAGACCTTACTGATCAAAAGCACCTTCTCCATATACTTTCATGCTTCTCCCCAGACATATTTCCCAAAAAAAGAATGGAAATAATATTACATTGTGCATGCCTTCTAAAGCAGCCTCTTTACACAGCCCCATGCAGGCTTTTCGTAGAGAATCAGCCAGGTGAAAGCACAGAACACGGATCCCGACATCTCAGCAGCAGCAGCAGGTAGAGGAGACCCAGACAGAAGGCTGGATCAAAGGCTTTGAGGAGGAGCATGGAAAAGAGCCAGAGTGAGCTTCAGAAGTCAAATGCAATTTTTATTTGGGTTCAGAGATGATAAAAGGCCAGTGATGTTCATTTTCCTACTTCCTGCAGCAAGGGAACGGGGGGCTGCAGGGCTCCGCAGCTCGCTGCAGTGTATTTCTTGGCACAGCCCTAATTGTATCTCCTGGTCCCAGTGGAAGTTCACGCTTTTTAATATCTCTTATTGCTTCTGCAATTGCTGCCACCAGTCAGCAATCACAAACAGGAAGCTGTGAGTCAGCAGAGCCATAACCCGTGGGCTGACAGCGGCCGGAGCAGAGGGACGCTCCTGGAAAACACGGCCAGGGCCCCGCGGGAACGGTGCCTGGACAGGCCCGGGATAAAGGCTCCCAGGCCAGCCCCTCAGCTCACAGCAGAGCCCGGGATAAAGGCTCCCAGGCCAGCCCCTCAGCTCACAGCAGAGCCCGGGATAAAGGCTCCCAGGCCAGCCCCTCAGCTCACAGCAGAGCCCGGGATAAAGGCTCCCAGGCCAGCCCCTCAGCTCACAGCAGAGCCCGGGATACAGGCTCCCAGGCCAGCCCCTCAGCTCACAGCAGAGCCCGGGATAAAGGCTCCCAGGCCAGCCCCTCAGCTCACAGCAGAGCCCGGGATAAAGGCTCCCGGGCCAGCCCCTCAGCTCACAGCAGAGCCCAGGATAAAGGCCCTGTTGCCCTGGGCCCGAGCGCCTTCGCAGCGGATTCCCAAAGCTGGTGCCCAGGGCTCAGGGCAGTCATGGCAGGGCGAGAGCAGACAAGTACACTGGGTCCAGTTGCCTCTCCGTGCTCCAAAAAGCAGATTTTTTTACCCCATTAGGGAGAGGCAGGGCAGAGGAGGCAGCAGTGACCCCTGAGCTGGGATAGGCAGCATGACCCCGTTTTCACACCAGCGGCACCCAGGCCTTGGCCACACCACGGCTCACGTAGCGCGGGGAAGCAGACGATCTATTCCCAGCCTGGTTTCGTCTGTTTCCTAACTGTATTTAGCAGCGAGTTTACTCCAGACTGAGCCTGCGTGAGTAAGAGTGTATGTAAGGGTTGAGGATTGGCTGCGGCAGGCAGAGGGTTTGCTGAAAGGCTTGTTAAGGAAGCACTACTGACCATGCAATCCAATTACATAATGCTTCAAAAAATAACCGTGCTGGGAGTTGGGTCTGGGCAGTGCATTTTGGCAGCAGAAAGAGGTATCAAATGTTCATCTTCCAAACCAAAAGCTGACAGTGTATTTGTGCCACAATGTGACACTGCACCTCGGCAGTAAACTGCTCTAAAGAGGAAACTTGCTTCCAGGGGAAATGCCTGCTGTTCCCTTTCAAGGCAGTGCTGCACCCTGCAGACCGACGTTATTTGAGTCCTTGTAAAATTACCACTAATCTCTGCACTCAGGATGCCTCGTGTTTTATGGGCACTCGTATGACGGCAGCTTTGTTTTCTGGGGGGAAAGCAGAGTGCTGAGCGGGGACAAGCAGGCACCTGGCCATCAGCAGTGGCTCTCTGGGGGTTTTCCTCAGCTCCCTATCTTGCAGTTCCTCTCTGCCACACTGGACAGGACAGACATACAGATGATGCACAGTATTTACTGGACAATGGCTGAAAAAAATACCCTGTCCTGCCCGAAGAAGATCCAGACCCAGTCCCAGTCTAGGCAGAGCCTGCGTGGAGCTGTGCATCCTTTCTGCCGAGATGGATGCTGGCGGAGGGGACTGAAGGCTCAAGCTCCAGGACGGCTCCATCCACACGTTGTGCGGGATGACGGGGATTTAGAAACCCTGTCTCCAAACAGCATCGGTAGCTTTTATCGCAGTTACTAATTTAACTGCTGGGCTGCTCCGAAGGCGTCGCAGAGAAGGCGCATTTCTGGTGAATGAGGCAACAGCAAACTAAGAATATCCTCAGCCGCTGCGCAGCTGCCTGTACCTGAGCTGCGGGGCTCGGCTGCTGGGGATGCTGCACGCCCGGCTGGGGATGCTACACGGCCGCCGTCCGTGCCCGGGCACTGGGGGGTCCCTGGGCCGGGTGGCATCCCCGGCCCCCCGGGCGCTGCCCACGCCGGGAGCCCCGGGCCCGGGCGCGAAGGGGTTACGGGCGGCTCGTCCGGCCCGGCCCGCCCCGCCGCCTGCCCCGGCGGTTCCCGGCTGTTGCCGGCTGTTCCCGGCTGTTTACCTGGCAGCGCCGGCCGGAGGCCGCGCTGACATCACCGCCGCGCCCCCTCCCTCCTCCTCCCTCCTCCCTCCGTCTGTCCGTCCGTCCGTCCCTCCGCCCGGCCGAGCCCAGCCCGCCGCGGGGCCGCCGCCGCCGGGGCAGCGCTCGGCGAGCCCGAGCGGCGCGGCCGGGCCCGCGGGGCCGCCGCCCTCCCTCAGCGTGCCCGCGGCCGGAGCAGCGCCCGGCTCCCCGCGGCCCGGGCACTCCCCGCGTGTGCCCGGCGCTGCCCACCCACCTGGCCGCCACGTCGCAGCCGCGTGCTGGCCGGGGGCCACCATGCTGGCGCTGCTCGCCGCCGGCACGCCGTGCCCCGCGCGGTCACACCGGCCTCTCTCTCGGGCAGGCCCGGGCACACCCTGGGCCGCAGCCAGCGGGCAGGTGCTCGCCCCTCCGGGGGCTGCTCGCTCCAGCCCGCGGCGGAGCTGCTCTGTGGATGCTTTCTTGGTGCATTTGGGCAGGGAGCCAAAGTATGCAGCTTAAAGGAAATGTTTAATAAAGACACAGGAGCCTCAAACTGTTTATTTTTCCTTGCAGAAAGGTGGAGAGCCGCTGTCCCTGGAAACGCTGCCGGGCCAGGCGCGGGCCGGGGCCGAGCCGGGGCTGACACTGCCTCTCACCTCCCCTCCCCTGACCGCCCGGCCGCGGGGTCATAAACCGTGGGGGGAAAAGGCAGCCTATTAGTAACTCTATTAAGTCTCCATTAGTTAGGTGTGAACTCATTACTCTAATATACCTGGAGGTGGGATCCCACTTGCAGGACATTAGCGCTGCAATAAGCACGTTTACCACCCGAGCTGGACCGAGTGAGGAGAGCGTGGAGCAAAGGACAGGAGCCTCTCGACGCTGGAGCAGGCCGCTGCAGCAGCACCACACACAGCCAGCCCTTCTGCCACGCCTGCCCTGGCCCGGCTGAACCTCTCCCAGCCAGGCTTCCTCCCTGTCCCCAGGGTCGTTGTTTGTTCGAGCAGTCCCTAAGGCAGCCCTTGACACCTTCCCTCCCTGCAGCGGCAACAGGGCAGCCACTGAAACACACCCTGCTCATCTGCTCACCTGGTGAGTGGCTGCACCATGGGAAGCTGCTCTCCAACCCCGTTGTAGGATCGGTCATTCGGGTTGGAGAAGTTCCCCAGCACTGCCAAGGACACCAGTCACCCGTGTCCCCGGGTGCCACACCACACAGCCTTTAAATCCCCTCCAGGATGACTCCACCACTGACCTGGGCAGCCTGTGCAAGGGCTGCACAGCACTTTCAGAGAAGAAATTTTTCCTGATTGCTAAATCACAGAATATCCTGAGCTAGAAGGAACCTACAAGGAATATCCCTACAAGGAGTGGGATTCCAGGCTCTGTCCAGGACAGACCCGAGAATCCCACCACAGGCCTGAGAGCTTTGTCCAGCACTTCCAGAATCCAGTCTCAACCTCCCCTTGCCTGGCCTGGCCTTTTCGAGGTGTTGGCGATTTGTGACAGGAGCTGACTGCAGCTGAGCACCCTGTGAGGAACTCAGGCAAACTAAATAATGAGCATATAGGAAATCAATTAATTAATAATAGAGAGGATGCAGGCTTAAAGGGGTTTGCTGAGTTAGCACAATGAAAAATATGATTGTTAGTAGAAATCTGTAGATGTAGAACTTTTTCTGCACCTTTTCAGTAGCTTGAACATGCCAACAGGAGATGCCTGAGCCCCCACTGCCCTCTGCCAAAGCCCTCACAGACAGGTACTGTTTGCCCTGCAGAACACCAAGACTGTGCACCATCTCCTCCCATCCTTACTCGCACTTCAAGGCTGCACAAAAGCACGGTCCTTGCAGAACTCTTCCCAAAAGTAATTTTTAAGCCCATTTGTTCCTAAAGAGCGCTAAACTGTACACGATCCCTGAAAAAAAGTTGTCCAAGAGCATACACGTAGGATTTTAAAAATTATTTCAGGAGGAAGCATGATCCTGCTTCTAAGATCCTTGGCCAAAAAGAGTATAAAATTAATGGTATTAAGTTCCTAAAAATACTCTTGAGGATCTGGGAGTTGGAACAAGGGCTTGGATTCTATTCCTAGCTGTGCCACAGACTCACTGTCTGCAATGAAGGACCAGCTCAGATGGGACACAGGGTATGCTGGAAGTGCCCAGAAATGCACTTCAGAGCTCACTCCCCCCACTTTTTGCCCTATTCCCCATTTTGTACAATGGGTACAAAGGTGGCTCTGATGGAGCAGAGCACATGAGATGGGATGTTGGTGTAACTCCTGGTTTGTTTTCCAGAGCACCATGAAACCCTGTCCTTTCATGGTGCCACACTGATCAAGCTCACCTGCCCTTTTCTTCCTTCCCTATTTCTCTGGAATTAACTTAAAATTCAAAACACCAGCAGGTACAAACAATTATAATTAAAAAACAAACTACCTGCTAGAAAAGTGCTTTCTCCCTCCCAGCAAACACAGCTCTTCCTTGCACTGTTCTCCTGGTCAGTGGCAATTTGTCTACTGTAAGGGTGCTCAAGTCCAATGCCCTGCAAAATTCATTATTAAGTCTGTCTCTTTATTGCCCTGAACAGCAGAGACAGGCATCCTTAAAACGCAACATTTGTTTTTAGCCCTGGAAAATCCTGAAATACTTTTAGTATGTTATATATAGGAAAATTATTTCATCATGTCTTTCTCACCCTGCTTTACTGTTATCCTGTTAACTAAGGTACCCGTTTCTACATGGAATCCCATACAAAAATGCATTAAAATAATGGTGAAATTTCTAAAATTTGAGCAAGTTACTGGTGGCAGGATGCCCAATGACAAAACAACAGCCCATCAGCAAAGCCTGAGCCGAACTCACTGGTGGCTTCTCTAATTTTACAAAAAAGGAAGATCCCAATGGTACTTTGACAGAATCTCAAATCCCTTTAATTCCCCGTGTGTCTTAGCTATGAAACCACTTTTGGCACAGTAATTTAAACGGCTAGATAGAAGATTCAAAATAGCACATTCCAGTGATAAATGGTAAAGTTTATGCCCCGGAGTTGCTTTTACACCAGCATGAGGCACTGAGATGGGACAGAATCCTGCAGACTGAGTCCTGTATGGATCCCACACCCTGCCAGGTTCTGCCATCAGTGAAAGTATTCCAAGAGGAATGAAAACCCAGGCAGTGAAAACCTCTGCTCACCCCACAAAAGGGAGAAAAAGAGACTGGCATTTCCATGGGTGATTCTGTCTGATGAAATCAAGTATTTAAATGACTTCTATTTACACAGGATTTTGAGAAATAATGCTAATTTGCAGAATTGGCATCTGGGGTATGAGTATATATACCCTGGGAGAGCACTTAGGGAGCCTTTGTGAAGCTAAGTAATAAACGCTTTGTCTTCACCACACTATTTATGGGTTGCTTGGGGGCATCCTGCTCTCCTCCTGCCCCTACCTGGGCATAAAATTATTGCCCAACTAGGTTTTAATCAGAGCAACAGTAAATCTGAATGACCACACATGCACAGCCATTCCTGCTCCCTGATCTCCAGCATTAATTATAAAGTGAGACTGTTTACACAGTACATACCACTTTCCTGACTTCTTTCTTGTTTATGTCTAAACCTTTATGGACATAAAACTTTGGAATTTGCTTTTGGAATAAAACTGCAATTTAAGTGGCAATAACCGTGTTGGAAAACAACTCAGCTATTGCTCCCCCGGTGCCGCGGTCACGGCAGGTTTGCACTGGAGCCTCTCCCACTGGAGCGTGTTGGTTCAGGTCATCTCCTTGCTGTCCCAGCTGGACGGCTCCTCAGGAACTGCAGCTTGAGGCTGCTCACAGCCAACACTCCAGCCGCCCCTGCCGAGTCTCTTCCTTCACTTTTCCCCACATCTGGCTCCCTGTGCATGTCCCTGCAGACCCCACTCTGGGGTTTGTGATGCCCCCCGTGCCAGGCTGGGGCTCACGTCCTCACCCCTCCCCTCCCAGGGTACTGACCTGGCAGCCTCTTTGCTCCTCCAGACAGACCCCTGTCCCATGCCCTAAGACACTCCCCTAGTCAGATGCCCCTGGAAGGGAAATTTTTCTTGTACAGTAAGTCCTTAAAAACAAAAGAGACGTCCATCAGATGCCATTCACCAGTGAGGGTACCAATAGTAAAGTTACTCATGCTCCACAAGCACTAAATTATTCCTCGTCACACTGGCCTGGCTGCTCATTTTGTCAGGCTGTCACACAATAAATTAATATGTTGGCTGTTCGGGGCTGAGAACTCTTCTATTTGTTCAGTAAAACAGATACTGCACACCCCGGGCACCATATAAAAATAATAAATTACCATAGCACACAGGCAAGGTATTACTTGTCTCTCTCCTTGCCTTTACTTTATCCCCTCCATCCTCTGCCTTTCCTCTGATCAATTAATCTTCCATTTACTTTCTATTTCTGTCTGTAGGTTTCACTCTAATACATGCTGCACCGATATTCCAACCATACCACTTGCTCCACAAGTACAACTACAGAGGCTCCGTGGATGAGGAGAAGAGGAAATCAACAAAAGTTCAAGGGGAGGAGAAGAAATAATGTCTACATTGCATACTGCAAGAATATTAGGAAAAAGGAATCAAGCCTCTACCTGGTGCTGTCTCTTACGCTGACTTGGATGCCTCCTGACTCCTGCCAGACTCCCTTTGCTCTTCACATCCAACACAGAAATGTGGAGACTTGGTAGCCAGAGGAATTGAACAGCCTTCTCTGTGTAGGCAGGTTGGGAAGTGTTTGACCCAATCTCCCTTGTAGGTTAAAATGTCCTTTAATTCTGGTGGGCTGTGTTGAGATGGGAATGAATAAACTCTCTCTTCATTTTAGCGTCCAGCTCGTGGAAGCTGCACAGGCTGGATGTTAAGTCTGTCCAAATTCCTTTCCTCTTTGGCAAGGTTATCCTACCTACAAAAATAAGAATTAAAATTAAGGTTTTGTTTGGCTTCTCACAAGTTCAGATCCTGCTCCACGTTTTCCAGGACACAGTTCCAACCCAAGTTTCAGCACACAGGCTCCCCATGAGCACCCGCAAAGTCACGGGAAGTCATCAAGTTATTGCAATACTGAGTGCATTATGTTTCCAAAGCATCACATAATCTTAACCAATAAAAAATCCAACAGAATTTACTGTTGGTTTTTTTATTAGTTTTTGTTTGTTCTTAAAAAAAAATAAATAAGCAAAGAAGCAAAATTTAAATATTTATTGAAAAGCTAAATATTGTAGCCTTGTGCAGTTATTGGCAGGAGATGCTGTGCAAACACAGCCCCGGCAGGGATGTGCTGCCTCCCACCTCCCGGCGCTGGCCCGCAGCCCCGCACCGCGGCCCCGGCGCTCCCGGGCCAGCGCCGCCGGTTCCGGCCCATTGCGGCTCCGGGCGGGGGGACCCAGCCCCGGGTCGGACCCAGCCCGGCCCCTCTGCCCTCGGCAGGTCGGGCTGTGAGCAGGACCCAGCTCCCCGGGCGGGCAGCCAGCGGCAGCGCCGGCAGGGGCCGGGGCCGGTGCCGGTGCCGGTGCCGGCCCGGGGCAGCCGGGGGTGCCGGGGCAGCCGGGGGTGCCGGGGGTGCCGGGGGAGCCTGGCCCGGCCCGGCCCGGCCCGGCGGGGCTCCAGGTGAGCCGGGCTGGCCCAGGGCAATGTCTGCTGCTTCTGGCATCTGATTCCCACCCCTCCTATCCCACGTGGCCGTGCATTAGTGATGGGCACTGCTGGCAGATGGCAAAGTTCGAGCCGGGCTAATTAAACATACCGAGCTAATAACCTTCCATTTTGGGACTGGTATAATTCATAATTTAATGTATTGCTGCTGAGACATTAACCTTTCAATGACTGGCACAGTGCCCACAGCAGCCTGAGTGCTGACCATCTTTCAGGAAAATGAGTATTATTGTTAAAACAGGTATAAATCATTCATGGCTTCAGCTTTTGTGTCAAGCTGCACATGAAAATAAGTAGTAGGCTGGGTAATTTATTTACCTTTTGGTGGTTATTCTTATGATTTCATGATCATATTCTCTGATTCATAAACACTGGCCAATTGCCATTCTGTTCTCGTTTTACCATTTCAATATTGCAGTGGTTATTCTGATTTCCATCTTTTAACAAGTTCAAGACTGGTGCAGAGTTGCTTGATCCAGGCACAAACATAATCTCATTTCAAGGAGGAAAAACTTGTTTCAAGCTAATTCCACAGTATTCAATGCAATTATTAAAGCTACCAACTTGTTACAATTTAGCATTTTGCTAAAAGAAGTGTTTCTTTGGAAACTGGTGCATAAACACGCAGATTAAAAAACTTTTCAAAATTCTCCTTCAGAGGCAGCTGGGAGGAAGCTCACACATTACTAAAGAGTTTAGTAAAGATCATGTCCTATCTCTTCCAATCAAATGGTGAATGAAAATGGCCAATGCTCAGTCAAAAGGGCAAACTATCTCTGTCTTTGAAGGCACATTAAAGATGAGTCTAAAAAAAATTCTAAGTGGATGCTGAAGAACTAATCCATTTGCAAAATTGCTATTTTTGAAGAAAGAAGTTAACTAAGAAATCACCAAGAAGCTGTGTGTGAATGTCTGTCACGTTTCATGCCTAGGATAATGCCAAGACCAGGACATTTTGGAGGCATAAGACAACAAGAAGCAATATCAGCATTACTGATTTTAGGCTCCTCCTCAGGACTTTGTATGGTCACTCTCAGGACTATATGAACACTGCCAGAAGATAAAGCATTTGAACCTGTTCATGGGGACAACACTCAGACCCCTTGGAACAGGAATTATTTGAGAGGTTGAGGTTCCTCTGGGTACCTTCTCCTACTGGAAACATACAATGTTAGCCCCAAGAACATCTATTTTTTCTATTGATAATGATGCAGGAGACAACCCCTCTCTCCTACCAGTGATCACGTGCCTCTGTTAATCCATATCTGTGTCACCTGTGGCGCAGGGCCGAGCTGGTACACCCTCCCTTTGGGTTCTGAGATGTGTCATTGAGCCAGATGCACCTGGACCAAAGCCTGGCAGCTCCTTTTTCCATGGACACTACAGTGTCCCTGCATTTCACTCCCTCTGCTGGCTCCAGTTGTACACCAAATTAAGGCTTTGAGACCTGACATTTCTTTAAGGCTGGGACATCTAAAATTCACCTGGATCTTCAGGTTCCAGGGCCTGCCCTGCCATGCTGTCCTTACAGGCAGCTGGCAGGGATGCAGCCCTTCCTCCTCCCAGGCACAGCATCCTGGGCTTGGGACAGCACCATGGCACTGCCAGCACTCCCCGTGGTAGGGCTGAGTGGGGAGTGTGCGTCTCCATTGCACACTGGCTGTGACAGAGGGCAGGGCCCAGCTCCCCTGGCCGTGCCTGCTGGGTGCTCCCACCCCTGACAGGGCAGGGCCCCGCTCCCCTGGGTGCTCCCACCCCTGACAGGGCAGGGCCCCGCTCCCCTGGCCGTGCCTGCTGGGTGCAGGAGCCGTGTGTGTCTGCAGGTACCTGCAGTCCCTGCCCGTGCTGCCGAGCCCCCTCCTGCTGCTGCTGCCTGCTGGCTGGGCCGAGGGAACCCAGGGAACCAGAGCCTGGTCCTCCAACACCTGGCACCTCAGGAAGGGAAATCAGCCAAGTGACCCTTCTGAGAACACCCCTCCTAAGGCTGCAGGACCAGGGGTGTCCCAGCTGTGGCTGTGTGCTGGTGCTGGCACAGCTCCTTGGGAAGCCGAGGGTCCCTGGCTCTGGCGGGCTGGTGGAGCATGGGCCCTCTTGGCCAACGCTCCCCGACTCAGCCGTGCTACACAGACGGGCTCTTATGCAATTTTTTGCTTTCCAGTAGCCACGTGACTTTCTATGGCAAGAATTACTCAATGTGCAGTTCCTGTCTGAAGTGGCCTATCCAAAGTATTCAAAACAAGCTCTGAGCAAACCCGCATCTCAAGGGTTGGTGTTGCCTTTAGGCAGATATTGTTATTTCACAAGTGGGAAAACTGAGGTAATTTTTTTTCTTTAAAGGGGGCAGATGCTGCACATGTACAGGCACTGAATACCCTTGGTGCTTGTCTAAAGCTGAGAAGAAGCACCGAAAATACCTAGATGTGATAGAGAGGCTGCAAATTTGGGCATGATTCCCCCTAAACCATTATGCTTTTTTCCACACCCACATTTACTTGCTGTGGAAATGGACCTTGTACCTCATTGTTCAAATACTTTTCTGCAGTTATTCTGTATTTCAGGTTTTTGGTATTTCAGGTTTTTGGTATTTCCCCCTCGTTCACATGCCAGGTGGCAAACCCCAAACTGGAGCAGAAGTCACTTCCTACACTGTGGTTATAAGAGAGTTAAAGTTCAGATTTCTAATTGCTCTCTCGAGGCCTTATTACTTGTTGATTAGGGTCTTTTGGGAACTGCATCAAACCTATAATAATAAACACTCATTTCACTGGAAGTTTGTAGCTGCCGTGGCAGCCCTGCAGCCCTTCTGTAATGGCACACGTACAAACCAGCCAGGAAAGGCCTCTCTAACTCTTCAGAGGTCTCCAGGCTGGACAGGTCTGAGCCATGGGCATTCACCTCCAGACTGGAGCTGGGGCTGCAGTGCCCCTCTGCCCTCTCCCAGCCCCCAGAGCAGCGCTGTGGGCGATCAGGGCGGGAGCCTGGCGGGGAGCACATCTGTGCAGGGACAGCTGCTGGGGCTCCTTCAAAACACTGACCAGTTCCCTAAATGCCAGTAGATTTGGGGACAGCAGCAAGTAAGGAGAAGTAGGACAGCCAGCACACTGCTGGTGGCCAATCAGTGTTCATAGTCCATCATCTCCTGTTCTGTTGTGGCATCTGACCAGAACAGATATCCTGAAGGTGCCATCCTGAAACCCCAGTGCTCTATGCTTCAGCAAAAGCCTCTGCTGTGTGAGTGTGCTGCTGGAGGATGACATGTTTGCTGTATGAGCTGGCACAATAAACCTCCCTCTTCCCACAGGTACCCCTGCCCAAGCAGCCCCATGGAATCTGTGGGCTGGTGCCCAGTGCCAGCCCCGGCCAGGGATGCTGCATCCTGCTGGAGCACACGGGGCACATGGGGACAGCCCCCAGATCCCCAGCTGGGACAGAAGAGGGTCCCCCCATGAGGAGAGTGGTGGGACAGCTGCAGATGTTCTGTGTCTCATCAATGCACATCTTCCTAATTGCAAAACCTCTGAGTTCTCCTAACTCGAGCAGTCCAAGGTGTCATTCCCAGACTAGGTGCTTTGGAAGTGCTTGTATGGCAGAGATTTTACAGGCTGTAAAATGTCCGAAGGGATGGGATGGGATGGGATGGGATGGGATGGGATGGGATGGGATGGGATGGGACGGGATGGGATGGGATGGGGAGCACAGTGGTCATGGATTGTCCCAGGCAGGAGGGAAGTTGCTACAAGTCTGCTCTTGGCGAGTCTCCAGAGAAAGGCAAGGGTCTCCTTGAAACCCCCCAGAATGAACGCGCCTGAAGCAAGGGCAGGTGTTGATGTGCAGCTGCTGCCTCAGACGGGCAGTACCTGTTGGAGGCGGATCGATGGCCGGGCAGCCAGGCGTGAGCTGCTGCGCGGTGCCGCTATTGATCAGCGAGCGCTGCCGATACAGCCCGAGCGGGCTGACAGGCCGGGGAGAGGGGAGCAGCAAACAGCCTGCGCTGCTGGCAGACGCACGGAAGAAAGCCGATAAAAAGTCAATTCCACTTAACTGAATGGCTGCTAACTAAATATTTTTGGGGCCAGAGCCTTCCCAGATAGCAGCTGGAATGTCTCTGCTCCAGAACTGAGACATCAAGTGAGCGTGGCATCGACGGCTGAGATAAGAGACGCTTGATGGCCGGCGGAGCAGGAGAACCTGATGAGCCAGCCCTGCCTGCCTGCCCTGCACAGCCACCACCGGAGGAGGACAGAGATATCCAGAACTGCTTTTCCCAGGCCCAAAACTAAGATTGTGGACAATGTTTCAGGCCAATTTTTAGTGGACTGGATCAGTGCTTAAGGCACCGAATGTAAAGTAATTCTCCAGCAGTTTGATTAATAGTGTCATAGTCATAGCTTCAGTTCAGGTTCAACCTTTTTAACGTTTTATTATTTTACAGCGTAATAAATCAGGGCAGCAGGAAAAGACAGATGCAGGAATGTCCCTGTCTCCCGTCTGCTGGTGCAGACAATGGGTCACGGGATAACGGCTTGCAGGGCTGAGGCAGCTGACAGAAGATCTCCTAGAGAGGAGTCTGTAACAGAGCCAGCGGCGCTCTGAGGAAGGAAGAGGCAGCTGGAAGCCAGTCAGCATGTCCTGTGGAGCTGGAGCATTGACCAAGGAAGGAGCAGGGCTCCCAGGGGACTAACTGGGATGAGATGTCTCCTTGCTGACTGCAGGAGGAAAGGCAGCTGTGCCACAGCACCAACTGTCCCTGGGCACAGTGGGATGCAGCCCTTCAGCCCTTTGTCACAGAGCACAGGAGCCCCTCCTGCCCTTCCAGCACCAGCGGTGACCAAATCAAGCCCACCCCACTGGTCCTTACTGGGTTTGCTGGTGCAGGATGGACACAGCTCCAGGGCTGTCATGGGAGGCTGCAGCTGAGGGAAAGGAAAGCTGAGCCGTGTAGGGCCGGTGCACGCTGCAGAGAGGAGAAAGCAGAAGCTTTGCAGCTCAGCTGGTGGACAACAATATAGATGATACAGGTGAAAGAAAGAAGGGGGATGTTCGTATGAGATCAAAAGAATAAGAGAAGTACATGTAGAGCTTCATCTCTGACGGAGCTGATGGAGAGACTGTGGGAACATGAACCTAAACCACGCAGAGGAAGGGCCAGAGGTGGTGAATGAACTTGACTTGCTAGGAAGGAGGGATGGAGGAAGAACAAGGGATCTGAAGGGATAAAAAAGACAAATCAAATACGAAGAAAACTCCTAAGGTGTATTTTTTGTGGACTGAAATGTGTGTGTAGCAGCAAAAAGAAGTGGCTGTGGCAATCAAAGGAAGCAATGACAGAGCCTTGGAAAAGAGGTTTTGTCATTAGAATGGCGAGTGGAGAATGATCCAATCATTCAGAAATTGTGAAGAGTAAGGGAAAAACTGGGTCACAGTAAGAAAAACTTCATGGAAAAGTAAAAAAAAAAATCTAATAAATGTACTCTGCTTCTCATATCACCACGTTTGTTTTGTTCAATGCAAACCTCAGGACAGCACATAGAGATGCAAATAAATTCATGTGTAACATGGTGAGAACAAGTGAGACTAATGCTTGAAATTTCTGCCCTGTATTTATAGGCTGCTGCTGATATTGCAGAGCAAAGCAAGTTGCATATTGAACAAACATTGCATTGTTTTCCATCTTCCTTTAACAGGAGTTAATTTTATTTTTAAATTTTAATTAGCTTCATGCAGGGGCCTGGCAGTCCCAAGGCAGAGGTACCACAACTTACAGGTTATTTGTCATCACAACTTCAGGACTGTGAAAAGAGGTATAAGTCACAGCCCAGGGTCTGGACGACTAAAACACTGTCAGCAGCTGGACTGGGCACACAGTTACCCGTGTTGGCATGGGCTGATGTTCAGCTGTTTATAAAACACGGTCCTCAGTGCTGTCAGGGCCTGCCTGACACTGATACCCACGTTTGTTGTCAGGTAGGTGTTGCAGGCTGGACCACCCAGGGCATTGACACGGACAGACACACTGACATCCACAAATCCCACAGCAGTTATCTCCGTGCTTTTAAAGAGAATGCTTGGAAACCTTGTATTTACTTCTAGACTAATTTAAATAAAGACTAAATTTAAATAACTGTGAGATTTAAGCCATTTTCTGACAGTGAACCTTCAACTACACAGCAAAGGCATTGGCACAGCTAGAAAACTCCTTCAGCCCATGTGTACCATTGCTGGACAGTCAGTGGGTTAAGGGAAGAAATCAGTTCAATATTCCAGGATCTTTTCTGCTAAATTCTGTGCAATTCCAAACTAAGCTTGAAGACTGAAAGACTTGAAGACTGAAATCCAGCCTGTTTCACTCTGCTTTCCTACCAGGCTACCTCCCTGCAGTCTGTTATACTGGAATGTTTTAAAGCTGACATGGTACAGGAAAAACTAATGAAATCTATTAGACTTCCAGTACAAAAGAGAAGAGATTTCGAAGAAATACTGCACAAAAAAAAGGGCAGATTAAAAAAATTGAAGCAGCAGAGAACAGCAACTATGTGCCACAAAAAGATAAACACAAAAAGCTCTGCTCTCTTATAAGACACCCACAGTCTCCATCTGTCATCCCAACCCTTCCTCTCCCAACTGTTCTTAAATTAAATGAATGCTTCTAATGGGCAATTTTCTCATGAAAGCATATGAGAATTCATCCAAAGACAAATTAAAACAATGCTGTGGAATCAAGCAATTCACCTCTCTCACAGGCTGCCTGGCTTCAATGGTTGCATCTACAGTAGGGAAAAAAACAAAAATAAAACACCCAAATATAGAAGAACTGGCAAAAGAACAAACCTGGCACTGACCATAGCCCATGCAAACACAGGTCGCTCTCTGCAATCGTTCTCACAGTCCTACTGCCGAGACTAAAGGTTATTTTGCTCTGTATAAGAGACTCCTGTACACATCAGATTTACTGGTTCTGTCCTTTGTGGGCCCTGCAGTCTAAACACCTCCCAAGGGATCAGCAGTGTTTAAACTATACATTATGTTTTTCTTCATGTAAATAAGGCTAGCTTGGGCTACTGTGTCTGAAGTGGCTTTAAAATGTATTTTCCCACTCATCACATGCTGTTTGAGTTGCTTTTAGCATCCTACACAGCATCCCATGCATGCTGGACATGAATAACATGTTCAGATTTTCCATTCTCACTTTGGTTTCTGGTCACCTGAATTTTGAGGTTACTGCTTAGTAACAGACTTCTGTATTTGGGTTGAATGCATTTAATTTCTGTCACTTGAAGCCTCGATGGACATATTAGCAAAATTGTAATGAAATGTTTCTATTGAACTCAGGTCTGAAGGAGAACACTTGAAAAGGAAGCAGATGTTAAATTCAGGCCCCATCAGCTGCCAGTGCTTCCTTCATAACAGGTCTTGGCTGCCTCTGTATTTCGCTGTTTGCTCTTTGCATTCACCCCAGGCAGTCTGATACCAAATAGTTTTGGTATTTTCGTTTTCTTAGCTAAGAGTCCCACTAAATTTAGATCTAGCAGCAGAAAGGAACTAAAAGGAGACAGCCACCCCTGGGGCCCCAAAGAAGTTGCTGGTGCCAGAACAGGCTGAGGCTGGCAGCACCTGGGACAGGGCACGTGTGTTTGGGCCCAGCTCCTGCACGGCTGGGGTGTCCATGGCTGATGGTGCAAGCAGCTCCTGGGCAGGGCTGTGCTCAGGAGAGCCCGTGCTGCCCCGACAGGGCGCTGGAATGCTGCCTGGGCAAACAGGGGCTCTGTCATCAGCCCCTCTGGTCCAGCCTCTGCTGCTGCTGCAGAGACTTCGTTCCTCTCTCTGGGTCCTGGCCCCACATCACAGGGCACACACTGCCAGTCCCCTTGGATTTCCTTCTCTGTTTGCTTTAATCTTTTGTGCTCCCTTCCTGCTCTCTCACCATCTTTGCATGCTTCCTGCCCTCACCCTCTTCATTACCAAAGTCACTGGGACTGCTGGAGCTCGCAGCAGAAGGTAGCTGACCCTCCCCAGACCCCCCGCTCTCTGTGACTCCTGCATGTGCTCTTTCACAGTTTCTCTTACTGAAGTCCCTCACTGTTGTACTTAACCACCGTGAGTGACAGAAATCCAATGCTGACCACTTCATTATGTACCGACCTTGTCCCCTGGCCTCCTGCCCCTCCATCTCTCTTGGGCAGTTTGCCCTGTGTCGCGAGTCCTTGTTAAAGGTCAGGACCCCAAACCATCAGCACTGGTCGTGTTGTTTTACTGTATCACCAGAGAAATCAGGGCTGTCGGATCTCATTAGAGCCCTATTTACGGGTGGAGCGCCGCTCCTGGCGCGGGATGAGCCGCTACCTTTGAAACACAATCTTCCCCAGATCAAACCAGCAGCACACAGGGATTATATTCCAGCAGTCAATCTCTCATAATCGCTCCCACCCTTATTGGCATGGCTACTGCAGGCCCTGCATGAGAAAGGAAATCCTCTTAAACAAATACTCTCTGCAGGAGTAAGGCTCTGGTTCCCGATGAAGGGGCACAGGCTGTGGCCACAGCAGGGCAGCTGGCCTGGAGCAGCCAGGTGAGCTGGCCCCGAGTCCTTGGCTCCTCAGGGCAGCAGAGCAGAGCAGAGCAGCCAGGGCTGATGGAGAAGCGGGAGCTGATCCCCTCCACGTGCCCCAGACCAGCCGGGAGCTGTCACCACTGCCAGAGCGGGCAAGTGACGGCACTCGCCGTGTGTGACACCGCAAACCGGGCAGCACTGGAAGGTTAATTATTCACAGCCTCAGAAAAACTCCTTTAAACTGTAACTCTTATCAGCTTCTTCTCTGACATGAGTATTAAAACAGACAGACCCTTTCCCTCTCGGATTACACCACAGTTTCCAGTCACAGCCATGACAGTGCACTGAGGGGTCTCCAGAGGATGTTGTCAGGTGGGTTGGGTGGTAAATAACATCGTGCTCCACATGTGAACTGAGCTTTTAACAGAAAGTTTCAGTGTGGCTGTTTCAGCGTGGCTGTGTGCCGAATTGATAATTTCCCCAGTGCACAATGCAGAAAATGATGCAAACCCATTACATGAATTCTGAAGACAAAGAGAAAATCTCAGCTGCCTAAATGAGAATAAATCAAAAAGTAAACACAGAGGCTAACAAGAACCATAGGAATAACCTTGAGAACCAAATCCCATCTAGGACAAATCCCTGTACAGCATGGCAGGAAAGGAGGCAGCATGTTAAGCTCTCAAAACACAGATATTTCACTTAAATGAGAGTTTTGTAACAATTGCCTTTTGGGCCACATGAGCTCCAAGCTGTGCACTACAGGGTGACACCTCATGATTTTTCTAGAAGCATTTACAGTATTTCAGCATTCCTTGCCTGAAAAATTCCACCTTATCAGACGACGATGTTCCTCCTCCTCAGGATAAGTCGAGCTGATGTGCAGGGAAGTGCTGCTAAAGCCAGCATCCCATGGATGGAAAGGGAGCAACTGTGTGAGGGAAGAGGGGGTAAAGGAACCATAAGGCCAACCAAGCCTGGAGGCAAGGTTTGGATGAGTTTTTATACCACCTTCTTGGGGGTTTTGTTATTAAATTTAATGCCTAGAAAGAGGATGAAGTTAGATGTTGTACAGCGAGAGGATTATCTTTGTATGGCAGACTGGGAAAGGCACGGCTCACATGCAGTTCCACAGCAGAATTTTGAAAAATCCTTCTTCAAAAAAACTATAAAAAGAGGAAAAACTATGAAATCCTCAACTAGATGGAAAAAAGAGAAGATCTTAGCAAGCCTAACAGACAGCCCTAAAACCAAAGCATGTAGACTTGATACAACTTATTAAAGTGGCAGGAGAAGGCAGTATCTGCACAGAAACAACAAAGTTATACAAGAGGAGGATTTACCAGGAGCTCAAAAACCTGAGATTATGGTCCAGATTAAAGGGCACTCGACACCTGCTTTGCCCAGTTCTGAGCCAGGCAGGTGCAGCTGCATTTTCAAGAGAGTGTGTTAAACAGGACTCTGACACACACAAGAGGTGAGATAGGGAAGAGCCTTAACCAAAATCAGCGACATTTTACTCCAGATTCTCAGGCGACTGGGAATGAGAGGATAAGGTTACCACACGTGCTGAAAAGCCAGATCTGCTTTCTTCTAGGTCACTAATTCTGATATTTTTACATCCATTTGGGTCAGCAGGGTCATATAATATGACCTTTCCATTTTGTAAAGTTTCTTCTAAATCATTCTCCAAGAGCTCCTTTAATGTTCTTACGCAGAGCAGTGGGGCTGGCTCAGCTGGGCTCCTTTTCCATTCCAAGCACAGTTACAGACATTTATTGCAAGAGCCAGTGATGTTCAGTAGGGGAAGAAGAGCTAAATTAGTCTAACGTGTATTTTAATTTAATACAATTTTTGCTAATACTGAAAATAGACATATATGTGACATTGTTTAACATTTGAGTATTTGCTTAATTAGCAGTTCCCTATGAGAACAAGTCACTCTTGGTGAGGTGAATGGTTCCCTGGGGGGCTCCAGAAGGGGTCTCTGCCCTACGTGGGTGGTTCCCAAAGCTCCTTCCCTGTGTGGCCACACTCAATTTGCTGCTTGGCTTCAGCACTGGAACTATCTGTCAAGTCCAAAGCAGAAACAGAGTTTGAAAGGCAAACATGATCTGTGATCAATATCCTAACAAATCCAATGGAAGCCCCAGCTCCCAAAGGGTTAATCCAGAGAAGAAAAGGCATCCGCATGTTTAGTGAGCTAATGTGTTTATTGACTGGGAGGCCTTTAAGTCTTCAACAGGGAAAAGCTCCGATAAGTGACTGGAAGTTCGAGTCAGACAACCCGGTTTGGGTGGAACAGGGTTACCTTTTCCAGCTGATTGCCTTTTTTGACTTCTGGGGGGTCATTCCTGGCGTGTCCTTCAACAGGGGTCTGCACCGGCCCGGAGTGAAGCCCACTGTGGGACAGGGATGTTCCCACAACAGGGAGTCTCCAGGCTGGCTGGTGTGGACACAGCACAGGCACCTTGTCCCAGAGAGCAGTGACAGGCCAGCATCCCTCCAGCATCTGCTGTTCAGCGTGTTTGAGCCTGGACCCGGAGTGTGCTGAAATCCTACACCAAAATCCTGCACCCAGCTCCTGAATGGACACTCCTGATTTCCACTGGGCATTCCAAAATGTGCTGAGACCCCGCTCAGGGCTTCCCTTCCCACCCTGCAGCTGACTGCTCGCCTCCACAGCGCCCAGAGCTGGCCATCGGGGAGCTGCCAGGTGGGCAGCCCTGCCCAGCCCTGTGCTGGGAACTGCACTGGCGCTCCCTGACCCCTCGTGTCCCCCCAGGGTCAGTGCCAGGGCCAGGGTCAGGGGCCAGTGTCTGCCTGCTAACAGAGTGTGAGCCAATACTGTCCGCAAATTGCTGGAAAGGAGAGACACTGCTCGCCTCCCACTGCCAGCCATACCCCAGGGCTGGGGGTATTTGCTTTATTGGAAAACTGACAGCCCAGGAGGTGATGGAAGTGGCTGAGGGCAGCTGGAGAGCTGGGCTTTCCCCAGGGATGAATGCCCCAGCAGAAACCCCTGGTGACCCCACAGTGGCCTGGTTCAGGTACCGTGGCGGAGACTACAAAGGTGTAATGACAGGATATTCCTTATGGATTTCTGTTGAATTGGAGAAAGATGGTAACCAAACCATATACTTCCCATTTCCGCATTAGTTAAGAGATTATAAGAAGATAAATTAAATTAAAGGTCCATCTAGTCAGTGTCCTGTCATCAACAGGGACCAGCAACAGTCCTGCAGGCACGAGTATGGAATTATTGAGCAGACAGTGCTGCTATCACCAACCACTTCAAATTAAAGAACTTTCTGAACTACAAGGATGTCCCACTTTTCATCAGTCCTCAGTGGATTTTTCTCCCAGGAAGCTGTTCACTTGTTCCTGCACACCGAGATCATCAACAGATGCCAGTGTCCGAAGTTTCTACTCAGGGAACAAATGAATGCCCTGGAATACTGTTCCCTCTAGGTCTGGCAATCTGGTTGGGAATATCTGAAGAGGTGGTGAGGAGCAGCAGCACCACGGCCTCAGAGGGGAGAAGGGGCCACATGAATTCTGACAGCGCTCCCAATGAAAGGCCTGAATTAGAAATTAGAAATTGGGCTGGGTGCTGCCCAGCTCACGGCACAGATCCCGCAGGAATATTCTCCTCTCGCAGTCCCAGCCTGGGGGAGGCACAGCCTGAGCAGTGAGATCCGCAGCAGAGACCGAGCCCGGCCACTGAGCCGAGCCTTGGGCCGTGGTTCCAGAACCTGCCTGGGTCGGGGCTGTCATTGCCGGGACATCGAGAGATGGCTCTCGGGCTTCTCCTGCTCTCGGGCTTTCCTCATCTGCATTTGCATACTCGAGGATCGCCCGTGTCTGGCTGTCAGAGATGGTGACAGTTGGGGGGGTTTTTTAGCTTTATCAAGGGGGATTATTTTTAACCCAAATTATTTTGCATTGTAAATGTTTAAATCCACATCAAATCCAGATTAATGCATAAAATAGTCCAAGAGGGTATTTACTGGGGGGAAAAAATAACAATAAACCAAACTATTATGGCTAGTTTCCATCTGAAGTGTTTTAAAAAGGGGAAAGTCTGAAATTTTGGCTAAAATATCACTTCAAGGAGAAGATTGAAATAAACCTCTCTGCAAAACGGCCCAAGTTTACATACAAACTGGAACCCTTGGTACTTTTTCACAACATGACTGGAATTAATAATGCAGATAAATCCTAAATAAATCAGGATTAGTGTTAACTACGTCTTGAGGTTTAATGCGCTGTAGGAAAATGAAAGGGGGCCGGCGGGGGAGGAAGGAGCTTTGCCTCAGAGGCTGCGGAGCCCGGAGGAGCCGGGCAATCAGAGCGGGCGATCGGGCTGGGCTCCAAGGCAGCGGCGGCCACGGCTGCACCCCTGCCCGGGAGGGGTGTCCCGGAGGGCCGGGCAGCCCGGCTGCTTGGGTCTGCTTGCAGGAGGTCAGCCGGATTGCAGTATTTTAGCGTCTTATCAGCAAAAAGATTAAACTTCCCTTCGTGGCTAAAGAGCTCAGCTCCACTCTGAAGGAAAATATAAATAAAACTGCCAACACAATCGCCCGAGAAAAAACGTGTGGCAGCGCGTTGGGGCTGGGCAGCAGCTTCCCCGAGGCCGGGGTGTCCCCAGCCGTGTCCCCAGTGTGTCCCCAGCCCTGTCCCCAGCCCTGTCCCCATCGTGTCCCCGCCGCTCCCGGGGCTCGCCCGGCCAGCACCGAGCCGGGGCTCATGAACCCCTCGGTCTCCGATATAAAAGAAGAGGATTAAAATATTTGCATTTGTTTTCAAAACCCCAGAGGAGTACAAAAGTGCTTCTTGTGCTCACTTTGTTACCTGGAGTTCACTGTGTCTGTTCTGGTTCTGTCCTTGCACGCCCGTGTAAGGACAGCAGCTCAGGGCTGCCCTGCCTCTCCCAGGTGTGGCACTGGGCTGGAAACTCTCAGAAATTTGCAGCATTCTAAGAAATCTCATCTCCCATCTGTTTCCTGTTCCTCTTTCAGCACTTCCCCAGTGCTCACACCAGCTCTGGGCTCAGACGAGCTGAGGTGCCACAGCTCATTGCCAACACCTGTGCCAACGGCAATAAATCCAGCACAGCCACAGCGCCACGGCACGCGTGCCACTTCTGCCATCTCGGGCCCCTCCGCCCGTGTGTATGTCACAAACCTGAACACAATCCCACCTCCTTGCCTAAAGCAGCCAGTTTGCTAGACTTTAATGATAACCTGTTGTTTTTATGTGGAATATTTACCTATGATTAAACATTGACCGCTAAGCAAACAGAGGAGGTTTTCAATAATTTTTCAATATTTAAGAGCTGGAAATGACCCTGTTTTATACCACCCAAAGCAAAGTGTCAGCAGTCAGTAGTGCTGCAGCTGATATTAGTGGCTGGGGCTCTGAAACAACAGCTCCTGTGAGTCTGTGTCTCTGGTCTCTACAAGAACAGCCCTGTAGGTCTGTGTCCTGGGTGAGGGATCTGAAATGATCCTGGTGACACCCCCTGGCATGTCCCCTGGCTCCCCCGTGCCATTATAAACTCCAAACATAGAAAATAAACCCCAAGTCTGCCTTTTCATTAAAGGAACTTCAGCATAGGTCTGAGGGGATAAGGATGAGATGCACAAGTGCAAGAAGTCCTGATTTACCTCAGATTGCTCCAGCTCTCACAGAGATGACACTGACATCACACAGGAAATCAGAGCACGGTGCCACCCATGGGTTCTGCTCTCCCAGGAACAGCCACGAGCCACCCACAAACTCCAGGGGACCTTCAGGTGGGTTCAGACAGACCAGACCCAAAGGATGCTGTCCAGCAGCTGCAGCACCTGCGTGGCCCCAAGGCTGGACAAGCCCTGGGCCGGGCTCAGAGGGGCTCAGGCTGCTCATCAGTGGGGGCACGTGTAATGCTGAGTGCAGTTCCTGAACAGTGAGTCCAGTTCCACACTGCACCCACCCATCCATGCAGCCAAAATCCCTTCCTTGGGCTGACATCAACACCCACAGGCACGGGGCTGTGTTGGAGCAACAAACCAGCTCCCTCCTTGTCCAGTTCCAACAAAATGCTTGTCAGAGCAGTGGCACCTGGGGCAGGGCTGGCCCTGCTGGCTCTGAGCCAGGCACGTGGGCCCCATCCAGCCCCCGCCTGTGCCCTCGGAGCTGCCGTGTCCAGCCTGGGCCACCAGCCTCGGGTCCAGCTGCCACCAGCAAATCCTCCCCAGAGGCTCAGGAACGTGTCCCCAGCCTGCCTCTGCCAGCTGCAGAGAAGTGTTTCTGGAGGTTTGACCAGGATTCTCAGTGTAAATGTTCAGAAACCGTTGAGTATTCATACAGCACAGGAGCTGGTTTTATACTGTCATGTTTAAATGTTTGGGTTTTGCTTTCAGCCATTTCCAGTAGAAGGGAAAAATAATCCCCAAAGGGAGAGGGTGAGAAATGGATGTGACTTGTGCTGTGTCCACTGCCATAATGGGACTGTGCAGCACTGGCCCCTCATCCTACTGAGCAAACCCTGAGTGGATTAAATGCACAAAGGGACAAGACTGGTTACGTTCCTTAAAAAACCCACACAGTGCTATTCCCATGTGTTTGAAAGGAGTAAATCTCCCAACCCTAAAGACACCTGTGTGGAACAGAACAAATAACCTGAAAACTCCCTGTGAAAACCAGCCAAGATCTAAGGACGATTCATTTGGTGCCCCAAAAGCTGCAAATTTCTCTTCACAAGGAAGTTTATACATCTCTTCTAAAAGAGGATATGAAAGCAGCTATAAAAAACAGGAATCAAAGTACAACAAATTAAACAAGGAAACATCTGTGACGATCAGTATGAGCCAAAGCTGATGGGTGTGAACAACTTATAAGAAGAGCCAGCTGTGTCAAGCACTACCCACAGAACCCTCACAAACAATAAACCTGAGTTCTGAAGTTCACCTTTGATACAATAAATTCAAATAATTGATTATTGTGTGCAATAATTAACCGTTACTAAACAGAGAAGGGAAAAATGTCAATAACTGTGGAGTAAAACATTTCTGGTGCAAATTTGTAATCAAAGCAGTTGATGTAAATATATAATCAAGGTCACGTAACAGTAAAGGTGTAGGTTAAGTAGCATCTGTTAAATATAAAGATTTTAAAATCACCAACTCTGAACACTTGTATCTAATAATTTTAAAAGACTCGTTTGGAAACTCTTCAAAAGCTTCTGGCTAATCCTTAATATGTCTTTGAGAAATGGGAAAGTCTCTGCAAAGCTTGGGAGGAAGTTTGGTTGCAGGTCTTTTAGAAGTCTTTTAGTACTCAGGACTAACCTGAGCGTGCACTAGAAGGTAACACTGGCTGTGTGCCAGCAGAGATGAAGGACAGAGACACGCTTCACAGTGATGGTGCTGCACTGGAAGTAACGACTGGTGTTCATTTTCTTGGCAACTTTCATTGTGGACTCTCAGATCACCAAATCTCACTTATGGCAGTGTTGCAAACATGTGACAAGCCCCAGTTTCCCAAAGGAAAGCTATGAGAAAAGCTTCCAGCCCTCCATTCAGAACTGGAAAACCAAACAATGGAATGCACTTTGTCTATGATATGTGAAGCAAGTGGAGGTCTGATCTGACAGAAAATGTCCAGGAAGGCCAGGCAAAGTGGAGTGACGCACTCGGATGTGACCACCACTGAGAGCTGGAGCCCTGCCAGGAGCCCTGCCAGGGGCTCAGCCACCTGGTGATGCCCTCTTGGTGCATGGCCAGGAGCCTCTCCACCTCTCCCAAATGCAGGGCTGCAGAGCTCCCCTGCAGGTGGCCAGCGTCCACCTGGCTCCTGAGGCACAGCAGCTTCAGCCACCTGAAGTGGCAACACCAACTCCCTGAAAATCAGGTCCCTGTGCAGCATTTAATGCTGGACACACAAAATTCTGAATAGCTTTGGTCTGCTGACCAAAAGGTCCGTTTCTAAACAGAGGTACAAGATGTTATATCAGATGGCAGAATTCAGGAACTGAAATGAGCAAAGCTGCAGACATACAGAGAATTGGGGGGGAAAAAGTATCCAATAAATTCATATACAAATAACAACTGACTCCACAGCCACCTTTCACAGGACAGAAGGGACATGTAAAAGAACATGGAAAATTTGTTTTCCTATGGCATTTGCAATGCAGTATTTATTTGAAATTATCATTTCCCATGTACACTGATCATGAGGATGTAATCTTCCTCTTCCTCATCTCCTTACCTCTCTGTTTTTTCGATCATCAGTTTTATCTGGCCATAAACTAGACAGTTTTATTTATGGAATAAATGTCTAATTTTCTCATGAGCTTAGTGGCAAGCGCCATGACAACCATGTGCTGGTGTAGATGCTATTGACATTAAAGTAGGATGTAGTAGTAGTAATCATAATAATAATAATGATGATGATGTCAAGGCCCTGATGTGAGGTCTCTATCATTGCAAACCATAACTTACACATGCACACCAATGTTACACCACTGCAAAGCACAGTGTTCATCCTCAGGTTGGACAATTAAAATCAATCGTGTGATCAGTACCAGGAAAAAATTCACTGACAATCACAAGCAATCTATTATTATGCAATATATCCCTAAGATATCTCTGTATGCAGATGTGTATATATCCTTGATTTCATAGGGAGTGCATGGAGAAAGCCAGGGCAACGCTTGGTGTTCCCTTCTTCCAAAGTGGTTAAACCAATGCTGATGTTCTTGGTACTGGTTGATTAATCTGAGCAATTTTAATAAAAGAAACACCACCAAATAAAATAAAGAGCAAAGAATCCTTTCCCTCTGCCTCACATCATGTGGCTGCATCCTCCATATGGCCAGAAGGAAAAGCCATCTCCCATTTGCCCACCAAACCACATATTTAATCCATGTGCTTATGTCAAACTTAATTACAGCACATTTGGCATAAAATAACAATCCACATCCTTGGAGAGGGGAACTTAAGTAGTTAATATGTGTGATTGAATGAAAGTGCTTTGCTGAATGTTTATGAGAAACCCAAGACAGCCAAATGTGGTGATAGTTTAACCATTTAAGCACCAGCTCTCCCGCCCTGCCCTGGAGCCCCTGGTGCCCGCGTGGCACCTGCCCAGCCGCCCCACGCCAGGAGAGGTGCCCTGCACACACACCTGGCCAAGCCTTGCCCAGCAAACTCACCGGCCCCTAATAACCCACGTGTTGCTCCGAGAGACAATTTTCCTGCCAATCTTCCTGCCCTTTCCTCTCACTATGTGCATTAAAAAGATCTTGGTGCTTCCTTATTTTCGCCCCAGTTTGTACAACTCACAGGTCTCCGATATGAAAACTTCCTCTCTCTGTACCCTCCAGGACCTCTCAGAGCAGCCCTAAAACCTGGTGAGTGGTTCTGGATTTATGCTCTTTCAGAGATTTACTGTGGAGATAAGTACAGAATAAAGAAGGACAGAATGCAAAGGTGCTGCAGGTGCCACAGGGGAATCAGCTGGTGCATCTGTCCAGGAAAGCTGGCCTTGGGAGCCCTCCAAGACAGAGCCCGAGAATTCCTGGCCCTTGGACTGTGGGACTCTGAGCCTCGGGAATGCTGCTCGGGGACCCGTGGGGCACAGGACAAGGTGCCTGCTGGCTCCAGCTGACTGCCTGGCCCAAGATGCTGGGACATGGAGCCCATGGAGACTCCGAGCACGCTTCAGGAGCACTGGGCAGGGTGGAGGGGATCAGAGACTGCCTGGGAAACAGGCTGGGCAGCAGTGGCATAGGGGGTGGAGGCAGGTCCTGTGGGGTGTGCAGTCAGGGGTGACACACAAACAGATCTTCAATGAAATCAGTCCAGAAGTGGTACAGGGGCCCAGAGAGGCTGCGGAGGTTTTACTGCCCTACTGGAGAGGGCCCTCAGCAGCTTGATTTCTGCCGGCCTTGCTTCAGTGGGGGTTTGGACAAAGTGACCTCCAAAGGTGCCTTCTCACTCAAATGACACCCCAATAACCAGGAAGGACAGAAACAGGGGGTCACTGCAGCCTGAGTAGAGATCACAGAGCGCGAGTAAAGTCCCCGCGCGAGAAGCAGCGTCTGTGGATAGAGAGGGGAAGAATGAAAAGTGTTCAGCAGTGACCTTGCTACAGGGAGCAGGAACAAAGAGGAAACAGCTGAATGTGGTGCGGGGGTGACGAGCCCTGGTAATGGCCTGCTCCTGCTCCCAGACAATGCGCATGGAAAATCTCCCATTAACTTCGGTGACACAGCACCAGGCTCTAAAAGAGCAGGCACTAAAGTGGATGACAGTGTCAGAAAAGAGAGGAGGAAAGAAGGAAAATTTAAGTTTCGCTTTCATCATGCTGAGGATGAGTTCACTGCTGAAATTCTGCTGTTCCCTCTTTCAAAAATGAACATAAATATTTTGCACCAAACTCAGAGGAGTGGCTGGAATGAACTGACTCGGTGTCTTTAAAATGATGGCATGGCCTTCTTCTTGCCAGAGATTAATTCTTGATGATTTATCAGTGTGAGTCCTTCACCCTGCCCTGGATATAAAAACAGTGGTAATAGCCTAAAAATCATCACATTGCATGCAAAATCCTACAGATGTGCCTCTGCTAGCACAAAATAAAGTTGTTTTGAACGCTGACTGAGAATATTTTATATGTAGAAGATACATATACAGAGAAGAAACAGGCAATGGAGCCTTTGATAAATATATGTATATAATACAACCACGTATTCCTGTGTCTAGAAAAAAGCACATGTTGAAGAAACTGCAGTTTCTAAAAATCTGTGCTTTTAGTCAGGATGACCAAAATACTGCCCAGACTAATATATAAATTGTATTTTCTGATATGGGGAAGGTTATGAGAAGAAATTAGTGAGATTCATCAAACACCTTTGGGGCAGAGCTGCTCTGTAGCCTGGAGTTGCTGCTCACTGCTGCCCCTTGTTCTGTTTGCTGTGGCATTTTGGGCTGTTTGCACCTCATGAAGAAGTAATGGACTTTTGTTTGGATCCAGGGGACAGAGTCCCTCATGCCAACACAAATCAAATATCCGTGAGCTGGGATCCAGCAGTGCCTGAGCCCTCTGAAGCGAGGGCAGCCCTGGCCCCAGCGCTGTCCCACGCTGCCGAACCAGCAGTGCTCCGAGGCACGGGATCCAGGCACGACCCAAACTCACTCCCACGTGTGGTCCCCATCCCATGGAAGCCAGTGGCTGCCCTGGGCCCTGCAGAACGTGTCTTCTGTCCGAATCCACCACGGTTATTGATTGCAGATAGCACAGCAGCCGTCCCGGCAGCACCCAGCCTGGGCAGTGCCGTCCCGGCGGCTGCCAAGCGCGGTGCCCTCTGCCCCTGGGGCTGGACTGAGTTCCCCTTCCCACGTCTGCTTGACAGCCCTGTCTGCTCGGAGGGACCCAGGATTCCAGGCAGAGCTTTCCCATGCCATCGTCCCTCAGAATAGCTCTGCTCCCTGTATTTTTAGCAAGGCTCAAATGGGCCAATATGTTTGATTTTCCACTGTTTCCACCCAGCTCGAGTCCTGTCCGTGGCAGTCTCCCTGTGTTCCTAGCAGCGTGTCTGGCCAGTGGTGCAGGGCCAGGAGGAGCTGGGAGATGGTAGCTTGGGCAGCAAGAGCTGCTTTGCATACTTGGAGTTGTACAAAGCTGATTTTCTGAGAGAGAGAGAGAAAGACGGAGAAAGGGGTTTCTGTAAGTAGCGGAGACAATGAGAACAAGGCAGGCACTATGCCAAGCACGGGAGGACTGCCAAAACACATATCATTAGCTTGGGCCAGCTATAAGCAAGGAAATGAGAAACATATGTTGGAGAGCAAGGTTAGGAGCGAGGGACTATGGGTCAGTGACAGTCGTCCGAAAACTTTTCCCTTGTTCTTCAGCTGTGGCCCGCCGGTGTCAGATGTCACTCTGACAGCCTTCATTTCTCATGACGGCCAGGCTTATTTTGGCCTGCTTGTTTTTTGTTGTGTTTTTTTCTTTCCCTCCCCTAATGGGAGTTATTGAGAGGAAGAAGAGAACAGACAAGAAATACTTTGCCATTTTTTTTCCCACAGTTATGGGAAAATAACCTTGTTTTCTGTGATGTTCTGTGAAATCCTCACCCTTTATAAAATAACGGTGTCTTAGGATTGGGATTCTGCCTAGCTTTGGTGAAAAGAAAAGGGTGGGTAGTGTATTCTTAAGCAGTTCTTGATGTTCTTTCTTAAATATAATTAGATGCACCTCATTACCTCAAACTAAAGGCCTTTTGTACTTCTTCAGGGCTGTGCTTCCTGAAAGCCAAAGCATGCCACGGCTTGCAGCACCCACTCTTATTTTGTAACATTAAGTGTATTTTTAACATTTTTACCCTTTATCCGGGCTGTTTGCAGATTATTTCATTTTTCCACACAGGCTACACCCAGATGATATGTTCCTCACTGACATTTAAGGAAGAGTTTGAAGTTCCTGTTCCCTGTCCCAGCATCGTTATGTCTGTTTTCCCTTTGATGGAGCTTACACTGGAGAGTGTCTCAAAGAGCATTGCTGCTTCCCTCTCTAGGATAAATATTCCCAGACAGAGAAGATCCTAATGGGAATCTTAGAGAGCATCCCAAGAGGCTTCTGTTTGACTCCTGTTCCACCAGACTGACCCCAATGGGTCCCTCCGCTCTACCAGCGCCATCCTGGGGCTGGGCACCTTGTGAAACCTCAGGGGGCCTCAGGCTGGAAATGTACAGGAGGTTCATTTGCTTTGGGGCTTGGAATTGTGTACAGAATGGAAAGAAAGGCAAGGATGCAAGGAGAAATTCATCCACCAAAAGCCAAATGCCATTCCTCATGGCTGACCCTTGCCCTGACGGGAGATGCAGGATCACAGGTGGACACGATAGGGTTGAGTCCCCACTGCACGATGGCATCTTTCATGCCTAAAAGTTTGCAAGAAATAATTTAATTCTAGTGTCTTTAATTGCTTTCCATGCACTAAAGCCTGCTCTGGGAGCCAGACAGTCCTGGAAAAGTCGCTGAGGGAAGAGGTAATGTCCAAGATGAGTTTGGAAGGAAAAGGGAGATGAAGCAAAGGTCGCGCAGGGACTCACTGCAGGCAGAGACCGAGGTGGGATGAGCAGTGCTGGGACAGGCCCAGGCTGGGCATGGCACTGACTCTTGCTCCAGCCTGGGCTGTGGGGTCACACACCTGTTTGCAAGCACTTCACCTCCCCAGCTTTGAGGGAGGGCTGGCACAGCACACAGACACTGACACTTGTTTTCTCTCAGGCAGTAAGTTAAAGTGCTTGGAAATAAAATTTCTCCTTGCCTGTTTCTGGAGCCTGGGCTGGGCAGCAGCAACAGCAACAATCCTTACAGAGTCCTTCCTGCCCATCTCTGCTCTGAAACACACTTGCAGCAGAATGCTGAAGAATTTTCTGTATTAACATACTCCGTAAATTTGATATCTTTAATTTTTCATACACCATTAAAAAGATTTGCTGGCAAATTTATATTTTTTTTTATAACTAAAGGAAGGAAGCCATGCTGGGTGCCACCTTTCAAACACCTCTGCTTTTCACATGGCTTTGACTTGTAATACAAGATGATCCAAGATGAAATGCAAGGTTTAAACCAAAACTGATAACCCAGGGTGCTTCAACTCAGAGTGCCCAACCACCTTCACCAGCACAGACCCTGGTCACGCCCAGTCAACATGGCCCAGAAGAAATCACTCGTTTACAATTACATGCAATGTTCTAGGGACCTACAAGCATTGCAGACTATAATTGTGATACCCCAGATTATTGGGAAGATGTGTGGCCTCGTGTGGCTGCGGGCATCCAGACATGACTTGGTGGCCCCTGTGTTCTGCAGAAGCTTCCTCAGGGATCCAGGTGTTCCTGAGGTGTTGGCTGCTGGCGCCTGGCTCCAAGGTCAGTGAAAATGTCTTTTGTCCCACAGCTGTAGAGATGCAGTCCCTTGCCCTTGGGAGCTCGCTGACCTGTCACTCTGCTTGTCCAAAGGGCCACCAAGGGCCAGAGGGTGATCCCAGCTGGGAAAACCAGGAACCAGCCTGGGAAGGGAGGCACAAACCAGAGAGCTCCTGTCTGTCTTCAAGTGCCCGAATTACCATGATGTCAGTGCAAGACAATACCTCAAAAAAGATACAGCTTGATTAAAATTATGGACTCCAGGTAGAACACATCTGAGCAGAACCAGGAAAGTGGACTAAGGAGACCAAGAGAAAGTGTGTGGCATTAATTACAGTTAATTTCTGGTTTACTCTGCTTTGAGAAAGGATTACACAGAATTCCAGCAGCCTCAGGAAGTGTAGATGGATGCACAAGGACTTTCATGTTTCTCTGGACTTCTCCACAGAGCTGGAATCATCCAAAAAAGATAATTTCTTTTCACTTGCATTTTTTAGGTTCATTTTGCAGTCACATGCAGTTATTTCTGTAATTAATATTGGGCGGGGGGGTGTGGTAATATTTAATGTATCTTATGAGTATTTTTATCTGTTTAATTAGCTTCCCCCAGGCAGACTTGAGGTGACAGTAAAGATGTTTTACTTGGTGCTTGCCATCAGCAGAAAAAGTTTCTTATTCTTGTCCATCTCAGACAGCACAGAAGCAGAGAGAGACAGGAGGGGGTTTGTGTTAAGTCTGTTTGCACCGAGCAGAAACTCAACTGGACAAGTCCTTGAGCAACTCGATCTATTTGTAATTGCCTTGAGCAGGGGCCTGGCCCAGATGATCCCTGGAGGGCTCTTCCAGCCTAAATTATTCTGTGATTCCCTGGTTTTTATTTTCTGCCTATATAGCACATGCTCCCTCAGCAGATCAGACCCACTCTGAAATGGCTCGTGCTCAGGGGATGTGAATCCCTGCAGAGCTGGGGCTGCACAGAGCCAGTGCCCTCTTGGATGGCATTTTTGGACCACACACTGAACCCACTGTGAATAACATGGTAAGGTTTTTTCTCCAAATTCATCAAATTTATAATAAGGGCACGGAAACTTGAAAAAATCCAAATCATTCCTAGCAAAGTGATTTTTTTATTTCTGTTCAGAGGTCGTCACACTTCAAAAATATTTTCATCTAAACGCTTTGTTCCACCCTGTTCTAAGCCTGAGAATTCGGACCAAGCTGGTAACTCCAAGAACGTATGGATACTTTTGAAAGTGGAAACTATTTTCGTGCGTATAAGTAATTCTGTGGGAGTGAATGTATTTGCAGCTTCCAGGCCAGGCAGGATGACCTCTCCAGAACTTGTAAAATCCAATCAAACAAAAATAGATTCCAACTTCCTTAAAATGAAACTGCTCAAAAAAGAAGCCCATGGGCTGAAATGCTGGAAGAAAACAGAATGTGTACTCACAAATATACTAAAAAATGAAATGTTAAACTTAGAATGACAGTATTTGTACCTCTGCCCCTCTCTGTTTCTATCCCTCCCTGCATTTCTATCTCATTCTTATCAGAGCTCTGTCAGCCCCATAACTGACATTTTCCCATCCTGATCATTCCCAGGATAGAGGAGACAGAATTTTTTTTCAGTTGGCTGATGCAAACAGCAGATCATCCTACAGAGAAACGTCAAGGACAGTTCGGAGTCCTAATCCCTGACCCGCCTGCCCTTTCCTAACTCACTATTGACATTGAACTTAGAAAGCTGCAATGCTGAGAGGAGATAATGAATTCTGTTTGCTCGCAGTGTGCGAGAGGAGCAGGGGAGATAGGGAGGAGGAAGGGCTCTGGCTGTAGGGGCTCTGCTGGGGTTCCAGTGCAGCTCAAATCTCCTCGTGCCTGAAACCTGCGTAAGGAAAATAACCACACAAATAACCACTGGGTTCCCCTTGTGCACTTCACTGCTCCACAGGCACATCCAGGGAGATGGGAATTACTCATCAACCGAGACTCCAAAGTCTTCTCTGTTTCTTTCTAGGATCAAGTCTGAGGTGCTGCAGCTCGGAAAGTTGTGCTTTATACTTTTAAACAATTACTTGTTGGTTTGGGAAACTTTAGGAGACAATACTTATTGTACTTATAATTCCAAGAGTGGCTCATCTCCACAGATGCTGCTGCCCCAGTATCACTCACACCAAACTCTGTTAGAGTCTAAAGTGGGAATTGATTAAATTTTGCCATCGTGATCTCAGGAACACTCAACTTTGAACACTGCCATCCACAGCTTTAGCAGGTTGAGTCAGAAAACCTGTAAATAATTTTTAAATAGCATTTGCTGCTGGTTATAATATTGTATATTGATATTTTTACTAAGTGTTTGATTAAGGACTCATTAATCACAACCTGAGGATAATGAGTCTGGCTTTTGGAAGCTTATCTGGTTTGTTACTTTGTATTTTTAGCACTAACTATTCACCTATACTGTAGTTATCCTAAGATGCTGAGAGATAACAACACAATTACTGCTCCTGAAATATGAAAAATTAATATTTCTAAATCAGTGTTTAAATTCTGAGAATGCTGTGAAGGTACAGCTCTTCCTGAGAAAAATAATGCCTGTTGTGGAATGACTCAAGAAGAGCCAACAGTGGCACCAAAGGATGTCACCTTGTGTGAATTTGTCTATTTTCTTCCAAAGCACACAGGCTATTGAATAGAAAAAAATCACACTAAAGGCACCAGCTTTTCCTGCATATTTAAGCCCTTTTGAAGAGTAGGTATTACTGGGATGGAAAAGGAAATTAAAAAAAAAAAGAGTTGGAGAAACCAAATTACTTTTGGCTGTACTTCTAGAAGGATTACTTCACTGGTTTTTAAAAATTATGACCACTGTTAAATATCAATAGTGACAATTTTTAGCTACTTCTACTAATTTGCACTGCAGGAAGCCAGGTATCATCTCACCTGACTCTGAGCCACGTTCATACAGAGTCAGCAACTGGGTATGACATGGCAGTTCTCACAAAGTCAACAGAATTTGGCTACAAGTTAAAAATAACCATAAAAGTTTAAATTATTGCTTCTACTAACTCTCCTGTGTAGGAATCCATATCAGGTAAGCATCAACTTCCTGTACAGAGGGATTAACTATAATTATTGATGAGTCTACAAATGCACAAACCATCTGAAAATTTGACACAAACTTTGAGATGCAGCATTTTATCTGTTCTGCAACTGACCCTTCACAATGAGGAAAACTCAAAGTTAGGCTCGCAAGTGGTTTGAAATTATTATTTGTCCACTTTTGTCACTGGTGGCTTTGCAAAACAGAGCAAATGAAACCAAACTCCAGCTGCTGGAACAGAGCTTTCCCTCTCATCTCTTCCCAGCCACACTAATCAACATAATTCATGGTAAGAAGGAAGGAAAATGAGCATCCTCGCATGGATATTTCATCAAGATTCTGGAGAGCTTCATAAAGCAGCCTCTTTAAGGAACCATAAAATGAAACAAGACATATTTCTAGGGTTGTCAGCAGGTAGATCCACTGGTTTTGTGGTAAGTAATCTCTTTGGGAGGAAGTCTTTGCTCTGATGTCTGCGTTGGATGTTCTGTGGCTCCCCGCAGCCGCCCCAGCGCAGGTCTGTTCACTGGAAGAGGAGGCGGTGATGATATTGCTTCTAACAACCAGACTGAAGTATAGCCCCAGGCCATCTTCCAAAGCCCCCTCCAAACAGCCTCTAATTAATTTTAATCCTGCCACTCCAATGAGTCCCAAGAGTGCAGCAACCAAAACAAAAAAACCTTCATCAAGTCATTCAGAGGAGCTCTGACGGCATCACATCACGATTTTAGGGCTTCAAGCAGAAAGCACTATAGAAAGCTTTTAAATGCCATTTTCCTTTGGTTTCTTTATTTTCTGTCCTCAAAACCATCAAGAGGCTGTTTCTGATGAAAATGCAGTTCTCATGTCTCTGCAGGCCCCTGCAGCTCAGCCGATGGTGGGTGGCAGGGCTCAGGGAGACCCACCGCCATCCCAGGGGAAGGGCTCTCCCAGCCCGGGCTGAGCCCTGCCCAGAGCTGCTGCTGCGGCCCTCAGCCTCCCCAGAAAGGCTCTCTGCAAACGTGGCACCCAGCCCAGCGTGCCCAAGCAGCACCACTGGACACTCAACACTGGAAGCAGTCCCTCTGGAGGTGCCGTTGGCCTCAGCACCCACGAGCCATCTGCCTGGAGCAGGAGGAGCAGCACGCTCCCAAAGCTGCTAATTTCGTCACATCATTTGGTTTCAAAATAGAAATGCTCCCTCTATTTTTGTCTAGCTGATCTATTGCTCTAACAGCCTCGTGAATATGAAATTTTGGGGATGCTCTCAAATTGAGCAGTAGAAGTGCTTTGCAAGGTACAATTCTCCACATTTAACTTTCCACCAAGTTTTATTATTATGACTAGATTTTACTAGAAGAAACACTCACAGAAAACAAGTTTCTAAATTGCTATAGAAGACCTCCCAATCTAAATTTTGTCTTTGTGTGTGTAAGAATATTAGTAATGGTAGATGTGTATAAATAGAACAGAGACGCTCATGGAAAGGGAAGCTCAGGAAGACATGAGCAATTACACTGAAATGCAAATAGGTGGTGAATATTTCCTTATGAATCACCTTAGCAAAGAATGTTGTTTATCCTTTTGGTTTATTCCTTTCAAAATGTGAATGAAGGAATTAAGTTTTAAGAGTTTCTTGGGAAAAGGACTCTAGCTGGAGATGTGTGAGGAGACAGAGACACTCAAAATGGGCTGTTAATGCCAGATCAGAGAAAGACACATGAAAAAAATGGATTAGAAATGCAGACACCCCCCTCCTCATGATATAGGTTATAAATTGGGGGCCACATTATTTTCCCCCCACATTTCCACTGTTCTGATGCATTACATAGAGCAGACACATATATTTTCTCCCCACTGCTCAATGAATCGCTTCCTTTATTTACTTTATACAATTCAAATGCTGCTCTGATGTCCAAGTTATTAAATTCCTTGTAAGCTTTTCCTCAAATCCCTTGTGATCCAAGGTGCTATTATTACCTCTATTGCACTGACTGCGGAGCTGAGATCTATAGTGATTAAAGGAAATGTATCTTCTAACTGCGGATGTCTAATTAAGAGAGGTCTACAAACTGTTTTCTCAGATCACTCCTTATGTGTCCAAAATGGTCTTCAGCAGCAGTTGAGTACAAATTCAGAGCCCTGCATCTCAAATGAACCATGAAGAAACTGAAGAATACCCAATTAGTAACAGTCTGTGAAAAGTTAGGTTGAAGTGAATTAACCAGCATCACAAAGGAGAAAAAGTGGCAAAGGAAGGGAAAACAATCGGTTTTCCAAGGCAGCATTCAATCATCTTAACCATTAAATAATCCTTTCTTCTCCTTTTCTTAGGCTGATTTGCTACTTCCAAATTCTGAAGCAGACAAAAGAAGGGTCCTGCAGCCAGCAGCGTCCTGCACCTCCACCCCTGGTCCTTCCTCATCGTCCCTCGTGCTGGCCCCAGCAGGGGTCACTCAGAGCCCAGGAACCACGGGCTGCCCAGCACCACTCTGGCTGGGATGGCATCCTGTGCACCACGCTAGCAGCACCATGGTGTGCCACAGCAGTGCCAAGGGGCTGGCCGTTCTGGCTGTCCCTGCACGTGCCTGGCCATGCACGGAGCCTGGCTGGGCCAGCACCAGCCACCTCCTCCTCCTCCTCCTCCCCTGGAGGCAGATGGTCCGGCTGAGGCTCCTCCTGCTGCCATCAGCTCTGATCCTGGGGAAAGGCACTGCTACCACACGGTCCAGCTCTTTTAATGCACAGTCAGGCCTGGATGATCTCACCTCGTCCCCTCCCCTCTGCTGGTGACAAGCCTCTCTCTCCCCAGCAAAGTGCCAGACCAGAACAGACCCGTGTGCTGCCACGGAGCCCGTGTTATATGGACACTGGAGGCTCTTCCTTCCCACAGGGCAGTGCCAAACCCAGTGCTGTTCTGTAGCTTCCATCACGGAGCAAAGATGCCAAACAGGAACCACCAAGCCCACAGAAATTCTCAGAGCACTGCACACCCTTCCACAAGCACCTCAGTGTGGTACAGCAGGCACCAGCTCTGACCTGAAACCCAGGGACAACCTCAACATCTGGTTGAAGTGTGCCCACCATGAATGGAGCCTCCCGGACAGCTGTTTGGTCTAATCCCATCCTCCTGCACACCTGAGAATGCAGGATTTGGATCGGTCTTTAAAGGTTACGGTGTGGGTAAACCAAAGACAAATCCTTAATGCAAAATTATCTGCCATCCTCTGCCAAATGTCACATCTGAAATCTGGGCTGGAGATCTCTGGAAAAAAAATTTGGTAGAATTCCTTAATATAAATAAACAATTATATCTCTAACTTTCTTTTTTTTTTCTTTTTTTTTCCTTTGAAGGTCTCAACAGTTTGATTGGTGGGGGGAAAAAAATAAACTACAAAGACCATCAAAATGGCACTTAGAGCAGCCATGAAGAATTTCCAGTTGAAGTGGTTTATGCTAGACAAAGGTAAAATCAGCATTTCAGAATGGGAAGTGTAATTCCCAGGTGTTGGTGCTGTGGAACACCAGCCCTGAGGGTGTCAGGTGATGTTGCCAGGACAGGAACACTGGTCAGACTTCACTGGAGCCCACAGTGGCAGCAGATGGCTTGTCAGGGTGATGGCAAAAGGCAGGTAAGCTCTGCATCCCAACTGGAATCCCCAGCCCCAGGGCAGAAAGGCTCTTCAGGGAGTGTCCTGAAGCACAGGGGTGTTGGCACTGCGTCTGACAGCGCGGGAACATTGAAGAGCTGCACCCCTCCCTGGCATACAAACGTTTCCTCTGAGTCTTTGTAGTGAATGCACTGTGGAACATTCTAGATTTACACCAACAGGATGCTCGCATGTGAAAAAATGCTTCTGCTTCCAAGGTCTGCCTATTCTGCTCCATTAAATTCCTCGAGATCTCCTCAGTATTTACATGCTGCCTCCTTGCAAACAGTCCTGCGGTATCTGGAATGCTCCCAAGTGTCCATGCTAAACACAGTGATTCATTGCACTGTGTTAATAATGGACAAGAAAAGAGGCTTTTGAGTTCTGTAACCCATAACAACTTTGAAAAGAACAAAGGGCCCTCTCCAAAGTCACTGGAGTTAATGGGCTCTTTTCACTCAAACCCAACCTGGGCTTGCTGAGTATCTAAACCAGAGCTGCTGCCATCTCACTCGAGCCAGCTCGGCTGCGGCGAGAGCGGCTGTTCATTTCCCGTTACCCCCTCATGAAACAAAATCATGGAAGGTTAAAGAAAGGCACAGATGGTCTGTGGAGGTGATTGGAAGCAATGACTTGGAACCAGCACCCTCCCAGCTATCCGCACTGCCCAGCGCAGCCAGCGGCACACCCGGACTCCCTGCAGGATTTTTCAGCCCCGTGCCTCCTCACCCAGCAAGCATTAATCCTTATCAAGGAGATCATTTGTGCACATTTAGGGAACCATTTTCTCTCCTCCTTTCCCAAGGACTGTATTTCTCTGGCTGCCTCTGGCAGAGGCTCCTCCAGAAGCCAACACAGAACCCACTTTTCCAGGCAGCAGGCAGAAAACATAGGCAAAAACATCCAGGGAAAATCCATGCAGGATCATTATCCAACCTGGCTTTTTGGTCCCCTGGGATCAAAGAGCAGTTCAGTGTCTCTTAAACCTGATTTCTTTCACAGATCTACAGAGAGGATAACAGGCGGATTAGCCAGAAAGGCTGAAGTGGGGGGACTTTCCCTTCACACAAAATGCTGGTTTATCTTTTAGAAGATATATTTAATTTAGTGGTATTTCAGTCATTCATTTTGTTTAAATACATTTTAATGACCTTACATATCCAAGTGGGAAAAAAATCTCATCAACTTTAAGAATTCATTTGAGAAAAGTTCATAGTTTATGGATTCAAGCAAAAGACTCTCATGGCAACACCCAGCTTGGGAAGATTTGTTTCAGTTCAATATTTTTCTTCTCCTTTTGGAGCCAACTACTCTTTTGGTACCTGATTTTCTAAGGACTTACTCAGGAAGCAATATTGCCTGCCTGGCTATACCTGGCCATTCCCACCTCATGCCCAACTTGGCTAATTCCAGCTAAAATGAAAGAAGAGGAAAAGCCTTAGAGACATTCTGTGTGACTGTGGATGTTGTTGCTTGGAGGGAGCAGTGATCCCAGGCAGAGAGAGGAGCCCAGCCGTGCCACAGCCCATGTGCCCAGCACGGCTCTCGGCTGCACCAGCCCCAACACAGGGTCCCAGCATTCCAGAGAGATGGAAGGATCTGGGGGATATTGCTGTGGAATGGGCAGAGCAAGTCGAGGGCATGGCCTTCAGGGAAAACCAAGCCTTGTGGATTCACCTGCCTACAGAGCAGTTCACATTATTGTAGAAAATGGTATTTCAGAAATGCACTGTCTCCAGCTAAGAAGGACCTTCCTAGATCAAATTCAAAGCTGACATAAACCCATGCTCAGTCCCCTTGAGCACCCTGGCAAGGCATCATGGAGTGCTGGTTTTCCAGGGAAAATGTTCTGCTGGTGTTTCCCAGCCTGCCCATACAAGATAACTGGATGGGTAGATGTGAGGATTACTGGGAATTAGAAAGAGGCTTAAAGAACACTTGGCAGGAGCTGACATTAGTGCATAGGCCACGAAGGCAGAGGAGCCATGTGCAGCTTCACTGGAGGAGCGAGTGCCTGCCCAGACCCCTGCCAGCACGGGGAGGGGGACGCAGGATCCGGGAGGAAGCGCACCCGCACCTCCGCACTGCTCTTTTGTATTTCAATTTTCTTTGGCCAGTGGGGATGATTTTATAGCATCACAGCAGAACATTATCTTTTATACTTTGACAAAATGAAACTGAGTCCTTGGGATTTTTTCACCCACTGCTCTCTTGGCTACTTCACTGCAGTACTATTTCATTACTTATTGATTTTTCAACGTGCTGTCTGCATCGCTGTAATTTACACAAGTTCTGATAGCCCTCAGCGATTCCTAACACCTCAGGGTGAGATCATGGAGCTCACTTGAGATACCAAAGGTAGGCAACAAGTTCGTCAGAAAAGATGACAAATTGACAAACTTGATAGTCAAGGAGGAAATTTGAGCAGCTGCAGGCGTACCACAGAAAGATGTTTTTCTTAGCCAAATTGAATTAGAGCAAATTTGTACCCCCAAAATTAGTCTCACATACAGCTAATAAGAGACTGTGAAGTGTATGGCTAAACCCCAAGAAATTAATAATGCATGTCCCACAAAGGGCAGCTGAACTAATGCTATTTTGGCTGTAACTGGAGATAACCACTGGTCTGCAGACCGGCAGGTGGTAAGAGAAGGCAGCCTCGTCGTGAGCAAGTTCAGGGAACTACAAAGAGCTTCTCTTACACAGAGGTGAGTAAATGCTGCTTCTTCAAGGCCTTCTCCACAGCCCTGCCATTCTGAGCAGCTCAGAGCAGTCGCAGGTGTTCACCCTGACCAGACCAGCCTGACGTCCCTGACACAAAGTCACATCCTAAGGTTTGTCCAGCTCCTCGGACTCCCACACATGGATGCTTCTGCAGGAAAGCCTTTAGTGCTCAGTGAAATGAGCTCTAATCCTGCTTTGAGTTTCTCATAATACTGTTCACAGAGTCAAAATACAAATTTAGGTCACCTGCCACGAGAATCTGACTATCCTATGGTTACAGATTTCTGCTGCACCTGTACTTGTGAGGTGCAATCCCTTTACCCCTCAGTAAAGGGGCACCTCTTCACTCAAGCTTCCCTGGGGACAGCCAGCAGCAGACTGGTGGGAGACCAGCCCCAAACAGGTAAACCTGAGCAGAGACTGAAACAACACAGACTTGCAGGCTGTATCCCAAGCATGTGTTCAGATTTAAAAGGAGATATTTCTGCTGTCACTGTTTTCCAAATCAAGAAATTATATTGAGAGGGTCTTCTAAAAGTGAGACAAAAAATAAGGCAGGTGCCCCCACAAGGCTGAGTTTTCGTGGCCAGTGAACTGACCACAGGATAACCAGAAACAAGATGGCCAGTAAAATTAGAGGAACGAATTATCAGTGAAGCTCTGTTAGCTCTTCCATAGCATCTCCCATCTTATTTCCCACTGCAGACCTGGATTAATTGGGCTACTCAACAAGAGCAGCAGTCATAGCACAGCTCAGTGCTCCTGCCTTGCTGGGACTTAGAAATCAAGTGGTTTAGAAAGTACAAAACTGTATCTGAATTTCCATGCATTCAGAAAGTTCATAATGCTCATGTGCTGTCCTGGCTTTTATCGCCATGAAGCGATCTGGGCCTTCTCTTGCCTTTCTCTCTCGGCCGCGCTGCGCACCGGGCCCGGGCTGAGCACGGCTGTGCAGTCCCCAAGAGATTTTCCAGCGCTGCATTCTCTCATGAGATTTGTCAGCCATAAAACGCTTTGTGGGAATGTGTTGGCTTAAGCCCATCTTGTGAGGAGCCCCAGCAGTTTTTTGACAGACGCCTCTGCACCCTTGCACATTCCTGCAGTGTCTCAGCAGTTCCCACCCCACAGCAGTGTCCTACACCCTGTATGGACAACCCACACCTCAGGTACTGATATTGAGAGAGTGCATCAATTTAGTTCATTATTAAGGGAAAGACAAATGCATCCAAAATTGATGAAATATTCCAGACAATAAAATTTTTAGAAGTACTGTGTGTTTATTTGAATAGTTTATGAATTTGAAGTGGCTGATCTCTCCCTATTTTTGCTATCATAAACCATTCAGACAATAACTGAAATGGTTACACATATTTCCTTAACGCTGTTCTAACTTCAGCTCATTTCACAGTTTTATTTCATATTCCTGAACTACCATATTTCAAAATTTACAGTCTTGCCCCAAAGGTCACATATGGCCACGTCTAAGTCCTCTAAGATCTGTGATTCCGAAACGCTAAGCTGATGTTGGTTTAATTGATTCTGTGGAAGCAGCGATGCCTGTAACTCCTGAGAATTAGGGCTTTTCACAAACTGGCAAACTTTCAGTGGGTAAAATAAATATCCTCATATCCATGTGATAGAGGGTATATGCACAGCACACAGTTATATCAACACACCTCTCTAATGATGCACTTTAGATTAAATAGTGTGTTCGAAAGAGCCAAAGGATCACAGTTTGTGGAGCACAAGCCCAAACAAATGCCAGTAACACGTCCCAGCCGTTCCCTGTCTTGGGTGCAGCTGCACCAAAGTCTGAAGATTCCAGCAGGAGGGTTAAAGGAGCTGGGGTGACCCCTGCTGCACCCACAAGCACCCAAACAAGCCCATCTGCCAGCACAGGGTCCCTGGAGTGCCCCTAGCCTCCCCCATCCCAGGCCGTGCCCTTACATGATCCCACAGAACACTGGACACACCTGCTATGGGATATCTGAGCCTGGCCTGTACACTTCTCAGAACAGATGCAATAAAACTAATTTATTGCCCCTTTCCCCCAACAGGATTATAGAAACATAAACAAAGAAATGTTGAGTTCTTCAAGGAAAGGCCTCTTGAACTCACGGATGTGACTGGGAGATTTAAGACCACTCTTCTCAAAGTAAGGCTCGGAGTACAACTTTCCTCATCCTATTTCTGCAGAGCTCTGCAGGAAGTACAGCAGTTTGGGTTTGAGGACTGTTTCCCTTTGAGACACCGAAGTTGCAGCTGCAGGACTGGAGTCCTCTGCCAACAGCCCCCACGCCAGTAGGAATCTTGAGGGCTGCCCAGGAGCATGGGCTCGGAAAGCTCAGACCATGCTGCAGATGGATACGAAATTATGGACAGGCACCTCAGAAAGTGCTACAGAGCAAATCGGCAACACTGGCTGATGACAGCACGTACGGGATGGAGGGAGATCAGCGCTGCCAGAACCTTTGCACAGCCCCATCTCCCCCAGCGCCGTTCCCTGTGCTCGCTCTCAGGACGGGATCCTGCTCCCCCCGGCAGAGCTGCAGGGAGCTCAGGCGAGCCCTGAGCAGGGCCTGGCAGCGCCAGCCGTGCCCGGCAGCACCAGGGCCGGGCCGGGGATGCTCCCAGCTCCTTCCCCATGACGATGGGAGCAGAGCACCCAGAGCGCTGCTTTCCCAGCAGCTTTTCTCTGAGTTTTGCTGATAATAACATTACGGTTTTCCCTGCGCTGGCAGTCGGATGAGAAGAGCCCGCAGCCTTTGGAGGGATCGATCCGATCGATCCCAGAGGCTCCATGTCATTTCCAGGGGATTTGCTAAAGAAGCTACTTATGTCCCTTTTTCATTTTCACCAACTCATTACCAGCTGCTGCTGCTCCCTGCACTTCAGCAGCACCTGCAGGAATGAATCCATGGCTCCCAGCCCCGGTCCTGCTGCAGGCCTCTCCCACGGGGAGCGCGGGCCTGGAGCCGAACGCCGAGGGCGGGTGACGCACCAGGGTCGCTCCCGTCTCTCCCTCTGTGCAGGCACGCACAGACACTCTCCTTTCTCTTTTCCTTTTTTAAAGGGCAGCCCAGCAGCAGACTAAGCAACTGATCCCCCGGCTTAACTTTTAAATTAAGACCATTGTAAATTTGGGAACTTGAGAAGAGATGGAGAGGACACCCATAATCCTTTGCAAATGTCAAGTGGCTCTCGATATTGGTTACTTTTCAAAGGTAGCTAGGCTACAGCGTGCGCAGTAATGAAAAACCCTGCCAGGCCCACTCCATAGGGCTTCAGTCAATATACATAATATTATTGGGCTTTGAAAGGATTAAAGATTGTTTCTTTTGCTTCCTTCTAATATGGAGATCTATTGCACTTAAAACTCCGAGCGCGCCCTGTCCCGCGGGGCGGAGGCTGCAGCCCTGGGAGGCCCCAGCGCCGCTCCCCTGCCCGTCCTGGCACCTCGGCACCCACGGACTGATCCACCCACTCCCATCAGCCAGTCCTGCCATGGGCACCTCATCGCTCTCCCACGTGGAAGAGGAATCAACACATTTTTAAAGTAAAAGCTAAACAACACTGAAAGTCTTCAGTTGCTAGCAGGGCCAGAGGGCAGACTTGAAAGGATTGAAACATCTGGAAAAATACCATTTTTCACTACATCCTACTCAAAAAAGTTCACAGATCTGTGTTTTGACTGCAAAAACTCAGTTCCTCACAAACACCCATTAAGTACAAGAAATTGGAACAATTAGCACTGATTTGAAGCTCCCAGGGCTCCTCGGAGCCGTCACAGCAGCTCTGGCAGAGGAGGATGAGGCCCCAAAGCAATGCGACTCCTGATCCAGGTCCTGCATTGAGTTTGGGGCTTCTGAAGCACCATCTGCAAACGGCCCATGCAAACTGTGATTTGAGGGGTCTCAGACAGAGCACCTTATGGCTGAAATACCATCAAACCCACATTCTTTATCTCTTCACATCTGTATTTTCTTGGCCTGATGTTTAATTAACATTACTTCATTGAATATGGGGAATTTTTCTTCCCACCAACCTTGTAAATATGATTATGGCAGGATTCCCTCGAACTCTCCTTTCATGAAGCAAATGTGCAATGTTGGCAAGGCTCTGCTCTCAGTTATACTCTAGAGAAAGGCAGCACTTGAGATTCCTGAGTAGGAGAGAGCAGGATTTAGCATCCTGGACACCAGCAGGGCCCTGCAGTCCCTCAGCTCCCCCTGCTCCGGAGTGAAGCTCCTGTGACTTAATGGCAAAGAGCCATTGATCCCTCCCCACAGGATCTTTGCTGAAGTCACACTAATTCTGAAAAAAACTAGTTGAAAAATGTAGTTTTTCTCTTACTGTCCATATGACATCATGATCTTCAACAGGTGAGCTGGAGACCAGATCCTGCAAAGTTCCCATTTCAGCAGAAGACAGGAAATAAGGGAAGAGGAATTAAAGGAAATGTTATAATATTTTTAACAGTATCTTAAAAACCTCAATCAGGAAGATTTTCAGATGAAACCCTAACAAAAGTGCTGCTGCAGGTTTCGAGCATCCCTGCTTTAGGGCTGACTCAACTTTGGCTGAATTCAAGAGAAATGGTGTTGCCAGAGGATAAAGCCTTTGATTTCAGATTGATTTAGCAAAGAAAAATATTCCACATTAAACCAGCAATAAATAACAATAATGTTTACAGACTGGATGACATACGAGTTCAGGTGCTGAAATTAGCTTTCCTGAGGTGAGGTGAGTGACTGGCCCTGAGGTCCAGCTGCACAGCCTGGCCAGCTGGTTTGACAGGCTTGTCAGGAGTCCTGAGCTGGCTGCCACTGCCCACTTCTTTACAGTGACCGTAGAACTCCATCTTAAGAAGGATTTTGGTAATTCTGTGTGTCACCAGAACTAATCTTACAAAAAATGCGTAGGTTTGCTTTATTATAATGTAAATTTCTTTTAGAAGTTCTGGATGAAAGAATTAGTAACATATAAGGATCCAAATGAGTTCTTAATCATTTACATTAACTTTCCAGGGCAACATGTACCCAAAATGGAATAACCAAAAGCTTACAGTGTCTCTGGTTTGTTTGCTTCTTGTGGGGACAAGCACAAAGACAGTGATGATAGAACAGTTTAGCTGCTGATATCCTTTATGAGATATTGAGAGATTCCAGAAACTCTCCTAACATCTTGTAAATATTTTCTAAATGTCACAAAAATTCCCCTCTGTCTTCAAAGGGTCTGTAAGCTCTACAGACATCTGCAGGTGAGGAATCCCACGTGAATTGAGGGAGAAAGGAGAAAGAGCACCAAGAGAGTAGAAAAGGCCTAATCCAGAGGCTAGAAACACAGACATTACACCAAGATAATGGGGGAAAAGGGAATAAGAACAGAAAAGGAATCCATATAAGGACCAGATGATCCTTGCTCAAATAAACTCTCTTTATAGGCATCACACTGTCACTTTCATCTTCTGTGATCACAGAAATTCCAGACTTGTGTGGTGCTTCTTGTCTGGTGAGGGAGAGAAACGAGACCCACCCCTGCACTGCCTGCAGGTGTTGTACCCACCTCTGCCAGCAAAAGGGTCTCCAACCTGTTTTTAAAGGCTCCAGCACAAATAGCCCAAGTCCATTAAAACAAGGGAATTTAAAAAAAAAATAACATCAAAAGATTCTAGCCTGGCAGGGTGATGAATCAGAGGTTAAATACCCAACACTTGTTCAGGTGTTGCTTGGGGAATTCAGTTTTCCTTTTCATGGTAATGTTAAGTTGAATTTTTAGGTCAACAGTTGTATTTCTTGAGAAATCTATACCATTCTCCTAGCAGTTTCCTTGAAGTAACTGATGGATCTTCACCAACTAAATTCCAATTTAAAAGATTTGTCAGTAAGAAAATTCCAATCTCAATAAAAGGTAAGTGCAGCCGGAGCTCTCCGAGCCAGGCTGATGGCAATAAAGGAGCAGGGAGTTTCTATTAGCTCGAGCAAGTTAACAGATTCCAGGTAATCCTTCCTATTACCACCAAACACCTGCATACAGATGCCACGTGGTAAGTGAGGATGGATTTTTAATTTCTGGAAACGTAAAATCCTGGGCACACCTTGTGCTGGGAAGGCAATGGAGGAGGGAGGGATGGGGCAAGACCTTTGCTGAGAAGAGGCTTCCCGCTGCAAAGTCCACGGGATGCTGCAGAATGGTAAAGTCATTCATCACATGTATTTAAAGTTGAATTTGCTGATATTTTATGGTATTGGATTTTATTTCTATTAACATTTTATGCTGAAATTACAGAATGATTCGTGAGTACTGAATTTTTGATTGCTTTTATACTTGCTGGGACACTATTAACGTTGATTTACGTTAATAGCACTGTAAGAAGATATTAACAATGAAATTTCCAAAAGCACTTAGCATTCCATAATTGGAGTTAAATGACAAAAAAAATGAGGGGATAATAAAGTAGAGAGAGAGACAGAATTTTTGACAATACTCCCTCTAAACTGTATTTTTCAGGAAGAATTGGAGCAGGACAATTTTCTTAAAGAATAAAGTCACCCATCAGGAAGAGAACACTTGTACTGACTAAGAACACGAGGGTGAAAGGAGCTGCAGGTGCAGCATGACTTCCATGGAGGGATCCCAGGGAACACCACGGAGTCCCACACAGCCAGGGCTGGAGCTCCCGCTGGAATCCAGGAAAGGCAGGGAGAGGCTGCTGCAGGAGGGACCAGAAATGAGCCAGGTTTCATCTGCTGAGGTTGAGGATGAGGAAAGAACAGAAATGGGACTCCAGTGAAGGTGCTGTGGGATCAGCCAGGATCCCAGAGGTGACTGCACACCCCCTACGGCTTCCTCTGATCCCAAACCTGCTAAACCAAACTTAATTTACTTCTTTAAAGCAGAATTTCCACTAATTCTACTTTGACATGGATACTGTTTTAAAAATTCTCTTTCCATTAAAAAAGCATCAAAGTGCTCTTTTGTTAAAAAGTGCTTCACTGATCTCATTATCAGAAGTTAAACAGCTCCGTCAGAGAACACACAGGGCAATGTGACAAATCGTATGAAAACTTGGGAGAAAAAGTAAACTTGAAACAAAAATCTTAAACCAGACAACATAAAGAAAAAAACCACCTTGACTGACTTTGATTAGCTCTGTGAAAAAATGCCAAGAATGTTTGTAGGGAGGTGTTTTATCAGTTTTGTTTAAATGACATTTTTGTGCGGGTCAGAAGGGAAATTTGACAAAACATTTTCAAGCAGTTTTAATCAAGAAAATAATTACAAAAATATTATGTTGCAAGAAGATTGTTTTGTCATTTCACTTGGACCAGGAGGGAAGCTCATGTCAGACTTTTGCTAAAAACGAATAATTTCAGTGGCATTTTATGGCCCACTAGAACATGGAAGAAAGTCTTTGTGGAAGTTGAACTACGGAGTAGTGAATGAAAACTCTTGGCTGTACTCAGGAAAACAAATGTGTAGCAACAAGTCTCACCAAAGCAATGACATATCAGGTGTGGGATGCAATAATGAGCAAAGCAAAGGCAATCTGAGACAGGACCAAACCCTCAGCTCTGTCTGAGATCCACAGGCTCGACTGATCAGAGAGAGCACTGGGATCTCACAGCCTGGTGATCCCATCCCCAAATTCACACATGAAGCTGCTGTTACAGCTTTTACAATACAAATATATGTATATATATATATATATATATATAAAAGCATACATGAGCAACCTGGTATAGTGGAAAGTGTTCCTGCCCATGGCAGGGGCTGGAACTGGATGAACTTTTAAGATCCCTTCCAACCCAAACCATTCTTCTGGGTTGTGTGATAAATACTAATGTACAAACCTCAGCTGAGCAGTGATCTGTGAGATGGGTAAGTGGCTCATGACTTGTCTCTTCCCACATCAGCCCACCTCAAGTCAGGAGGTGTCCAGCTGCAGGTAGTGGCAGAGATCAGCTGGGGAATGAGTTCTTTTGTGTGACCACAAACAATGATTGTGCTGGTCAGGAAATGCAGGATTTGTTACCATACAAAAGCAAAAAGATTTCTTGTTTTGAAAGATCAGCCAATATTTCCCTTCAATGGGAGAATGAGTGTTCCACAGGCATGGCTGTATTTTGGACACTTAAAAACAAACAAACAAACCCCAACCCAACCCCTTTTATCAGCAGGAACCACATTTGCTTACACAGAAGATCTGTCAGCAGCCCAGAGTAAATAGATCAAATGGAGCTGACATGCTACTAAATTTAATATGCATCCTCGTGTCTTTAAAATTCCCATCTACCCATGCATTTCAAAGGTAAGTTTGTGGATTTCTTAAGTAATTATATTTCAATAACAGGCTAGAGAGAAACGCATGGAAACTTAACAAAACCACTGACTGCTACATAAATTAAAAACTGATTGATGGATGGAGAACTTAGATGAATTGTTAAATTGGCACATGATTGGGTAAACAGATCCAAGGCTCGTGTAGGGCCCAGCTCAGCAGAGTGTGACAGACGTACCCACAGGAACAGCCAGGCAGACATAGTGAGGGGTCAGCTCACTGGGCACCAGCGTGGAGGAGAAACACTGCAGAGCCAGGAACTGGCACGCAGGTGTATGAGGACACAACCGTCCCCAGCCCCGTCACCCCTCTGGGTGTTCTCCCACAACCTGTTTCCAACCTGCTCCCCGCCACTGCAGCAAATCCCCCCTCTGTGGGACTGACACCACAGCCAGAGGGCCTGGGGGGAGCAGGGCTGACACGAGGGAGTCAGGAAATGGCTATTTCAGGAGCAGAAGCATCAGAGAAAAAAGGATTGTATGACGAGGAGAGAGAAGGTGGCCATGCCCCTGAGAGCAGCACTGATCCCTGCAATGCCAAATCCTCCCAAGGGCCCAGCGCCGCACTCGCCTCTCCAACCTGCGCTACTAGCCAGCGCCTGCAACATCTCAAGTGGGAAAATGTAATTTTATTAAGGCTCCTGGAGCTTCACTCTCAGCATCTGCACTGCAGCAGAGCATACAAAGGGAGGTTATGAAGAATTTCTCATTATGGCCACAGGCTCAGACTCATAACATCCCCCGGCCAACCTCAGTTAATAAAGCTCCTGCTCAGCCCACCTGCCCCCAGCCCCTCGCCCACAGGTGCCCCCGCCCTGGGCCAGCCTGCGCATCACCCTCAGCCCTCACGGACAGGAAACTCCTGCTTTGTCTTCCCTAACTCTTACTGCATGGGCACCTTAATTTGCAAACCTGCTCTTGGAGGCCCAGAGCTGTAATTAATCCATGTCACAGGAAAGATGTAGTGTCGGGAGAATTTATGACTGGCTCTGAGCTGCCGTGATGAGCAGGGGCACCTCAGCCCCTTGTGATATAAATGCCTCTGCTAATTGGATTGCAGGAGCTAATCAGGAGCTAGAGAGAGAATGAAGGCGCTCAGCCTCCTCGCTGCTGGCGAGGGCTGATAAAGCTGGCAGCCAGGGGAATTGCATCTGCGGGAATTGCATCCTGGCCCGAGATGGCTATCGCGGGGTGCCCAGGGCCACCGGCGTGGGGAGGCCGTGCAGCAGAGCAGGGAGGGCAGCTGCCCACGGGGCTGTCCTCATCCATGGGACTGTGCTCACACCCACGGGGCTGTGCACACCCACGGGGCTGTGCTCACACCCACGGGGCTGTGCTCACACCCACAGAGCTGTGCTCACACCCACGGGGCTGTGCTCACACCCACGGGGCTGTGCACAGTGCTCACACCCACAGGGCTGTGCTCACACCCACAGGGCTGTGCACACCCACGGAGCTGTGCTCACAACCACGGGGCTGTGCGGGTGTGCCCAGGGGCACACAGAGAAACAGGCTGCACCTGGCCAGGAGCTGTCCAAGAACAGCCTGCTGGCTGCTCTGGCCAGCAGCACCTCGGGCAGCCCTGGGCCGGGGTACGACCATGGCACTGCACGGCTGCCTGGCCTGGCCGGTGTTGCAGACACCCCATGCTCGCCCTCAGCAGTCCTTGGGGTCTCCATTGCTGACCTCAAGCACTAGAAAGGAGCTGAATACTCAACGATCCCAATACCGTGTCTATTGACACCTTCAGTACATGCCTTTCCCCAGAAAGACAGAAAACCAGAGAGATGAGGTGGAACAGACACAACGAGGACCACAACCACAACAAGTGAGGTTGACCATGCCAGGAGCAAACTGGGCAAATGTCACTGGCTACATATGTGCTCCACACACCACACCATCAGATGATGGGTGGGCAGGAGGGAGGTGACTCCTGAGGACAGGCTCTTAAGATGGTCTGACTCCAGCCTTCACAGAATCTTAAAGCATCATGATCATCCCCAGCTCCTGACCAGGGCAGACCTCTCCACAGGGAGATGGGAAGAGTCCTGGATGGAGAGGTCTGACCTGGCTCTCCACCTACATAAACCAAACACATGAAGGTCCCCAATGGAGAACATTGGAGGGGTTTTTTTTGCAATCCAAGGCTCTTCTACATTCAAACATCTTTTCTGTCTTCTCCATGTCCTTCTTATTGCCCTTTATTTTCATCTCTGGCTCCCTTTCTTACAAACACATGGATTAGAAAGTAAATCCTGAAAATGATGACTAAACCCAGCCATCTCTCCTTACAGAAACACTTTCCCACCTTCTTAAACCTTTTTGGAGGCACGAGGGAAAATAACCCTTGTATTTATGCAAATTTCAAAGTGGCGTGTGATGATGGAAACAAAACAGTGCTGGAGCGCAGCCAAGGCATGGCACCGACGGGGCCTCTCAGCTGCTCGCCTCCCGATTCTTCGGGGGAAGCAGCTGTAGAGAAATGAAAATACAGAAGCCCCCGCACACACCCGCCGCCGCCCGCGCGCATTCCAGCACCCGTCACCTCGGAGGCGGCAGGATGCGGGCTCTGGCCAGGCGCTGCCTGCAGCCTGGAGCACCCTGTCGTCCCCCACAAGCCTCCCTGTCCCGCTGTTCCCGATTCCCTTTCAGGAATTTACAAACATTTTCCGCAGATCAATATCTGTATTGATTATTCATTGTGAGCGAGTCGTGTGTCTTTGGTGATCCAACCTGGCAGAGTGAGCAGCCAAAGGCTGCAGCAGATACAGGGGGAGAAAAAAAGGAGAAAAAAGCCCTACAGAAGGCGAGAGAGACCCAGATCTGGCTGGGTTTGCTGCTGCCAGCAATGGAGACGGATGGAGAGGAAGGAAGGAAGAAAATGGGAATGGCATGAAAAGGAATGAAGAGACGAGAGAGCTGAGGAGAAAAAGCGAGAGCAGGAAAAACAAAGTCACCACTGGAGAACTGGTGCCGGGGCATGCCGGCAGCCTGGAGAGATTCCAACCTTGTGCTCGCCCTTCTGCACAGGGATGCGATGGACTTATTGCTTCGGGAGTGAAAAGTGACTCACGGTTTTGGTATCTGCTACGTAAGAGCTTTGGGGGGATTCCTTGGCTGGCTGACAGAAAGGGAAGAAAGCAGCAGCAGTGAGGTAAAACGCGATCCCTTCCTCCTGCCTTCCTGGGAATACGCGTCGCCCGGGCTGGCTGGAGCAGCTCGCTGCTCGCTTATGATATGCAAAAGGAGAATAATTAAAAGCGCCAGCATCACTTGCAAAGTGAGTAAACACAAAGCCTTTCAAAACATGCTCTTCAGCTAATGAGAAGCTGTAATTTCTTATACTTAAAGGCAAAAAAGACCCTGATGAGGCTCGGTGGAGTGTGCGCGCGCGCCTGCGTGTGTGTGCATGTGTTTGTAGATATGAGAGAATCAGTTAATTGTTGATGATGTTTAGAAAAGGGATTATGAGAAAAGACACTGAAATGATGACAGGGAACATCTTGGATCAGAGCCAGAGAAATAAAATAATCAAGGACAATCAAGCCTGCAGCTCCGGAGAAAGCGCCGACTGTTCTGCCAGGGACTTGGAAGGAATTTCCCCGCGCTGCCGAGCTGCAGCTGGAATACGTGCTTGGCACCAGGAGAGAGAACTGCAAGGAGCAGTTTGCTTGGAGCATGAGACCACAGAAGAGAGAACTATAGAGCTCTGCTATAATTCAGAGGGTAAACAGCTTTGTCTGCTTATGTGTCAGGTGGAGACTTGATTTTGTCCACATCTCACCTGCCCTGAAAATGCAACTTCTGAAATCCCCTGGCTGAAGCCGGAGCTGAGGATTCTCCAGATGCCTCTCCAGAACTACTGTGACGTTATGAAAACAAAGGAAAGGGAGCTAGAGGAATTAAGTTCTCCTGTGGCTGCAGGACCTGATGGACCTGACCATGGAAACTGTCTCTGGAATCGATTCCTTCCTTAATTCTGGAAATCAGAACCCCCTTGCTCCAGCTGGGGATTGCAGCTCACAAGCGCACAGGAAAGGTGGTGGTCATCGGGAATACCAGGAGCAAGCTTTCCTTCCAACCTGGGTACCTAGCTGCTGTCCTGAATGGATGGATTTTAATAAATGTTGGCTTTCTCTTGGGCTGAGGTTGGGTGGGGAGAGAGAATAAAGGGAAATTTAAACCATCCTGTGACTGCTGTGTTGTCAGTGAGCTACAGAAATGCCGTCCCTTTGTTTTGGATGCTAAACTCCGTCTGACTTCATTGTTGCTGGATTTTGGCACGTTACACTCCGGGCTTCTCCAGCAGCAGAAACACATGGTCTGTTAAAGTGGGAATCTTTGGGGACGCGGAGGCAGAGGAACGAGCCAATCATACGTGGCTTTTGCACATTGCCTGTTTTGCAGCTTTGCGGAAAGCGTTCCGGATGGCGCGGATGGTAGGTACGCGTGTGCCCAGCGGGGCGGAGGGCAGCGGGGCGCGGAGGGGCCGGGGCGCGGAGGGGCCGGCATGTGCCACGGCCGCGGCCGCGGCGCTGCCAGGCAGACACCCCTGCCTTCCCCTGCCTTCCCCTTCCCCTTCCCCGCGCCCGGCTGCCGGGCTGCTCAGACCTGAGCGGAATCTTAAGCGGCCACGAGCAGATTAGCATATTAACCAGCGCTGCCCGGCAGCCGCGGCCACGCGGGGCACAGCCTGTCACAGCTCAACCGGCTCCTTTGTCAGAGCCCTTTTATCTTTGCGTTTGCCTTTTGTTTCCCAATCAGACCCTAGAAATTCATTAACACCAATGAAAGACGGGGATGCAAGAACCTATAATGAAAACAAATGATCTATTTAAACGGTGCTGGGCTGAAAGGAGGGGTTCGTGGCGCCGGGAGTAGAGCAGAAGGAAATCCTGCCACCTGGAAAATGCCTGGACATGCGTGTCCTTCCCCGTGCCAAGGCTCCAAGGAGACAGTCACTACAAAGCCGGTGGTGTGTGTAAAGATGTTGTAGCATTGTCTCTACAGAGCCTCAAACAAATACCAGCGACTGGTCAGAAGGAGAGGTCGGTGCTCATTGTCCCTGCTCCGGCTGCGGCAATGCCGGAATTCCTCTCTGGCACTCGATGGGCTTTAATTAGAAACAACTTGCAATGCCCGTAAAGATTTCAAATCACTTGACTTTTAAAATCACTCGAGCTCGTTCACACGGGTCCTCTGCGCTGGCCCAGCAGTGTCCTTCAGCCAGCCCGGACGGGAAGGTGTGGTGGCCACAGGGGCGGCAGGGACCGGGAGCCACCTCTGTCCTGGACCCTCCCCAGGATGCTGCACCTGACACCAGGCTCTTCAGGTGTCTTCCTCTCCTGTCTTCTTTCTTAGACGGATTATTTCACAAATGTTACTGTCTTCTAAAGTGTCACATGGTTGTGAGAATAAAAAGATTTAATCCAAGCATGGCCTTTTTATCAGAATTGATCAAATAAGAGAAAAAGTGAAATAATCTATGTTGTATGATTTTTATTTGTAAGTGGTGTGTGGGGGCTTTAAATATCAAAGAGGCACAACTTATGTATTTGTCAACAGGATTTTTAGGCAAATCTCAATGTCCTCTGCCCAGAGCTGAGTGTGCCCATCTGTGGGTCACACCCTTCTCTGCCCCCAACACGGCATCCCCAAAAATGTGTCACTGGCACAGTTCTCTGAGCACCAAGAGCCTGTAATTTGTACCTCTGAGAAGCAAAAAAGCTAGCAGGGAAAAGGGAAATGGGCTTCAGCCCCTTTGTCACTCTGTACCCAGCTCTTACACCGGCTGGGTCCATGGGCAAAGGCTCCAGGGCTCTGTCTGTGTCCAGGGAAGTATCCCACTAATTCCAGCTGATTTCATCAGCTAAGAATCAGAGACAGACAACACAAAGATTTTATCTGTTGCAGGAATTGAAGAAAATCTCTCAACACCTGCCACACTTCCACATTTTTCAGCAAGGAAAACAACAACAAACTCTTGTCTGAGGAAACCTCTCCAATTTGTACCTGGTAAAGACATGCTGGATAATCTTGCTCTAATGGACTTTAATCTATCTCCACAATTAGATAAACAATCTAAATCACTTAAGAACCTTCAAAATTTATCCTAAACTACCACCAGTCCTTATCATAAAATTTAATTGTAAACACAGCAAATAATGGCGAAATCACAGGATTATAGAATGGTTTGTGTTGGAAGGGACCTCAAAGCTCATCCAGTCCCACCCAGTGTCCAACCTGGCCTGGGACACTAGCAGGCATCCAGGGGCGGCCACAGCTGCTTGGAGCACCCTGTGCCAGGGCCAAATGTCTGCTGTGCTCAGGTGCCTGCTGACCACAGCTGGACTGTTGATGTGGTGCCAATGGGTTTTGGAGCCACTGAAATAAAACCACAGCCCCACAGCCCCACTCGGTCTGGTGAAGCTCTGAGGGTGGGCGGGAATCCCACAGCATAACTCCACTGTCATTAATGGAAACAGCACACAGACTGGTTCCAAAATGGAGTTCTTTTACAGGTGCTACACACTTTTAAAGAAAACTTGCAATCTCTAATACAACAAAATCAGTGAGGACATCACAGTGTGAGAAAGTCTCAACTGGCCACAAGTGTTGTCTCTCCAAAATCTTTCCAGTTGTCCCCATGCAATCCCCTTCCACTTGCTCCTGTCCTACCTTCTCAGTGCTTTTCTGTCCTTTCTGTGCTTCATCCTTTCTGTGTTTCCCCCTCTCATTCTCATATCAAAATCAAGAACAATGACCCCAGGGAAGCTGGGACTTCAGCATTGCCACTCTTCCACAAAATCTCTGGATTCAGTTTATAACACCTGAAGAACACTATTCATCCCCTCAAAGAACACCAAGTCCTGGAACATTTCCTAACTAAATTGAAAAAGTAAACGCTTTCCTCAGGATCCTCTGAGATATTGAGAGCAAAAGCAAATGAGAGTTTGCCTATCACAATTTCCCAAGGTTTCCATTACATTTATAGGTCTGATGATTCTAAAGAACTTGAGTTGTGTTGTAAACAGAACACTTCTGATAAAAATGTAGAAAGAAAAGAGGAAAGAAACCTTCTTTAAAGGATAAAAATCCCCCAAGAACTAAATACACGGAAAAAATCCAACTCCAAATTTTGCATTTCTCAGTTTTTCATAAAGACAGAGAACTCTGATGAGTATTTTTTGAAACCTGCCATTAATCTTTCCATTGCTACCAGGATCATGCAAGGTTAGTTTGGTAATACCAAGTATTCCAGAGATTATAAATGACCTTATAATGACGAGGTATATACAAATATATTAAAAGCAGGTACTTCACAGTGACTCACTGAAGTCTATTTACACACAAAATAATTTTTACTGAAATCACTACTCTTGGACCACAGGTATTTTTCCAGTGCCAAATCTCATGGTGGGGATACTGGTAGGAAGGAAAGGGATATTTGTCCCATGTTCAGGAAGGTGTGTTTTCTGCCAGCACAACATTTACCATCATTTTGGGAAACTCATATTTACAAATTGTAACAGACCATCCAAATATGATTTACTTTCACCAATTCACATAGAAAATGAACCAGATCAGGAGTCTTGCCCTTTCCTCATCCTTCCTTATGGCTGTTTGATTAGGACAGACGTTCAAGGGACAGTTTTTCTGCTAAGAAGATTAAGCCAAGGGCACTAATCACTTGGCCTGCTCTTTAATGACAGAAACTAACAGTTAAGGACAACATAAATAATTAAATAACCGTGGCCTGATGGTTCTTCACCAGCCCAGAAAGAGCTGCAGCCTGGCGAGGCTTTGTAGACCTGTAGGAAAAATATAATCTATGGATGGTCTTGTTCAAAAAACACATTTTCATTGAAAGTAAGAGGAGCCAACACTACTGGCCATGAGTGAGGTGCTCAGAAACACTTCAGGCAGGTGGCATTTAAAGACCATAAGGAGGAGGAGAGAGCAAACCCTGCAGCTCAGGGAGCACAAAGAACCCTCAACTCTGCCTGAGAACAGCTCTGTTACATGTAATCACATCTCTCCTAATCCAGGTGATTTACATTACACATCCCAGGGGGGCGACCAACACAAAAATCACTTCTACAAGGCTTATGAAAATTAGGTCTTCCTACCTCACAGTGGAAGCGTGGAGATGTCGCAGGATCTGGTGCCGATGAGTGGAGCAGGGGAGATGGTTCCTATTCAGACCAGAAAAAGTCAGTACGAACTCTCCAGATCAAAGCCTGCCAACAAAAGAATGGGAAGTATATAAAATATTTTGAAGGATTTGAAATAATGCACCAAAAGAAACAGAAGTTTGGGTACAGCATGGAGCCGCTGGTATTTTTTGTGTTCAGTTCCAACTCAGCCAACATTCCCAGCCGTTCCATCTCCTCTCACTGAGGGCTGACCTGCAGCACCTTCATGACAGGTATAGTTTGCCTCCTACTGCAAAGCTGCACCTCCCAGCCTCCTGGCTTCGTAGGGAAAAGACTCTATCAGCTCCCTGTAGGTGGCTTTGCCCACAGGAACCCCCACGGCCATCTGTACCAGACTCTGACTCAGCCATCAGCAAAGCCAGAAGCTCTGTGGTCTCTTCTGCTCCAACCAGTGCAGCCCAGTCTGGCTGCTCTCGTAGCCAGCAGGGGAGCAGAGACATCGGTAAGGAAAACAAACAGTGAAGAGTCAGGGAAAACAGCCCTATGGATGAGAACCTTCTGCTTCCCAAGGAAAGCCCTCCTTTTGGGTGCACAGCTTGGCACCTGGGTGGGCAGCTGACCACCAGGCCAGGAGGCCAGGAGGCTTTTGGGACAGGAACTTCCCATTCCAGAGCTGGTTATGCTGCAGTCACACATCTGTGGCTGTCAGGAATTTATAACTAGAAATCACAGAACTCTCAGGAAATACTGTTTGCTATTGCCCAGTTTGTTGCTGCTCTGTCTGTGCTCTACACCTGAAGCTGGGGCTGCCCCTGGATCCCTGGCAGTGCCAAGGCCAGGCTGGGCACTGGGGCTGGAGCAGCCTGGACAGTGGGAGGTGTCCCTGCCACGGCAGGGGTGGGATGTGGTGAACCTTCAGGCCCCTCCATCCCAAACCATCCTGGATTCTGTGAACACCGTGGGACACAAGCATGTGTGAGACACCCCAGGGGAAAGGCTAAACCACCACACATTCAAAGCTTGGTTTAAACCAACGGAAAAAGGAAGTTATCTGAAATAAAAAAGGTACTTTCAGGAAAATGGAAGTTGTTTCCAAATAATAAAAATAGAAAAGGATATAAACCCAGCACACTAAGTGCAAACCCACAATAAGGCAAGGCAAAACAGGGTCTGGAGAACAATCATCAGAGTTCATAGAGCTAATAAAAGCTTCTCCAACACAAAAGCAGGAAGCCTGTCTGTCACCCAGAGCTGCTGATAGATGGGCAAGGAGTAAAGGGGGGAATTAAGAAAGATAAGGGCACAGCAGCAAAATTAAATTAATTCCTTGCACTGCCGTTCACTATGCAGGGGTCACCAGGGTTCATATGCCAGAGCAACAAATCACCAGAGGCTGACAGTGCTTCCTCAAGGAGCCCAAATATGAAATTGCTGAACTTTCTTCCTTTGCATCTGAGGACTGGAAGGTGACAAATTTTTACAAAAGACTTTAGGAGTGACCCTGGAATGACAGACCACAAAGTCTGATTTCCAGAACAGGCAAAAGGGTAGAAAACTGTGGGACTGATCAGAATTAGCAGCAAAATGAATAAACACATGTGGGACAGGGCCTGAAAGACAAGAGCAGAGTTTATATGTACAGATCCGAGTCATCTGATGAGGAACCAGCCCTGCTAATACAGGAGATTTGGGCTGATACAGTGGAATCTGATTTTCTAAAAGCTTTTCTAGAACATCCCTCACTAAAGGTTCTTAAAGAAACTAAACTGTCATGGAGTAAGAGGGATTAATCTTCCTGTGAATTCCTGATAAAAAGACAGGAAAAAAAGGGCACAAACACAATAATAGGAAGGGATGGAGCAGAAATTCTGCACTGCTTCAGCTTAGTCATGAATAATTTGCAAGAAGAGAAAGCAAAGTGACACGCAGGTAATGAGGGTAACATGCAGAGTTTTTCAGGAAAGTCAAGTTTAAGAGAGAAGAGTTCCTGCCAAACCAGCCAGAGTTCAGACTGGAGCTGCAGTGCCAGTGCCCATCTGTAACGGGCCATACAATGGGATCCATCACCTGGACTTTGGCAGGTGCTGTGAGCCTGGATTCCTCCCGTCTCTGAGGTGGCACTGGAGATGTGACAACCATCCTTTGGCTACTACCAGGCTAGTTCCTGGTGAACACCTGACTATTCTCTGGCTGACTGAGGACAGAGGGAAAGCTTTGCCATGGCTGTGAGAAATCTCCCTGCAAACACCTCCCACCTCAGAGGATCATCCTCCAAATCCAACTGCAAACGGGATGAAATCCCTTTCATTGTTCTGGGGTGGATGCAGGTGGGCAGGGGCTGCTGAAGCTGCTCTCACCCTGCCCAGGAATGCAAACGGCTCACTGCCCTGCTCCCGGTGTCACCTTGGGGGCACAGGCCATGTGCCCTGGCTGGGGGGATGCAAAGAAATGGCTCTGAAGCTGTCACAAAAGGACTGCTTTCTGGAAAGGGTACTCTGCTGGAAGGAAGCTTGTCCCTCTGCCTGGCCCTGCCAGCTCCTCTCCTGGACTGCAGAATGACATGGGAATCCCTCCTGCCTGGCTGGAGCTGGCAGGGAACTTTCCCAGCAAGGCAGGAAGCTTTCCTGGCATGGCACGGAGCTGTCCTGGCATGGCAGGGAACTTTCCCAGCATGGCAGGGAGCTTTCCCAGCATGGCAGGGAGCTTTCCCAGCATGGCAGGGAGCTTTCCCAGCAGCAGCTGCCTTGACTCTGCCCCAGCTCCTGTACGGCAAAGAAAGAGCATCCGACAAAGCCCACACTAAATTAAACCCGAGTCCCTCTCGGCAGCACGGAGACAGGGGGGCTCCCGAGGCTCCCAGGGCGGGCAGCACCTGCCCCTGGCGGGCCGGGGCTCGGGCGCTCCCTTTGTCCCACCACGTGCCCACATACTGAGGCCACTTGTTCCCGTCTGATCGCAATTAGCACCGTGCCAAATTCCCCATGCCCTGCGCTAATTCGAGAGGATGGGCATGTCACACCCTGCCAAGAATTACAGCCACTGCCAGCCGGGACAGCCCGACCCTTTCATTAGGCCTTTGTTTCAGACGTGAGGGCTCACGGACTCTCTTTCTTTGTCAGAAATACCCGTGAAGACGCTGGAGGAGGCAGAAGGCGCAGGCCTGGCCCTAAGGATGCCGTGTGTGTGAGTGAGCCAGGCGAGGGGCTCTGCCACACTCCCTGCTCCGTCACAGGAACCCGCAAATTTAGAGAAATCCTCTGTCTCCAGGTGCTGACACCCCAAGGCTGCATCGCTGCTGCGGAGCACGTCCCTCCCTCCCGGCCACAGCCCAGAGGCAGCAGCAGGACACAGCCCTCCCTGCACCCGCTGCCCTCCCTGGCCACAGAACCACACTGGGAATGGCCGAGATGAGAGCGGACACAGCCCCCATGGCCTGTGTCAGCCCCTCCTCTGCCCAGCAGCCACAGCCGTGCCCGGGCAGCTCCCCTGAGCCAGCAGGGATGGCTCTCCAGCGACCTTGGGCCGTGCCCAGGGCCAGGCCCAGCCACAGGGTGATGAGAACATGCTCTTTGCTGCTTCTTGTCTCCTGCTGTCAATTGAGCATCACTCCTGACAGGATCTGGGGATACCACGATGATGGCCAAAACATCCACAAATTCTGCTTGCTAAGCTGGTGATGTTCCTGACGTTTCTGGGTGGTGATTCCCTTCAGAAGAAGCACAGAATCCTTTGGGTTGGAAAAGGCCCCCAAGCTCATTGAGTCCAGCCATTCCCCAGCAGTGCCACGGCCACCACTGCCCCATGCCCCCAAGTACCACATCCACATGGTTTTTAAATCCGTCCAGGTTTGGGGACTCCACCGCTGCCCTGGGCAGCTGTGCCAGGGCTGGACAGCCCTTTCCAGGAAGGAATTTCTCCCAATACCCAACCTCACACAGACTCAGCCGTTTGGCTTTTGAAGGACACTCTGCTTTCCTGAAACCAGCCCGTCTGCAGCACCCAAGGCTGTTGCAACCTGTACGTACAGGCTGTTGTAAAACCTCAGTAATTCCAACTGGTTCCAAGGAGGATGCTGTGAATTACTGAATTTGTCAGGTTAGCAGCACGAGAGCAAACTGTTCAGACAGAGCAATGCTTCACAAAATGCAATTTAACTTATTTTCTTAATTGTGGGCTGATTCTGATTTACGCTAATTCATAACAGATTATGAACTCTATTATGTAATTGGAAAAATGACCATAAAACTTTCACAATGCTAGAGAGGGTTTTGGTTATTTGGTTTTTTACACTCTATTGCTTACGAGGGCTGGCCCACACATGGCTGGGCCTGTGTCCCCATGTCCCCCTGACACAGACCCACCATGAATTGAACAGCACAGCCCTGCTCCACGCAGCAAATGAAGCCATTCATCGAGCACTGCTCTGTGAGGGACTGAGGAAGGGACACAGTCCTCCATGGAGAGGCTAAGGAACATCAGGATGTGGCCAGGTATTGCCCCAGCCCTGGAACTGGACAGGACCTGGAGCACCCTGGGATAGTGCAAGGTCCCTGCCCATGGCAGGAGGTGGGACAGGATGAGCTCCTTTCCAGCCCAAACCATTCTGGATTGTAGGACGAGGAGCTGCTCTGGTTGCTGGGGCTGACTGGGGCCCTGTCTGGGTCAGGTCCTGTTTGGCCCCTGGCATGGGAAGAGGATGGACCAACAGCCACTGAGGCTGGAGGGGAAAGCGACATCAGCAGTACCTCCAGGAGGAGATCCCCCAGCAGAGCACAGCAGGACATGGAATTGGTACATTTTGAACCCTGGTTGTGCACCTGACGGGGCCTGAGCAGGGGTGAGGGGCTGGGTGAGCAGTCACGGCCCAGAGCTGGCTGCTGGAGCTGTAATTGGTTTTCAATGATTGTATCTTTTCCTGTGTTACTGCCGCACATGGCTGGGTTTTGTACCATACTGAAAATCAATAAAAATGCATGAAAAAATGTTCTCCCACCCCCCTTAAAAGTTAAATAATCTTGTTAGGATTCTGGCACCACTATTTTAAATCAGTCAGTCTTTGTTTTTCATCCCGAGCCTGAGACTGGCTGGGTTCCCCCAGGAGCCTGCTGAGCAGCCAGCGCTGTTCCGGCCCAAGCTGATGGGCAGGAGAGCCCCTGCCCCCAACACACACAGGACACAAGGACGTGCCACCTCTGGCACTGCACTCTGGCTTATATGGGGGAGTAGGAGCCAGGAGGGAGACTGATTCTCCCCCCAGGTACCGGGAAGCCTGTGGCAGGAGGAGCCAGCCTCCTCACGCTGCTCTGATGTCCCTCTGCACAGCTCCTCAGGACCAGCATAAGCAAATGTGCTCCCAAACTCACACCGTGTCACCAAAATCACTGGGGTTTTGTTTCCTGACATATACAGCAAACCATGAAAACACACAACTTCTTGCGTGGGAAGGGACCTTAAAGCTGATTTCATTCCACCCCCTGCCATGGACAGGGACACCTCCCACTGTCCCAGGTGCTCCCAGCCCTGTCCAGCCCGGCCTTGGGCACTGCCAGGGATCCAGGGGCAGCCACAGCTGCTCTGGGCACTGTGCCAGGGCCTGCCCACCCTCACAGGGAAGAATTTCTTCTTAATATCCCATCTATCCCTGCCCTCTGGCAGTGGGAAGCCATTTTCCCTTGTCCTGTCACTCCAAGCCCGTGCCCAAAGTCCCTTTCCAGATCCCTTAAGCTCCTTCAGGCACTGGAAGGGGCTTCAGTGTTTCCCCAGAACCTTCTCTTCTCCAGCTGAACCTAAAGAGAACAAAAGTAGGAAAAAACCCCACAACAACCTATTTACTCTCCACTCCAGATTAGGATTGGGATGGAGATGCTACAGGAGGCAACGAGCGTGCTGAGATGAGAGCAGGGGGGCTGCTCAGGGACATGAAGGGACTGGGGGCAGTGTAACTGGCAGGGCTGCCCACAGCTCAGACCAGGAGCCCCAGCTGTGCTGCCACCCCAGGCAGTGCTGGCCGTGTCGAGGGGCTGGCACAGCTGGACAAGGGCAGGACACACCACACGCCCAGCACTCACCACGGGCTCATGCTGCCCCCGGGCAGCCCTGGTACAGCCCCCTCCCGTCTGGATACAGGGATATGCATCCACTGCTTTGCTCTGGCTCACTGACTGACCCTCAAACCCAGACTCTGAAAGGAGTGCTTCATGTTAAATGGAAACATTTCTATTCCTGAAGAAAAAACAAAAATATTTTGAATTTTAAGAATATTTCATTTGACACCAGCAAAACTTCATTTGGACTGTGGGGTTCTGTTTCAAAAGAAAACCTTGCTAGCAGAATGTAGTGATTTTATTTTTTTTCTGATTTTTCTAAAATATCTTCACTTTTATTCAATCTCTCCCAATCAACATAGCTTTGCAAACTTTTAAAAACTGTTTTTCTGAAAATAAATTATTTCCCTCTATGTCTGGGTCCCCGCAGGAGCCTTTGCTCTGCAATGAACACACACGTCTCCAAGTTCAGTATTTTGTCACATTAGCCTGGCCCCACAGTCTGGAATTCCTCAGGAATTAAAGCCTTACATAAACACAGCATTTAACTCCATTACAATATAATAATGATTTTTAAACAACATTATAATAGGTTCTATAATTTTTTTTTAAGTGCATATTATTGTACTGTCACAGTTTCCTTTGCTCCGTAACAGCCCAGTCAAAGCAACAGATACAAAGGTAAACACAACTGGGAAGGTACTGAGCACTACGTGGCCCCTTTCCCAGGTTTAGAGCTTGCTTTTCCCAGCTGCCAGCTGCTCCATAGACAGCCCATACTAAATGTGGGACAATTTGTGTATTCTTAAACTAAAATATTTTTCAGTTAAAGCAAGCATAAATTATTTATTCATTTGTATTTGCATTTAAATACTTGAAAAATGTCCAAATTAAGTGCTTTGAAAATTGTTCCAATATTTCCCCCTAGGCTGTGACCTTGTGGCCAAGTCTAATCTCAAAGCAAATTGAAAGAAGGGCTCACACTGAACACATCCAGCAGTTCTGGATGTGCTCTGCCCAGAGAACCAATGCAGCCATTTGCAAACTCAGCCAAGCTCTGGGTTTGGGGCCCACACTTGGGGTCCATACAGGGGTTTTCCCCATCTTACCCAAGCCTAGAGATGATGACCCAAGATTTTGTTGGGAAGGTTTTATTCATCCAATTTGGTGCTTTGGTGCCTTCCTTGAAGCTCCTGTTCACAGCCATACCCAGCTCAGCCTTTCGCTAAAAATCCTTCAAAATGTTTGTGGTTGTGGAAAGCACCGAGTTTCAGAAACCAGAATTCCAAGGAACATAGGAACAACATCAGTTTTAATACTCTATACATATTTGTGTCAAACCTGCACTTTAGGGAGCTCAACTGACAGCCACGACAGGGTTTTATTTCCCATCCCCTCCGAGCCTGCGTGTACCTACACCCTGCTCTGCACCCGCCTGTGGCACCTCAGGGCCCGGGGCTCACAGCCAGCCTGCCCACCGAGCTCCAAAGCCAAACACCATCTGGGAGTGGCCCCCACGGCAAGCTCAGCTGCAGGCTTGTCCTTCTTTGTCATAAATCTGGTTTCTGCAAAGAGCAGAATTACAGCAAATGAATTCCTACACTGTGCCTCGCAAGGAGAACTGCTGAGAGGGAAGAGAGGAAGCCCAGGCACTGCTCTAAGATCTCAGCCAGCTGCAAAATGTCATGAACCAGCAAGAGAGGTGGTTTCCTGACAACATGTGTCCTGATTCCAGTTTCCCCAGATGAGGGGGAGCTCCTGTGCTCGTGACTATTCTCCTTTCAGAATCAGAATGAAGAAAACAGATATAAAAGAGAATTCTTACGTGTGCAGAAGAGAACAGTAGTCAAGAGTTTGTCTGTCAAACCTTTGGTGGAACAGGCATGTGACTTAAGAAGTATCTGAGAGGTTTGTTTTACTTAATATTTAAAATTAAGAATAAAATTCATTCTAAATCAGGAGAGCAGGATGGATTTGGGTTTGGAGTTCCTAACCTAGAAACCAGCTCAACACCTCACCAGAGTGCATCAGCTCTCTGAGTGGTTCTCAGAGCCTGCACACTTCCAAGATGGGAGTATCTCAGGATTTCACCAGCTTGACCTCTAGGTTTATGGTATGCTCTGAAAAACCCCACACATCCTTGCTGGATCCCTGGGCAGGGAGGTGACCCAGCGAGCCCCGAGCACGTGGCTGTGCAGGCTCAGGAGACGGCTGTGCCTCTGGGGCTGTGCCTCTGGGGCTCTGCTGTCACGTGCCAAAGACATGAACCACGTTACAATGATCACCCAACATGTTCCTGAAATGGGTGGAAAGGAGCTGGTCATGCTCTGCATGGTGCAGTTGCTGTTTCTTTTATGCCATTTTATAAGTGTGTGATTCTTTAACAAAACCTTAAAGGAAACATCTGTAGTCTTCCCCCTCCCCAAATATTAATGTGTCAATTTATATAAAACAAAACTGTTTCCTAAGAAAAGAAAAAATATTAAAACAGCAATATAAACAGCAAAGGAGGCATTCCAGCTCCCTGTAAATAAGTTTAAAACTTGAAGGTAGAAAAAATTATTAAATTCTTATCCTGAACAAATGGATTGGCTGGTAATCTCTCTGGCACAGCTTGCTTGCTTCCCACCAGCCTTCTGAGGTACTGGACAACCCCAAAGGACATTTGCCCAGAGAAGCTGTGGCTGCCCCATCCCCAGAAGTGTCCAAGGCCAGGCTGGATGGAGCTAATGGAAGGCGTCCCTGCCCATGGCAGGGGATGGAATGAGATGAGCCCTTCCCACCCAAACCAGTCTGGGATTCTGTGATTCCAGGATGAGGAGACTGCCAAAGCTTCCATGGCTACTTCAGCCCCTTCTCACTGCAGGTTCTCTGGGTCAGAGCCCTCTGAGACCCACAAGCTCAGCTCCAGTTTCTTCTCCTGGCTTAGGGGCAACCTGTGCTCAAACACAGAAATTTTTTGTCAGGGAACGGCTCCATGTTGGGAGAGTGGTTGGGGTGCCAGAGGGGAGCAGCAGCGCTGCCCTGCAGTGCACACATCAGAGATAAGTTCCCACCCTTACTCCGTCCTAGAGCAGCACTAAGCAGCCCCTGGGTCCCTGCCACCTTCCCATCCTCGGGTCATTTCTTGCTCTCTTTTTAACACCCTCTGACTCCCGTGTCCGTGACCGCAGCTCCTGCCCAGCAGCGAGGGCCCAGCAGGAGCAGCAGGAGCGGAGTCCCCGACAAACAGCCAGAGCCAAGGCGATGCTCCGGTGCCTCACCGGCTCCGGCAGCACGGATCTGTCTCCTGTAAATAACCCTCGGCTTTCACATGGATTATTTAGACTTTCTGATGAAACTGCAGAAATGCCACTGCGGCGGCCGCGCGCCCAATCAGGCGGCGGCTCCCTGACCCCGGCCTCTCCGCGGCACCGCTGCTACGAGCTTCAAGGGGAAAAACCCTCCTTGTCTCTCGTTAGCCCTTTTTTTATGATCTAGGATTCTGTTAATAATGACTCCGTGTTACATAAAACAGATACATTAATGTCACCAAGTCCCAAAAGTACTGAATCAAGCTGACTCCTTCAGAAAGGAAGAAAGTAATAGATATGAGCCTTAATAAGAGCACGGATCCGAAGGATGGGAAGGGCTCCACCAAATCGCTTTCTCCTTCCTATTTGAAATGGGGGATTTAAAGGGCCATGCAGCTGGAGAAGATCAGAGTCGTGGCAAGATAACTGTGAACATGCCATCAAAGGGAGCAAATCAAACGTGATTTTAGGTGGTGTTGCAAAGGCACGCTCAGCCTGCTCCACCTGCCCGCTCCGCTCCCAGTTGCTAATGGGGAAAGGAGATGGAGAGGCTCGGCAGCCCCACAACCTGGCACTCACCTTTCATCTCCAGAATAAAAGTGCTGGCTTAGACCAGCAGCCTTGGAGAAATAAGTTGCCTGGACTCAGTTTAGAGAAAAAGTGGCCAAGTCTTTGACCTACGCACACGGCTGAGACTATTTCTACTCCTCTACAGCTGGAGCCAATGTTGCAATTAAAAGCAACACCCAGTGACCATTAGTGCTTGACAAATATTAAAACAGAACAAAACCTCTAATCAGAGGGATGAAAATACTGAAGTGGCAAAACTAGCCATGCCTGAAAGCTTCAGAAAAGAAAACGCAGGACAGTCTGACCAAGTTGTCTGCAATGGAACGTGACGCAGAAGAGAGGTGTGATCAGAATCAAACATCGGGGTCTCACACAGATACAGGGTGCACACCTGGGTGGCAAAGTCCCTGTGAATTGTGCCCAGGGAACATGAACATTGATTAATAAATTTGTAAGCAGTTGCAAGTAGTTTAAGGAAAGAAATAGGATATGAAAACCAAAGTTATGTTTGCTGAATCTTGCTTAGCTGAGCATCCACCAGCCAGAGACAGGAAAGGTGTTTGGATTCCCACCTTGGTGAATTTGTGAAAAGGTAAAATCCTAAGGCCCAGATGAGGCTATAAACAGACACTGCGTATTTTGTAGAGTGGCACCAACACATAAGGCTGGATTTGGCAAAATTAAAACACAAGAAAGCATGAGGCCTGACGGAGCCCCAGAGTGGTGCTCCAGAAACATGGAATCAAGGCAGGAAAGTGCCACCAGCCAACAGAGAATGCAATATCCAGAACAACTCAGGATTTACCTCATGTAGGTATGTAACAAACACGGGAAAATCTAAATTAATGGCAGGGCTGTGAGTGACAGACGTCCTCCTCTCCCGTGGCCTGCTGAGGCTGGGAGGCACAGGAGCAGAAGGATGTCCATGGACAGAGCTTGTGCCCAAAGCCGTGAGTGATCACTGAGCAAAGCCAGCAACACGCCGACCGTGGGAGTGGGGACTGAGAGAGGGGAAAGCAGGAGGCAGAAGGTTATTCCTCAGGAAACCTCCAGGCTCCACCAGCACACCTCCCATTCCTGGTTTGCACCAGGACTGCCTCTCCCAGCACGGCCTGGGAGCAGCTCTATAGCAGCACTCAAGTGCCATTCAGACTCATCTGTACAAACAAATCCAAATTCAACTCCCCTGACAGAGATCCTCCTGGGGATTAGGTCTATTAAAATTTGTATTTTGCAATTACTTCAGTTTGCTTTGCTTCTTTTCAAGGTTTTATGCTAAATTACATGGATGGAGGGTCAAGCTTTGTTTAAAAGATCTGGTTTTTCTGGGTTGTGCCACTGTTGGAACAAATTTCAAATCATGTGATACAATCACCTTTTTGATTCATAGGTTCACTTTTAACCAGAATATCTGCATTTAATAGAGCAAAATCTGGCTTAATCTACTAATTTTTAATTTAGCATAAATAAAGAACATGACAGATCAGCCACTTTTCCTAATGCCCCACTTACTATAAAATGCTCAAACAGGGATGACTTTTGTGTTTATACAGCTCACCATGACACAGCAGGCAGCACCACTTTTGGGGAGAAAAAGCCACATCTGTGTGTGTTCGTTCCAAATTCACAGAGCAGCTGTGCCAGTTCTGATCTCGAATGGTATGAGAATTAATTTGTGAACAACCAAAAGTATAATGTAAGTGCTAGGTGCAATTATTTCAAGCGCTAAGTATCTCATGACGATGGCAGATAGGAGTTAGACAGCAATGAGACCAAAACTGTGGTTATTTCATTATTGCGTAGACAATGCCAGCCCTCAAAGCATGCCAGGCATTTTCCAGATCAGAGGAAAGTGTGATCCCTGCTCTGAGAGTGCCTAATCTAAAAAGTCAAAGATGAAAAGAGGGAAAGGAACTCTGGATACAAAGGAATCTATGTAGTGACAGGTCCCAGCTTGTTATTTTAATTAAAAATATGCTAAATCCTTCTTTTTGCCTCTTTCAGCCCTCTCATCCTGGCTCTAAGCTTCAATTCCAGTGTCCACATAACCTCCCTAATCATCCACTGCTCCCTCCACATAAAGGAGCTCTTTGGAGCCATGTCAGTCTGGGAACAGGGTACGTGGCAGAGGGTGACACTGGGCATGATGACGGATCCCAGAGACTGGAAATCCAACAGATCCAGCCCAAATGTGCTTCCAGAGAGCCATGCACGTCCTGCCAACAGGGGCCTGGAATTCAGAGGTTTCTTGTGACTTACAGGGAGTAAAATGAAGAAAAGTCCCCAGCAGTGGCTCCCTTGCACCTGCATCTGGGCACTGCTTGCAAAGAGCATCCACTGCCCTAAACCTGCCCCAGAGGACCATCAAATCCCCTGAGCCCAACACATAAAAACCTACTTATCAATGACTACAGAGTGAGCCAGCCGTGTCCTGCTAGTTTAAATCTTGTCCGAGAGCTTTACCAGGGCTCAGAGGTCCCACTGCCACCTTCCTGTTGGCATGTCTCCAACTTGCTGCAAACATCCCCTGGCCCCACTGCCTGTGCCCCACTCCCTGGCTGCCCCTGCAGCCCACTGGATCTTCCTTCAGATGTCTAACAAGCATTGAACACAACTGAGGTTTAGAGAGAGGCAGAAATCAATACAGCAGCTTCCAGCAGGCACGCTGAGGGATTAGCTGTCCCAGGGAACAGCACCGGCGGCTCAGGGCGAGAGTCATGACTCGGAATAGTGCACGAGGTTTATGAGGCTGGGGAGCAGCCTCTGGCCCTGATAACCTCCAGCTGGCCGGAGCAAAAGCCGGCTGTGGAAACGAGCAGCCTGCCCTCCCTGCTGCAGCACCAGCACCAGCAGCTGCCCTGGGCAGCGGGCAGGGCAGCAGTGGCCCCAGAGGTCACTCTGAGCACTGCCCGGCCACCGGTGCTTCCCACACCTCCACTGCAGCCGGGTGATGAATTTCGGCTCTGGAGCTTGAAGAGGAACAACCCAGAAAGGCTGAGACTCCCCCTTCCTGGAAGCGTGCAAGGCCAGGCTGGGCAGGGCTTGGAGCAACCTGTGATAGGGGACGGGCAGGGAGTGGAAGGGAATTTGCTTTAAGGTCCCTTCCAACCCAAGCCATTGCATGATTCCAGGATTCCAACCCAACAGCAGCAAACGGCAGGCAAGGCAGTGGCACAAGTGAAGGCAATGAGATGAATCCTGGGAAACTGCTGAAAAAAACATGGAAAACTGTCTGGCTTGTACCATGACCAAAGGAGGCCCCACAAACCTCTAATAACAACACACAGGATCCTGTGTCACTGCTAACAAGTTCCTCTGTCTTCAGAAATCTGAATCTTTGGGAGTTCTGCAAGAAGCAGGGTTAGGACAACCACTCAGAGAACAGAGCTGCTATCAGCTTAGCTAACAGCATCTAATTTTATGTGGGTTTATGAACTGAATACTTGTTGCTCCCAACTGCTCTCACGTTTATTGTGGTTACTCTGTTGGAACTCTGAAAGCTGAAAGATGTGAGTTTGTCTTTAACTGTCAAAAATTGTGAGAAAACAGGGACTCTAGAGGAGAGGAAGGGGGAACCAATGTCCAGAAAGCCTGCAAGAATTCATGGTGTTTTGGTACTCATTTGCCGCAGGATCCGCGGTGGAAGCCGCGCTGTCGGCCCGCCCGGCCCTTCCGAGGCGGCCCAGCGGGGCAGTGTGGTGCGGAGGGTCTCGGGCTGGCCGGGCGAGGTCAGACAGCCCTGCCGTGGCCATCGCTGCGGGCAAGGATCAGCCTGCAGCGCCGCTGGTCCCCTCGCGACACCGTCCCTGTGTCCCCCGGCTCTGCCGCAACCTCAGCTCCGAGCGCCGCGCTGGCCGCCAGCACTGTGACCCGAGCCCGCTGTGCCCCGTGCCCGGTGTGCCCCGAGCCCGGTGTGCCCCGAGCCCGGTGTGCCCCGAGCCCTGCCGTGACCCGAGCCCTGCCGTGACCCCGAGCCCTGCCGTGCCGTCCCGCAGCCCCGGCTCCCGGGCAGGGTCCCCGCACAGCTCGGGCACTGTCCCCGCACGGCTCGGCACTGTCCCCGCACGGCTCGGGCACTGTCCCCGCACAGCTCGGGCACTGTCCCCGCACGGCTCGGGCAGTGTCCCCGCACGGCTCGGGCAGTGTCCCCGCACGGCTCGGGCAGTGTCCCCGCACGGCTCGGCAGGGTCCCCGCACGGCTCAGCAGCGCTGGCCCCGCCCGGAGCGGCCCCGGCTCCCGCGCCGCGCTCTGACCCCGCCGCGCTCAGCGCCGTAAATCTGCTGCACCTGATGGGAGATGGGCTTTTTAGGATCTCTCCGGGTGCTTTGAGGTAGCACTTCCATGAACTCCGTGCCACAATAAATAACGCTACCTGCAATATGTCTTAGGGAACGTGGCAGCAGCCGGTGTCCTGCCATGAATTTTTATTCTTTTGCCGTCTGGAAGATAGATTCCAGATACAGCATTTCCCCGCACTTAGTGTCAAATCTCTTTACCCCTTTGCCCCGACAGAATGACAGGGACCACAAATAAAATAAAAGAATAAAAAAGAAGCATAGGAAAAATGGCCTGAGAGCAGAGGGAAAGCACTAAACTCCCCTCCCTCTGCAGCTGAGCAGCTTCAGATCTGACAGCAGTGACTGCGGCAGGGGCAGTTGGAATGGGAAAAGGCAATTTTTGTATGCTGCCAATGAGATTTCTGCTGGAGAATTCCACAGAAAGCAGCGCAGAGATGAAATTTCTCTGAAGAATATAATGTATGCAACAGTGGACAATACAGGAAAATGGGTTTGTGTGCCAGCCCAAACTGCCATGCCAGAGATGGGAAAATGAAGTACTGACCCAATAAAAGGATTTTTAAAGATAAAACCTTTTTCATTATAAAGAAAAGGGTCACATGCAATGGCCAACAGAATGGTCTAAATATTTGCAAACCTTGATCCGTAGATCTGCTACCAAGGCTGGAGTGCAAAGCAGGAATGCTGTAACAATTACCAACAAGAATACCGGGAAAAAATGCATGGAACTGGCCGAGAATGCTGCCAGGTCCATTGGGATTGCAGAGAGCCGGGGTGCAGGGCACCCCGCGGTGCAGAGCAGGGCTGAGCGGGGCAGAGCCCTGTGCAGCAGCTGGACGTGCTCTCCAGCCGGGCTGTGGAACCTCAGCGGGGCCCGGAGGAGCCCTGGAATCCAGGAGAGGCCAAAGGCAGTCCTGCACGGGGCAGGAGCAAGCCCAGGAGCAGCACACGCGGGGCTCCTGCAGAGCAGGACACCGCGCTGACCCCGAGGCAGAAGCCCCAGGGATGAGCTGAGGGACACGGGCGGCGGCTGCAGGGAGCTGATCCCACCTGAGCGCTCTGCCCAGCCCTGCTGAGCTGTGCTGCAGCACTGGCCCAGCCCTGGGCTCCCGCTGCAGGACACACATGGACGTTCAGGCTGCACTGAACAGCATCCAGAGGTGCTTCCAGCCTCAGCGAGTGTGAGACCGAGCCCAGGACCAGGCTTTGCTTTCTGGCTGCCACATGTAAGCAACTGAGCAAACCACCCACAGCACTCGCTTAAAAAAACCCCAAACGCAAGCAGGTAGAATATTATTAGATGTACAATTCCTTTGGGACTATGAGAAATATCTGCTCAAACAACAGGATAACAGCTGGAAAAAACTCCAGAAAGGTAAACAGCTCCAACTAGCCGGGAGTCAATAGTGCACAGGGCTTTTTTCCTCTCAGTTTCCCTCCTCCAGTTCAATGCCTTATAGAAAACCAACATCATGGCTCTTTTCCACTTTGAATATCTGGGCTGCAGTGCAATCTTGTCTGAATTTGAAGACATTATTTTACTTTCTTCCTTTACTCCAATGAAATTACCAACTTTCATGTCCCTGACATCTAAAAGATATTAGGGTCAGCACTCCAGTACCCTCCCATTAATACACACATCCAGTTATAACACACAGTATGGCAAAGACCTCGTTGTTCTGCCACCAAGTCACCATGGCCCAGTCTTCAGGTGAAGCTAGAATTCATGGATGCCCCATGAAATGTCCCCTTCAGCAGGTGTGAGCCCAGTTCACATCAAAAATGATGACCCAGTGGTTGAAACACAGCTACACAGCTGCCTTAGCATCATCTATCCTCTTCCTATTTCCACTTCTGAAACTGAGCTTTAGACACTGGAACTAAGACTTTGCAAAACATACATTTCACTGAGCAACAGCTGCACAAAACCAGCCCCCTGAAGATGTCAAATGACACTTTTGCCATACAGCAGGGAAGTGAGGAGATTTACAAGGTCATTGACAAATGCAACTATTGATTGAGTATTAAAGTGTCTTGTGATTAATACAGCCTTCGAAGTAATTAGTGCAGAAGATCTCTTATATCTCCCCATGTTTAAATAATGTATCTGTGAACATGCAGACCCCCTGTCAATCACTCTGGCTGAGGCCAAACACCATCTCACCTGATAACTCATTTGGAAACTGGGCTTCCTGCCTGTTCAGTCTTTCACAACCAGCAGCTCTTCCCTAATTGCCTGGGGTGACCTATATTTAGAGCCTTGCAGTTCACTGTGGGGATAGAGAGGGAGGAGAGAGCAAGGAAAAATGCTCGAGTACCTTATTCCTACAATGGCACAAAAACCCAGGAGAAATTCAGAGGCACTGAATGGAAATGACCTCATCTGGCTCTGTGAGGGGCTCCACACTGGATTTAAACAAACTCTCCAAGCCCCTCTTGGTTACTCCTGGGAGTAACTTCTGCAGAGGGAAAAACCCCAGCTGGTGCCGAGGACTCCCAAACTGCAGCTGGCAGTCCTGGTGTCCCTGTCCCAGCTCTCGGTGCCACCAGAACAGCCTAAGTCCCACCTGAACCGAGGTCACCAACAGGAAGATCAGGCTGCCAGCAGTTCCTACAGCTTCGTCTGAGTGCTCCTAGAGCAAGCTGGCACTTACTGCTCTCTTCGATCCAGGATGGAAACGTTCTGCTTGAAATGCTACTTTAGGAAAAGATCAGCTTGACACCTTCTGGGGTTTTTGGAGCTCACAAAGCACCAGGTCCTTATCTAATGCCTTAATCCCTTTTCTACCAGTGTCTAAGCAAATGCAATCACTTGGTTTCGGTGAAGCACACTTCGAGGTCATTAAACATTTACTGCTTATTGGGTAAATAAGGCTCCAGGAAACCGTTTCCTTCCAACCCACCCATTCTGAGCTGCTGTTTGATTCCAGGTTGGAAAAAGTCAAGAGCTGAACTGTGACCCCCACCAGCATCTCGCTCTTACACTTTCTGCTAACAGGGACCGAGGACAGGTGTAGAATATACAAATATTCCGGAATGCTGCTAGCACTGCACACTCTTCCTTCCTAGGCAGTGCCAGTGGGTGCAGAGCTGCAGCCATTCCTGGTTTTGAGGAGAGCTGGGAACCCAGCATAGGGAGATGTCTGGAGAAGACACAGCCCTCAGCTTTCATGGCCTCTTGCACTTTCTGAGGTTAAAACAGGCAACAAATGGGAGTTAATCACCCTCAGACCGGAACAAATCAGAGCAACTCCTAAACTAATTCAGAGGGAGCAAAAAGAAGGAAAATAATTCTCCTTCTCTGGAAGACAGTGAAAGAAATCCAAACCTGAGACTTCACAGAATCCCAGACTGGTTTGGATTGGAAGGGACCTTAAAGTTCACCTGGTCCCACCCCTGCCATGGCAGGGACTCCTCCCACTGTCCCAGGTGCTCCCAGCCCTGTCCAGCCTGGCCCTGGGCACTGCCAGGGATCCAGGGGCAGCCACAGCTGCTCTGGGCACTGTGCCAGGGCCTGCCCACCTTCACAGGGAACAATTCCTTATTCCCAAAATCCCATCCATCCCAGCCCTCTGGCAGTGGGCAGCCATTAAAGCTGGGCCTTTTGTCCTTCTCTTTAGATGAAGCACTAGAAATATTCTTCTGCCTTTAGTGTTAATCTCACTTTCTTTTTTCTCACACCTGCTACTGTCCCATAACTCATGAGCCCCTCTTCCTTCTCCTCTTTCAAGTTTATTTATTATGACTATTTAACCAGCTATTGGTTCAACACACTCTGCTCAAATATTCATCATTTGGTTCTCTGGGTAAACCGTATTTAATCAGCACAGCACAGAAAACAGTGTAATTATAGATGCCGGATGCCATTACACTCAGACAAAATTAAACCTCATCTTAAGCTGTCCGGTGGTGCCCTGAGGAAAACAGGCTGCGTGGTGGGAAGGTGACCCAGAGGTTAGTGCCAGATGTGCTTTCAGGTCCTCCAGACTCAAGAAATACTGAGGGTGGGGAGGCACAGAGGGAGAAGGAGAGAAGCCTTTATGGACAAAAAACCAGAACTTCGCATGAAGAAGTCAGTAAATGCATCTCTTTTTCTGAGAATATGGCAGTGCCTGTTCCGCTTTATGCCAATTACAGCACTTCTAACAAGGCTTTTTTAAGGTAAATAATTCTATTTTTGTAGTACTAATGGAAAATGCCTTTACTGATCGATAAAGTCCAAAAAGTTATTACAGCAACAACGATGCAAGAAGATGCTCAGAGGAAGCAGTGGGACAGACTCCTCCAGCTGGCACAGAACCACTTAAAACTCAACATTACCCTTGGAAAAAGCAGCCCAGGTTAGCCAGGCTGTGGCAGGAAGTGCCAGAGGAGACCCTTCCCCGGCAGACTCTGTGTGTCCCTCACCTGCCTGCAGCAACGGCCCCGGCTCAGCCCGGAGAGTCCCACAGGGGGAGGGGAGGTATTGTTTTGTTGGGTTTTTTTTTCCTAATAATACATCTGAGGTTCAGATAAGTAACTAAGAGGAAGGAGAGCTCCTTCTAGTCCATCCTGCTGCTGACAATTAAGAAACCTCAAAGTAATTTTTGAAAATGTCAGCGTCTCATTTAGCAAAGGGATAAATAATGAATGAAGCATAATCACTGTCCTGCGCTGGTGGTACAGCTTCGCGGTGTCATTAGTAAACTAACGGTATAATATCTTCGTGTCACAGTTTAATTATATCTTGTAATTAGTTTCAGCAATGGATTGCACAGAGTCAGGCCCCCTGAGCTAAACAAAAGGTAATAGAACTTTCAGAGTCCTCGCATAAATCAATTATGAAAGTGTCCTGTGTTATTTGAGGCTTGTTTGCTGTAATTTTATGCACAAAGAAGAGATGATCCCTGCTGCCTACGGAGGGCGATTCACCTCACCAATTGCCTGCCTAAATGAGTGTGAGTGCTGAGGGGCAGGGGCTGCTGCCAGAGCCAGCGGGGCGAGCTCTGTGTGCAAACGAGCTGGCCTGGCTGTCAGCACCACAAACACAGGAGCCCCACGTGCAGCCGTGGGGTAATAGGCAGAAATTCTTCACTGTGAGAACTGTGAGATGGGGCCCTGGCACAGGGTGCCCAGAGGCTGCCCCATCCCTGGCAGTGTCCAAGGCCAGGCTGGACGAGGCTTGGAGCAACCTGGGGGAGTGGGAGGTGTCCCTGCCCGTGGCAGGGGTGGAATGGGATGAAGTTTAAGGTCCCTTCCCACCCAGCCACTCTGGGATTTGATGACATGCAGACACAGGATGGCACCATGATCCTCCTGCTGCTGGTGCTGATGTGCTCCAGGCCAGCACCAGCGATGAGCACAGCTGTCCTGTGTCCAGAGCTGCACATTGCTGCATTTTGTTCACTATCCCAAGCACCATCCAAACAGCACCTCCACCAGCCTCTCCTGGTTCTTCACCCAGAGCAAAACTGTCCTGTGTGTTCGGATCTGATCTCCAGCTTGCATCAGCAGATCAAGACAGATTAGACAGTTACAAAATATTTTTCCCTGAAAGAGTGGTCAGGCACTGGAGTAAGTTGCCCAGGGATGGGCTGGAGTCACCCTCTCTGCAAGTGTTCAAGAGATGTCTGAATGTGCCACTTGGGATGTGGTTTAGGGGTGCTTGTGGTGGTGTTGGGGTAATGGTTGGACCTGATGATCTTAAAGGTCCCTTCCAACCTTGATGATTTGGTGAAGACCAGCCACCAGCAGCAGTTCCTGGCCAAATGACTCTTCAGCCATATTTGGGGTTGTTCTTTCTCCTGCTTCATTCCTGATCTTACTCATCTGCTGCCACAGGAGAGAATCACACAGGAGGCCTGTTGTTGAACTGGATCCAGGCAGGCTGGGGGGTCCCTCGAGGTTACCCAGTTGTACTTGCAGCAGATCAGAACGTGCTGCCATCCCACGTGCTGCTACTTGAGCTCTGGAAATTCTACAGGAGACGCCCTTTCCTAAGAGCTCTTTATGCCACACCAGGACTGTGGATAGAACAATCCATCCCTGGGAAAGGGGCTGGGAATGATGCCCACCATCTCAGCCTCTAAGTTCTCATGTAGTTTCAGGGGAAAAAAAAGAAGTTTAATTACTGGAATTTAATGTATAAAATAACGTTTCACAGTTTGGGCTTAATAGCTGTATTTTATTTGCATATTTTTTCCTCAGTCTTCTGAAGAGTCCGACGTATTCCATCAGCGCTCCTGTGCGCAGGGATGCGCACGCGAGGCTCGCGCTGCTCTCATGTCTGAGTGCCTGAATCATTTATCTTTTCATGTTGCTCCTCTGCCCCCACTGCTTGGTGTTGGAAGCTGCCTATGTGACGTGGGATGGAGAAGGTGGAAAGAAACCCCTAAATAAAATGAAACCTCTCAGTGTGTCTAATTTTGGCCTACTGATATCTGCAAAAGCAAAAAAGGCTGGCAGCAGCAGCAAAGGGCTGTCCGGGGGTCACCCAATCCACGGCTGAGCGTCTGGGACCCCACTGCGGGCAGCAGAGGGGAGTGTGGAGAGGAGTCTGAAAGGTGCCAAGACGTGTAATTGTCTCAGTCCTGATCAAGCTGCAGAACACACCGGGGTCCTGCTTCAAAGCCCTCCTCAAGTCTGCCTTGAAAGCGAATCCTGTGGCACACTGGCCTTGCTGTTTATACAACAACTTCCAGGTTTAAATGAAAAGCTGCTTCCCAAAGCAGCCTGAATCCTCCTATTGTGAGCCCTTCAGCAGACTTAACAATAGGAAAAGCACCGAGTAGGAAAAAAAAAAAAGGGGGGGGTTGAAAGGGAAAAAAAAAAAGTCCAGTCCTCCGAGCGGTGCTGCAATCCAGCCGGTTGCCATGGTGACATGATGACTTGTTCACATGGCAACATACCTTCGGTCCACTATTAAAATGATGAGAGCAAACTGGGTTGCACTAAGCACAGCATCCTGTGTGCTGGAGCAGCCGCTCGGCGCGAGCCGCGACGGGCGCCAGCGCGGGAGGAGGGACCTGCACAACAAAGGTGGAGAGGGCACTTTTGGGGGGCAGGGGAAAACGAGGGGGATAAACTGAGTTCTAGGTGTGTATCAGAGATGAGTAACAGCTACAGAGATGATAAACTAAATTTTGCTTGGACATAAAATCTGCCTTTAGAACCAAAGGATGTTTTCTGTACATGAGTGGCATCATCCAGAGGGCACTGAACTTCTTCAGGATGTGACCTCAAGGAGCCATGGCAAAAAAAAAAGAATTGGAAAAGGAATCACTGGAGAGCCCAACAACACAAAACCAATTGTGGTAAAGATAAAGCTTAAGAAATAGCTGCTGCAGCAGTGAACTGCAATCATGTAGTTTGTAATTTACATTAAAATCCCAAACAACTAGCAAGTGGGAAATTGTGCAACATCTATTTAGTCACAATGAATACCCAAGATTATCAAGAAGATATCCCTGTTGCCATGTTATTGGTGTGTTTTCTGCAATTCTTTTAATTTTAACAGATTTACACCTCTTCCTGATAGCACAGAAAATTGTGATACCGCTGGGGAGCTCATCATCCACTTGTCCCTCATTTGGATGAAGGACAGGATGAATCTCTTTGGTTTATGAAGCATATGCATCATACAACAGACATGAGAAAGTCTCTTAAAATATGAAACATGGGGGAAATACCCTTAATCCAGATTCTGTTTTACTTTAATTTGCACAATGAGGATGCCGTGAGGGTGCACAATGAGGCTCTCCATGGGTGGTGGCTTCGGAGTCACCCATGTGAGTCCCCAGCATGGAGGGCACAGAGGCCCCAGATTTTAGCAGATGTGGGAGCAGAGGAGGATTCATTTAATCTCTGTCACTGATGAAACAACAGCTTTGTCCCGCTCCCCAAAACAAAGGGAACAAAAATAACCTCGTAAGGATGGTAAACTGCATGTGGAAGGGAAGAAAAGCAACCTTCTGGTGTCCATCAAGCCATCACAATGGCCACACCCACCTTCCCTCCCAAAGGCCAAAACAGCACAAAGTGCCTGGAATCATTAAGCAGATGAAAATGCCAGAGGTGGGCTTGGGCCAAACCTCACGATTTCCCAACCACAAGGCATCAAAGTCCAGTCCCTCACCGTTCACTTGCTGTTTCCTTTTTCTCTGCACACAGCTGTACCTGTGAGTGTGTCTGTGCTTGCAAAGCCCAGAGGATCCTACACCCTTCCCACCCAGAGGTTCCCTATCCACCCACGGGCAGCCAGGCAGGAGGGAGGATGGCAGCAGCTGGGAAGGACATGTGGGCACAAAAAGCCCTTGGAGTGCATCTGTACATCTGCACAGCCACAGCTCCACGTTCGGTTTGTAGGAGCTTTTCAAACAACAAAGGGATTCTGGTGATCTAAGGTAAATATCATATTTTGCATGAGTCAATATGACAGTGCTGGCAGGAGCACAGAGGGAAGGGGCTGGTCTGGAAGCAGTCTGGGAATCTAACTTCATATATTGGAAGGCCTCATTTTTATTGATAACGCTTTAGTCAATAAACTCAACAGTTTAAATGAACTTGGAATCCTGCAGTGTGACTCAATGCTTCAGTGTCCAGTACAGGAATTTGTAGAGCAGAAATCAAAACTATAACTGACCAGAAAAATCTAAAAGCAATGAACAGGCTTCACGGTTCCATTTTGTAAAGACTGATACCGAGCTGGAGGAAATATACCCTCAGTATTTATTTCAATTGGTCTAATTCAGACTTTCAAAGTGGGCACAGGAAGTCTTTTGCAGTGCTTTTCTCCTTCATCTCTTACTGCTCTACCCTGGCATATTCAGAAACGTTTTGCTACTTTCCACATCCCACTGGCACCACATACAGCTGCCCAATCCCTCCTTAAAACACCTGCTTCTACAAATTGTAATAATCTGACTTTTAAAAAAGAACACAATTCCTATAAAGAGCAGAGAAATGCAACCAAGTTCACCTATTTCTAAACTTCTGAGGATAAACCTAATTTTAGAAATGAGATTTATCTGAGAAACAAATGAGGAAGAATTTTCAGCCACTTGCAGGAGCTTCATTAAGGAAGCAGGAACCCGCAGGTTCACCAGAGAGCCAACAGGTGTTTAAACAATTCCTACTACCTACGCTCTCACGTCGACTTTATTTTCAAGTTTCACTCAATGATGGAGTTGTTCCTCAGCTCCTTGTGTGCTTAGCCATTTAATTAAAGCAATCCATATTGAATTCATGTCCAGATGCCTTGACCAGCAGAGCCAGATCCTCATTGGCATGCCAGCTGCTCAAAGAAGAGCACAGCCCCTCGCATACTAATCAGAGGGGAAGGCAGTGATTCATCAGCCCGCGATACTGCTTCAGCATCTACAAGCACTTATGACATGTAATTGCTGGTGCATAAGCAAGCCAGGCCACATTAAAAAGCCCACAGATAGTCAGAGATAAAAATTAATGACTTTTGCTTTGTGTAATCCTGCCTGTGCAGGGGGGAGGGGAGGGAGACTGGGATTAATGGACAAATGTAAGGAGGCACAAAGGAACAAAGAGTTTCTTGGCCTTGTTTACATATTGAACAATAATAATAAAAGAAAAGTGACAAGTTATGGGAAAGGCAAGTGTGAATTTTCGGCACGAGTGAGTTGGAAGACTGCTTGCAGTTCATTATGGATGCAGAATTTCCATACTCATTATTCTGAAACAAACCTCCTCGGAAGGCCCTTCTGGGAGCAATGGCAGCAGTTTTTATTATTCATCTTTGGCTGGTACTGAGGATGTCATTAGGAGAGGCGCACGGCACGCGGGCAGAGGGGATCGCTGTCTGGGGAGGAATAGCTTATCCTTCCCGTGGAGCCGGGTCACCGTGGGCCACGGCTGGAACACCCGCCAAGGACACCGAGGTAAATCAAGGACAGCAGACAAAGACATGATGTAATGCGCCCACAGCAGAAGCTTCTGCAGATCAAGTGCTCAACAAAATATTTGTGCATCAGCACTGTTGTTTGAATCTCCCTCTCCCTGCCCCAAGTCCCCTTTCTTCCCCAATGATGGATACAACCTCGTTGGAACACTTGAAGAAAATGCCATTTTTCTGTCTTATTTTTTCTTTAACATTTGCTTTCTGAAGCTTTGATGAGATGTGAATCTGAAGTTATGTGAGCTGGCTTGCCACTTGGAGGGAACAAAGATGATGTGTGTGATCTCACACATAATCAGACTTCATCTCACCCAAATCCAGCTCCAACCCACCAAGCAATATATGCTACCTCAGCAGTTGCCAGGGCTCTACTGAGCTCAGTAGAAACCTGCCCAGGTACAGTAGCAGAGATCTGGGAGCAATTTCCTGGCATGAAAACTTCCACTTACACATGCAGCTGCATGCTCTCCAGGCCAGCACCTCCAGTTCACTCCTAAATGCTGGCTCCAGTCTGGACTCTGATTTCCAGCCCACTTCAGCCATGACCCTCATCCAAGAAAGCCAATTTACTGCCTGTTGAATGGAAGTTTCTTCTCTGTACCTGGGAAGAGTAATTTTAGGAGCTATGGAGTTATCCTAATTGCACGTATCTCAGCACTATGGAAAACTGCCATTGCCATGACAATAGTGCCAAAAAAAGGATGAAAAAAGTATTCCCTAATCAAGCATGTTGATAATTTTAATATGCAAATAAAGCTTTCCCACAGAGGTGAGCACCAGTGCTCAACCTGGAGGTGACAACACGGGGGTCTGGCATCCAAGGTGGACACGGCGGGATGGGCGTTACACAAGGGCCGTGCTTTATGGAGCACAAATTAATTCTCCTTCCATTTGCCCCCATCTCCCAGCTGGCAGCATTTGTAAAGCCAGTCTGGAGGACTCCTGTGCCCTCCCAGTCTTGCACAGCCCTGAGGAGCGGAGGGCAAAGCAGCAGGTCTCAGGAAAACAGAAAATCATTGCTATCGGCAGGCGGCTGAGCAGCCACTCAGAGCCATCACTTGTGTTTAAGCTCTGCTGCGTCCAGCCTTCCCTCTGCACACCTCACTCCTTATGTTTCAGGTTTACCACCTAATTTCATCTGTTTTGCAGAAATATTTACCGGGTGCAGGTGAGGCAGCAGCAGCTGCATCCACATCACCATAGGATTTATTTACAACTGGGGCTTTGTGGTGCAGCCAGATAAAAGAGGATTAAATTACGCTCTGTAGATTAAGAGTCTGAACACTATAAAACTCCTAAGCCTTTGTATGCCAAGCAAGAACTTTGACTCCCACGGGAGCTGCAACAGAGATTCTGCATACACAGAGAAGACCTGGATTTTTTTTTTTCCTATCTCAGTATATCTTTCCCAATCAGAGATATTATCAAACTGATTTGGAAACACTTTGTCAGCACCAAAAAAGTTCAACTTAATCATGATGTCCAGTGCATTTTCATCTCAGCTCCTCCACATGCTTGTTCAAACAGGTTTTCCCATTGTAATGGTGTTCTCTCCAGTTATGCAGTGTCCATACTCCCATCCTGCTGGTCCCTGCCCACTGGAAGACCACTGTTAAGGATCTTTGCATACTGACAAAATGTACTATCACACCACTCACCCCAACCCCTTTCCTGCCCCTCTCCTCCTTCCCTTCTTTTCTCAGACACAACTTACAAAATGCACACAAAAAATTCTCTTTCAAACTAGTTATTTCTTCCTCAGCCTTATTTTCCATTTTTCCCTCCATACTTTTGGAGAAAAGCAAGAAAACATTTCTGTTTCATGTCTTCATACAGTATCTTCTGCACTAGAACACAGAATAAGATGATAACCTGCTCTGCCAGAAGATGTTTGAGTTTAATCACAGTAAGAGTCCACTAACAGCTGTTCCTGGAGTTAAAAACACTAAGTGGAAGTTGCCCATGTAAAACTGATCAAGACTGCTGGGATCCTCTGTACATGTTATGGGTTGAGCAGTTCAAGGTAAGTCTTGTGTTATCACCCATTATTTTGTTTACTCACAGAGTGCTGAGGCCCTGGCACAGTGCCCAGAGCAGCTGTGGCTGCCCCTGGATCCCTGGCAGTGCCCAAGGCTGGGCTGGAGGGGGCTTGGAGCAGCCTGGGACAGTGGGAGGTGTCCCTGCCATGGCAGGGGTGGGGCTGGGTGAGCTTTCAGGTCCCTTCAAACGCAGAGCAGACTGGGATTGTGTGAAGAGCCTGCTGCTGGAGAAGGGCTGGAAGAACAGACTCCCTGATGCAGGCCAGCCCACAGGGCACTATCAGACAGTAACAGCCTGGCCACGGCCCAGGAGGGGATGTTAACAGCAATCACAGGTAACTGTCTCAGACAGACAGGAAGAGAGGGGTAAAAAACCTGAAGCGGCTATCTTTAAAGAGAACAAGCAGATCTGAGTAATCCAATTTAGGGGAGATAAGAGTCTGCTGGTCGCACTGTCCTTTACTGGACAAACGCCTTCGTTCAAGTGTCAACCCCAATCCTGGGGAGGTCACGCGCGGGGCCCGCAGCCTAATGGACTCCTCAATTGCCTGAGTGGATTTCCCAACAAACACGCTGGCCCAACAGAATTGATTTTCAGGCAGTGCAGGGTCCCTAACGCAATTACCCTGCAGCGAGGCCGCCCAGGCCGCCGGGCAGCGCCAGGAGGCACAACTCCGCTCCTAATTGTTTAAACAGCTCTGGAATTCCTTTTGCTCTTTCTCAACAGAGAATAATTATACCCCTGCTTAAAGAGGTCTGGAGGGACCTCAGAAGAAACTTTCCCTTCCAGCTTTGTGTGTTAATGAAAAAAATCAAGTCTTAGCTCTCTAATAGGCGAATTCAATTTATGACAAGCAAATACAATCATCTCGACACCAGCACTGCAACAACGCCCGCCCAGCTGCTGCTGCACTTGGGCTCCTACAGATCTTCCCACACAGGAGCGCCAAATTTCTCCTTGATACACTAACATCAGATCTGTGCACCAACTGGATGGAGCAAGATCAGATTTACAGTTTCCTCTAATTTGTTTTTTCTCGGGGAATGTTTGGACTTACACTGAGAGCCAGGAGGTGATCCTGGAAGGTCTAGGGTTCTGAGAGCTGTACAAAAAGCCCCAAAACCCAGAAGTTACCTGCCTGGGACTTCCCAGTGCTGCTGTCCCATGCCCTGACAATGCAGGGCTCCAAGCACCACAGGCTGGAGACTGAGCACAACCACGCTGGGTCCAGCTGAAAGCCAGGGTCCTGTCTCCAGCCACGGCCAGAGAACATGGGCAGTTCCTCAGGGACTCCCCAGCTGGTATTTCATCCAGCTCCTGTGTTCAGTACCCACCAATGAACCTCTTCCCCACAAATTTCATCTATCTTGAACTCATTTATTCCTCTGCCCTCCACAATATCCTCTGCAATAAATTCCATGAGTTAATTCTGTGCTCTAAGAAAAGGAACCAATTTGTCTTTGGTTTAACTTTCTCTGTTTGGTGAACACCTCACTTGCTTCTTCTAATTGTTCCTCAACCATTTTTCCTGTGCCACTCACAGTTTACAAGCTCCTACTGCATTTCTCCATCCCATTTACTATCATGGATTATGAATTACAAAGTTTTCAGTTCCTCTACTGGTAGGAGATGTCTCATATCCATAAACAGTCGGACTGCCTGATAACTGAGTGCCTATTTGGACACTCCCAGGTAAGGCCCAGCATCCTGGTCATCCTTCCAGGGCTGCAGCACTTATGAACACAGAGCACCCCCCACATCTCCACTCTGAGTGCCAAAGGATGTTCTATCCCTCGGCTTTTCAAAAAACCATTATTTAATCCATGGTGCTAAAAATTTCTTGGCAAACTGAAGCTGCAGCCATACAAAGCTGCCTGACTGATTTTGTGTTGAGGGAAGCAGTGCGGTTGCAACCAGGCCAAAGCTGTGCCTGAGCAGCCAGAACCATTCCTTGATGGAACATCTACCTGGATGATGGATTCACTGCAACCCAGTCCTGTGCTGGCTCCATCCATGTTTCCTCAGCCAGCCGGACGCTGCTCCAAGCACGCTGCGCTCTCCTGCTGCTGCTGCACAAAGCCATCTGTCAGGTTCTCAGCCTGATTTCCCTTTTCCTGTCTTCCACCAAAGTAGGAGCAAACGGGGCCAGATTCCAGCTGTATTTTTCATCCTCCAATTAGCAGGCTCCAATTCATCACTCTGAGTATCTCCTGGCATCAGTGCTGAGATTCCCTCCTCATGCCTGGTAAATCGGTCTTCATTTAAAACCCTCTCTCTTAGCCCTAAATGGAAATCAATTCTGCAAGTTTAGCAAATAGTTAATTACTCCACAAAGAGGATTGATTGGCCTTTGATCACCAGAAAGCTCTGTAGTGCTATTAGTCTCTTTCATCTGTGATTAAACCACAGAGAAAAAGAAACAAAAACTAAATTAGGCTTCTCCTGTTATCCTACAAATATTTAATGATGGGATAATCTCCTAAAGGTGTGATCAGGGGATATACATTCTGCCAGGAAACGTCTCCAGCTCAACCTTGAACCCAAAATCTCTCCCTGCAAAGAGTCTGGCAATGAACTTTACAGAGGCGTGGAACTGAGCTCAAAGGGATGCTTTGTAGTACACCCTCTTCTTGGCCTTTTCTTCTTTCCTCTTCTTATGTGCGTTTTAATGCAGATAAAGATTTTCCCAACGGAGCCCTGACATGAATAATAATAATAAAAATAATAACAATAATAAATGCTTCCTTTAAATTCAGTTTTGGCTCTACTGACTTTCTCAGCAGGACAAGCCTGTGTCCCGTTGATTTGCAGCATTGTACAGAGCTGTTTCCCCAGATGATAGGATCCTCCCACTTCAGACAAATTTCAAGTATCGCAGTCCCCCACTGCTAAAACATTCTAGAATTCAGTCCCAGGGAAGCACAAAGCCACAGAGCTGCACCACGACAGATGCCATGATGGGAAGGCCATAGGATGGAGAGTTAGGATCAAGCTGCATTTCTCACATTCCAGGCAAATTTAAGGTGTGGGGATCTTCCTCTCTGACACTAATGCAAAGTTCATTAGGGGTGGCTGGCATGGGCTGTGCCCCTCACAGCCACAGACACACCAGATGCAACCCAAGCCTCTCCAGAACCCTGGGCAGCCAGGCCAGGGCTGTGCTGTATCAACACGTACCTGGGAACTGCTTCTTCCCCATCACCACCCGAATTTTAGGAGAACCATGGAAACACCCCTGCTCTTCTCCAGCAAATTTTTCTCAGCTGCAAATGGTTCTGCTCCCAGCACACATTCCCAGATGCACCAATTAGGGTTGAACCCAGCACCAGGCACTGAGAGTGCCCCAAATTTCTACAGCATTTGTCTCCCTGGCTGGAGAAGGCAACACCTATGGCATCTGGCTACTGGTCATCTGGGGAAGCCAGTCCCAAAAGTCAGTGATGCTTCCACAGCCAATGGTACCAACAGCAAATTTGAAAGGATCATTTCTGCCATTGGCGTGGAAGGCAAAGACCCTGTTCTGCAGGCCAACAGGGAAGCACAGGACACAGCCATGTACCCAGGAGAAGGTCAGATTTCAGGAGGTGTGTCTGGCCAGGTGACCTGATTGAGGCACAAGATGGGAAGGGAAGGGAGGCAGCTGGTAGTGCTGAACTTTAAGTAGTTTCACAACTTGCTATGAAAACGCAGAAAGTTATCATAACTTTTTTTAGCACTAGCATGTCATAATATTCTTCATGCAAGAGAAAAGAAGAGCCTCCTGACATGTTTTCAACTCTCGGATGGCAAGGAGTCCTTGAGGGGCCGTGCCACGCATCAGGCAACAGCAGGCGTTAATTAGCCCAGATTTCCTGCGGAATTGTTGTGTGCGGGTGTGCGGGTGCGCGTGTGTTTTTCTTTCCCTGGGTGTCTCATTTGCAGAATGTTCAATCATCCCCTCTCCCGACTCCGCAGCCGTGTGTGCTCCTGTGTGGCTGCCGAGTGCTGACACCTGTCACACAGTGCCACCGCAAATTGGACGTGTCAGCCCCAGCGTGCTGGTGCCAAGGTGTGAATTAGATGGAGGCTCTCACCGCCACTCTCCTGACCTCTCCACTCCATTACCAGGACATCCCGAGCCTCAGGGTATCAAAAACCAAAACAGGAGGAAAAGAACCCTACACGCCCATTGCAACCATCGGTGACACTTTCCTCTCCAAATGAGGGGAAGATTTAAATAACCAGAATTTGTAAACACACTGATTTCATTTGCAGAACGCTTTGCTTTTTTGTTTGTGCCATACCAGGAGGCTCTAGAGGCCAGAGAGAAAGGGGAAAGTGAATAGTTAGTGGAGCTTTCAGATGAAAAGCCTCCCAAGTCACTCTGCACAAAGGAAAACAAGCGTTTGTATCGTGCCTGTCAGTGGATGTGGTCACCAGCAAACTGCGCCAACGAGCCCCAAACAATGCTTGTGGCTGAGATCACCCCAATTCCCGGCCCTTACCTTGCATGGGGCTTGGGGAGGGGGGTGGGGGCCGTGTGTTGTTGTTTTTTAAAACAATGGCTCCCAGAACAAAAGGCTGATTTGTGCAGCAGGCAGAGCTGGGGACCACCTAGAGCACGGGGCTGCAGCCCCATATGGTGCCACACAATAACAAATAAGAACAACAATAAGGAAAGCTGCACCCACTTTGCTCGGTACGGTGTTCTCAAAGTTACACAGTACGAAGCAATTATCCCAAAGTGGCAATTTTATTTGAAAATAACATTTAAATTAAAATGGGCATTTCAGGGCCTCCTGCTGAAGAGTGACATGGGCTGTTCAGGGGCCCACTGTCACTTTGTCAGCTGTCACATGCTGCCTCCTGCTAAATGGGCGCAGTTTGCCTTTACCCTTTATCCAGACTCTTAAAAATGCCTCACGCATTTTATGAAGACCAACTAAGTGGGATTGCATCTCTGACAGCTGTTCCAGCTTGGGCTCAGTGAAAGCGCCTTGCATACATCTATCTTTTCTGCTAACAATTTGGATAGATAACAAGGCTCAGGGAGAGGGGTGTGCCGGGGAGAGCGCTGGAAAAAGCGCTGTCACACCCCGGTCACCTGCCAACACCCAGCCCAGGGTAACACCAGTCAAGGGGATGCTTCATGAGAACTCAGCTGTGGTTCAGTAAGTTTTATGTCTCCTACCTCCTTGCAGCAGGTGGCTGTACAGCCTGCAAACCCCACCACAGCCAAGTGTCCCTGTGGAGCTGGCCAAAGAGGCAATGTGGTCCTGGGCTGGGTCACCAAGAACTAGGGACAGCAGTGCAAAGCTGACAGCACAGGAGGGACTCAGGATTCTCTGGATTCCTTTACACTTAGTAAATTCTGAACTGAGACTTAAAATTTCACCATTTTCCTGATTCTCTCTCCTCCTCTTTTTACCAACACATTTAACTATTAAAACTTGCCGTGTCACAAACACTGTCATTCAACCAGGACACTGCCAGGCTGAACCTTTATGCTGTGACGTACCACCTGCACACTCCCACCACAGCCTTCCCTTGAGGCCAGTGTTCCCCAAAGCTAAAGCACAGTTCAAGTCTCAGATATGCTCAAGTGCTGCTGTGGACACAGCCACAGGTTCCTCGGCACATGCAGACACACCCAACAGCAGCCCCAGACTGTCTCTCATGTTCCTCTACACCTGTATCAGAATCCCAGAGTCTCTGTGGCTGGAAAAGCCCTCCCAGAGCAGAGACCAACCTGTGACCCACCCACACCCTGTCACAGACCAGAGCACGCTTGGGCAGTATTTCTGCAATCCTGCTGGACCTCCTGTCTAGGAGAAGGCAATCCCTAAAACTAACCTAGCTCTCCTGAAGGCCTCTTCTCTCCAGGACCATACCCCACGGATAAGGAAAACTGTTCTGATGAAAGCAGCAATTCTATTGGCAAGGTGGAAGCAAGGCATCCATTCAAAATAAGGTCAACAATGTCTGAATTGGTTCTCTAGAATCACTAGATACTCATACTGAGGGTTTTGTAGTCATAAAGAGTTAAATCACGAAATATATGAACACTGAAATAGTTTTGAAACAAAACTTTCCTCACAAAAATCTCCTATACAGTGGAGCTGAAGTGGTCATCATGGCTCCTTCTATTTCTGGGCTCAAGAAGGAAGTTTCCTGCCAGGAAGGCCAGTGTCTTGGGTCAGTGTTCCCCAGGAAGAAGGCCAGTCTTGGCTCAGAAGTTTTCCAGTCCCATGAGACTCTGTGTGCCATAATTTCCTTGCACAACAAGATGATGTTTTCATGCTGGATTATGTTACAAAATTTTCAGAGCTGAGATTTTCACATCTATGGTAATGAGGACCCCTTAGAGTGGGTGGAACGTGTGCAGGAGATTCACTGATGGGAAGCAAATTCTAATTTCTTCCTGCTTTTATTGCTGATTAAAGTGAAGAAATGTCTGTACTTTGCTCCATTCTGTGTTATGAGATCTCACATAATCACTGACAATAGTTTAAGGTATTATCTGATCTATGGAAGTGCATGTATTTTAAAAGAGGTAAAAGTCTTAAACCCAACATATTAAACATGAAAGGGGTGTCTGGTTTACTTGTTCAAAGTAAGGGATTTGCTCCCAGGAGTGACACATCTATTACTAATTAAACAATTAATTTATTATGCAGCACTTGCAGAAAACAACATATTTGAAGTCTGAAAACATCTGCTAAAGAATGGAAAATAATTTGGATACAAATAATTATCTTCAGGATTTTTCTTTACACTGGAAGATGCTAAGCACAATTCAAGTGTTGTTCTCTCTGAGCTAAATAACACTCATGGTGTCACCAGCAATGCCGAGGCAAAGTGGAGCAGGAACAGGGAGTCATTTTCCTAAACATGCCCATTTCTGGGTCATTTTAGCACACATGCAGAGACAGACAGTTCCTTACAGCTTCAAGCTGTCAGTGTGCAGGATCACCAGCACACAAGGGATTCTCTGCCCAGGTCCCACGAGGAGCTGCCCCTTGGCTCCCCAGAGCCTTGGCACTGGGCAGGTCAGCTTCTCCACCCCTCTCCCAGTGACCAAACATCAACAGCAGTCAGTTCTTCTGTCCTCCATGACCTAAAACTCCTTGCAGAAAACTCACAGCACATCCCCTATAGCTGTGCATATATACCCACATATATGTGCTATGGAACGGGAGGGGAGGGATGTTCTCAACCACAAATACAGATGCAGCTGCCTCTTGGTGAGGATTCAGAGGTCTGTCCCTTTATCTGAGGGTATAATTCAAAATCTTGTTCATCACATCAACCATCCCATCCAGCTGGAGCAGAGGTCCTAATCTGCCCTGCGGAGCCTTTTTCACTCCCAGCTTTCTCAAATAGTTTCTTCAGTGTCAAGGTATCTCAGCCATCAGCTTTCACTTCAGCTTTTCTCTGCCATCATTCTCAGATTTTTGTCTTCTGTTGACTTTCTTTCTCTCTAACACCCCTAAAAATCTTTTACTTAACATCTTTATTGCTTAAATACTTGCCTAGACACCCATTGCTTGTCACAACAGAATGGGAACATCCTTTCTCCAGTCTTAACAGCTTCTTATTCCTCTGTGAGCAGGGCAAAAAAAATCTTCCAAGTTTAGCATGGTGGCATTGCAACCATCTACAGGTGCTTCCTTTTTAGTCCATATATATTAACTCCCTCCTTTGTAGTCCCTTATGATCCATTCTTTACCACTTATCCTTCAGTATCCGGCAGCTAATTCCATCCTTGTACTTTTCTTTCCATCAGCCTCCATTCTTTTCTGTGCTGCTCTTTTAACTGGGCCTTCTCTAAGACCCATAAAACAAACCCACTATTTTTGAATTGTTTATTGAAGCTCTCCTTTTCTGTGTTGGCTGCAGTTAGGCCAAATGTATCTGGAGCCCACTGCTGATCACACCACCCCATATCCCCATGGTTTTTGTGTCACCTCTTGATTTCAGCAACACTTGTCACTCATCTCAGACAAGAAAACCCCTAGGTTTACAAGAAAACCCCTCAGGCAGAAATTGGTTTTATCCCAACAAATGTATTGAAACTACTTTCCCTCTGAACTACAGCCTCCTTCTCCTACAGCACATCTGGACTGAGGAGCAGCAAATCCACAAGGGGTGGAGAGGCCACGGGGCTGGCAGGACACACAGCTGTGCCAGGCGTCCAGAAACGCTCCAGAGCTGGCAGTGCTGGTGGGCTCAGGGCCCTGAGAAGGGTGGGGTGTGTGGGCACCTGCCTGCTCTCACACAGCTCCATCCACACTGCTGAGCTGCTTCAGTGCAGTTCTCACAGGAGGAGCTTCCGCCCTTCTGAATGTGATCAGAGAAAAGACTGGAAAATGGGATCCTCATGTTCATTATGAGAAAAGTAGTGCTTGAAATAAAGTCCCAAATATGTTTTGTAGTTGCCTTAGATATCACCATTATTAGTGGCCTTAAGAGGTGCGAGAAATTTCTATAACTAAAAACGTAACAAAGGACCAGAGTACTTGGGGAGAACAGTAGAAAAATCAGGATTCTTTTTTTTTTTTTTAATAGATTTTAAAGGTATACAGTTCTTGCGATTTAAATTTACCACCAAACCTCCCAGCTTCTCCCCCAGTGTACCAATTCAGGGCTACTTAGAAGGAAAAAAAGGAGAGAAAAAGGAAAATCATTAAACAACCCCCCAAAAAGAGGGCTCAATGAGGTCTCATTTCGTCGTAATGAGCTCCAATTTAACATGATCATTATTTCTGACATTAAAGGCCTGTGAATAGTGTCACATGCCCAGAAGCTATTTTTTTTTTACCCTCTAATGCCAGAAATAACAAGCTGCAGTTAAGGGACAGTGAATCAGGGTCTGTAAAATTACATTAAAATAGGAATTTCACTACTGCTAGAATGACTCTTATCTAGGCAGCCCGCTCTGAAGGAGGTTTCTGGAGTGTGTGGCTCCTGAGATGGGGCTGGTACCCGCCAGCCCCCGCACAGTGCCCACGTCTTCACCCAGGGGAAGGAGCCAGCAGCAGGCACAGAGACAGACGGGGCTCACTGCAACCAGGGACCAACTCCCCCTGCCAGGAGCCCCTTCCAGCAGCACGAGCGCAGCCTTCCCCAGGCACGGGAGCTGAGGGTGGGCCGAGAAAGCCCTTGCAGAGACAACCCATGGTCAGAGGCAGCCCACGGTCAGAGACAGACAGCCCACGGTCAGAGACAGACAGCCCACGGTCAGAGACAGACAGCCCACGGTCAGAGACAGGCAGCCCACGGTCAGAGGCAGCCCACGGTCAGAGGCAGACAGCCCACGGTCAGAGACAGCCCACGGTCAGAGGCAGCCCACGGTCAGAGACAGACAGCCCACGGTCAGAGACAGACAGCCCACGGTCAGAGACAGACAGCCCACGGTCAGAGACAGAGCCCACGGTCAGAGACAGCCCACGGTCAGAGGCAGCCCACGGTCAGAGGCAGACAGCCCACGGTCAGAGGCAGACAGCCCACGGTCAGAGGCAGCCCACGGTCAGAGAGAGCCCACGGTCAGAGACAGACAGCCCACGGTCAGAGACAGACAGCCCACGGTCAGAGACAGACAGCCCACGGCCAGTGGTAGGAGCAAGGGATGAACCAGCAGGGCAGCCCAGAAGGGCCTTTCCTCAAAGGAACAGACACTGGCTTGGGAAACCCAGTTTGCCTGAGTGCAGGAATAAATCCTTTCACACAGGGCACGAGGGGATGAGGCACGCCGGTGGCACAGAAGCACTCAGAGCCCATTTCCCTCAAACATGTGATACCTTGCCAGAACACTCCACAGCTTAGAGCCCTTTCTGTTAGCTTTTCGTTCCAAGGAAGTTACTGGTTCACTGCGGGTCACCTCCCATTTCTGCCATCTAAAGCTGTCCAAGGTGATTCCACAGCCTCACAAAGGTGCCAGGGGTTGATCAGTGTGCTGAGGTGTATAGAGAAGCGGGAATGCCAGAGGCAGCCAGTGTGAGGTAAAGGTACAGCTACAGATACACTTTGGGAAGATCTGATCAATTTTACTTCCTTATATTAAATATGCATAATGCCATATTTCCACCCACAAAGTACAGAACCAACACCAGGGCATGGCTCCAGAACTGGACAAAGAGTCCAGATGGTCCCAGCTGTCATCTCACACTCCATGTGAAATATTTAGTGTTACAAGAAGACAGAGACACATCTGCACCCTCAGAAAACAAACTTGCCTGCATGCAGCGTGCACAAGCCAGCTATGTCCAGTGGCATTATGCCCATTTCATGGTACTTGAAAGCCTCACTGATGTAAACTGGGGATGAACAGATGATTTTGGGGGTATTTTTGTCTGGAACACATTTAGGTAAGGCCACTTCCATCCAAAGGAAACAACGAAATTCTCCAATGAATGAATGACGCCAGGTCTCTTTCCTGGGCTCGTGTAAGAGCCCACACACACAAGCACATGCATGTGGATACTGACTGGCTTTGCACAAATCAATAGCAGGTCTGGATCTGAAGTATGAACTGTGGGCAACAGGGAACAGGCAATTCAGCACCTGCAAGGCAGAGACAGAGGGAGAAGGGGCAGGAAGAAATGCAAGTTGATGTGTACCTGTGAAATGTGGGCAAGGGCAAAGCTGGAGGAGCTTTCAAGGAAAAAAGGCCCAGTTTGTGTCTTCATTGATAATTGGTTTGTTTGTGTGGAGCAAGCAGGCGGAAAAGGCATCGGAAAAAAGTGATGGAGTGAAACAGCATGGGCTGTGCTTCCCTGCCTGACGAGGGGGAGAGAAATTGTGAGCAACTGAGGGAGGTCCCCGAGGGGTTCATTAAGTGACTGGCCCTTCCCAGTCCCCTGCCAGAGCTGACCTGGAAACATTAACATGAGGCCAGAGTTCCACCACGGGGCAGGGGGGGCAGCTGCACACCACAGTGGTCCTGGGCACAGCACACGTGTCTGCCCTGGGGGCTGCACCCAGCCCTGGGCCGGCAAACCTGGCCCTGCTGCTGCTTGGAGGAACTGTCCTGGCACCCAGAGAGCGCTGTGGAACTGGGACACGGGACCGGGGAGAGCAGTGTCACAGCAGGGATGGCAGAACAGCACCTGCTCTAAGAGATGACAAATACTTACCAGGAAATGAGGCAGCTGCTGGGACCAAGATTAGCAGGTAGAGAAGGTATAGGAAAACTAGGGAATTATCCCATTTCTCCTTTAAAATTTGAGGATTTAAAAAACATGGAATATGGAGTTTAGAAATAGAGCTGAAAGCTGTCACATCACCCGTCTGACAGAGCTGTCCCAAAGGAACACATGTTCCAAGCTGGCAGAGATCAGCACTTGCACTGGCCAGTGGGACAAGTGGCAGTGGGAGCCGAGCATCAGGGGGATCCAACAGATCCACCTCAAACCCCCATCACATTACACTTGGGAAGAGGACAAAGATGTCCCCAGAGCACTCAGTTTAACCTGAACTAACAGAATAATTCCCACTTACAACCAAGTCACCTCTCCAAAATCATGTTCATGCCACCCTTACAAATGTGACCACCTCAGACCTAAAACATGAGTCTTCTCATCTCCTTCCTGTGCCTCCACTGGAATATAATCACAGGATTTTAAGCCCTACCAATCAATCCAAAAGTATTTTAAAAGGCTTAACAGAAACTTAAAAGAAAAAGTAAAAATAAGAGAAAACAACTGACCTAAGAGGGAAGGGAGACAATGACTTTCTTGTTACAGAACAGAGTAAACCACCTAAAAAAATGAACTGAAATAAGGCCCAAACATGGCATGAAATAAATGTGTCCTTCTCCAAGAGCTCTCATCTGTTTGCTAACAACATCACAGTCATATGGGGGGATTATGACTGCAGCAGGGTGTTCCACATGTATTTAGGTTCTTTAAACAATGAAAACCCCCCAAAACAAAGAACACCTTCCCATGCATTAGATTTGTCCACAAGGCCATGGATACAAGGCCCAGGCTGCCCAGCCTGGACCTGCAGCAGGTGACAATGAGCGCAGTGCAGGTGTGGCTGCAAACACCACGGGCCTGGCAGCAAACGCCTGGGGACTGGGAGCCAACCAGCCCTGGGGCAGAACCACCCACTCTGCCCTCAGACAAGAGTCCTCCAATCTAAGCATGTCCCAGGTCTAAGATTATTTCACTGCATTAACTTGCTTTTCCACTGCAGAAATCCAATGCCAGCAAACTCTGCTTCAGGAAAAGGCTCTGAACAAAGAGCTTTTCCTGTTCCTGTGACCTGCCTCCCTCCCTGAGCGCCGTGAGCACCACCACCAGCTGACAATGCACTGGAAGACACACATCAGGAGAAGTAGGACTTGGTAATCATATATTAGTATTTTTTAAAATAAAAACTGACTCCAAGTTTTTTAGTCAATTAAACACATCCGGCACATCATGTATGTGATGTAATGACAGCTTGAGACTCAAAATGCTTTTGATGCATTATTAACCATAAAAAAGGCATTAAATACTGAGCTCGAATGCCATAGGGATGCATATTTCAATAGAAATTATTTTTCAATATATGCTTAAAGTTTATTTTGGTAAACAGATGACTGGGGGCTGTCAGAACTACAGACAGATTTATGTCTAGTTGGAGTCTTTTGGAAATGAAGGGAAATAGCTGGACTTGTTGAGCACATGGAAGGGATATAATTCTTTCTGCCAGCTCAGAGGAGGGTGAGCAGTAGCTTGGAAGCTTCCCCAGTTGGGAATATTAATTTTAGAGTGACGGTTGGGAATTTTGCCAGGTAAATACAATCTTGGGGAAAAAAGAATAGGAGAAACATGACATTTTACTACCTGATTGAGAGATGTCACATTCATTTTCTGCACCTGCAAACAGAAGTCACAGTTCCAAGTGCCAACATCAAATAATCCCTGGCAGAAACTTGGGTTTTTATCCATTGTTTTATTACCATCGTAAAGCCACTCTTGCCATGTATTAAAACCAAACACCCCCAAAACAAAAGCACCCCTTGCACCCCTCGCTGCCCCGCAGACACGCTCAGGGAAGCCTGGCAGCACACTTCTGCTCTGCTCCGTGCAGGCCCTGAACTCCAGCGTGCAGATTCGGAGCAGGAAAGCAACAGAACCCAGTGGAGGAGCCCGTGCAGACCCTCCACTGCCAGGATCACTCTTCCCTCACTGCCAAGTGACCTCTGCGGATTAAATGTGCAGGCCGAAGGATTTGGTACCTTCCATTTTAGAAGAAATCCAAAATTTCAGCATATCAGTGCTACAAATTTCTTGTTGCTATTCACATTATTTCATCAGTGTTCCTACATAAGTATGTATATTATCATAACCAAGTTTGGTTTGGTATTGGGCATCAGGCCAGCAAAAGTAACACCCAATGCCCACTGATTTTGCAGGGGCATTATGGAAGTGAGGTGTGCAGGATCAACCCCTTCACATTTAGATCTTCAAACATCTGAACACCGTTATCAAGCTGCCTTGTACTTCTCTCTCTGCCAGGCTACACACAGTCAGCTCCTTTAATCTTTCCTCAGAGATCAATCCCTCAGCCCCTTAATCCTTTTTGTTGCTCTTCTCTAATCTCCTCGTGCTTTGCCGATAGCTCTCAGCCTCGGTGCCCGAACAGAACGCTCATGCACGGGACCCCTGTCAGCAGAGAAGCTTCCAGAACACCTTCTTGCACTGGGAAGCGATTTTCTCCAGACTTGGTTGCTTTGCCACCATAGTACAAATGAGGTGTTTCTCACCATACCCCAAGAAGGTGGCTCTGCTTTCATTTCTCAGCAGTAGAAGTGGCAGAATATGGGCAGCCTTTCCAAAACAGTGATTTTTTTAATGCAAGACCTGATAATTTGATGTATTCCCAGAGCTGCCTGGCCCGGCAGGACACCCACACCCCACATGCAAACCCCGAGCATCACAAACTAGAGTTAGAGCCATCAGAAAGGGAGCCCTGGCTACACCCCAGTAATTCCCTTAGCCCTGCAAGGCCTTTCCCCAGTGCACACGGTGAAACAGCAGCTCTGGGCTGGCAGGAGGGAAACTGCTGGGGGTTTTCCCTGCTCACACCCCCCCCCCTTGTCTGATCTGAAATGCAGCTCCACCATTTCACTGCCAAAGAAAGCTAAAAAAAAATAACCAAAAAGAAAAACACAGGTTAAGTTGCCTTTAATCTCTAATTCCTGTACAAGAACGGATTGCACGTGGTAAAGGATAAAGGCAGATCCGAAGTCAGCGGGTTATGCAGACTGCACCAGACCTTCGCTTTCAGAGAGACACAGCCTGGGGAATTACACAAATGGCCTTCCATTGCCCTCTTCGGTTCTTTTTATGGCAAAATGCTTTGCTTTTATCAATCCCCCCCCTTCTCCGAGTCCCAGAGGCTCCGGCCAAACAAAAGGCAGATGCGCAAAGTGCACCCTTCTCCCCTGAATGGAGCGGGAGCCTCGCTCCGCAGGGAAGCCACGGCCGGGTGGAAAATGCTCTCAAAAAGTAAAAGCCGGTAAGAGCGGCCGATCTTTCTGCCTGGGTGAAGGAATTTGGCCTCAGCCAAAAAAAAAAAGAAGGGGGGAGAAAGGAGGGGGCTGCTCTTTTCAAGCCCCCGTAGGCGTCGCAGCACTGAACTGTGTCAGGCTGGAACAGACAGAGGAGGAACACGAGCCTATTGTCGGAGATACCATCAAAAATGGAAGCAAAGAGAAAATCCTGAGCAAGAATCTGCCAGGGAGAGGACCCTGAACAAGCCATGTCTTCAGCCATGGAAGCCCAAGGTTCTCAGGGGTTCGGAGCAGGGCCCTGAAGGCCAGGGAGCACCCACGGTGTCCCAACAACGACAGCACAGTCACTCCCAGAGAAGGGGCCAGAGATCCCAGCCCAGAGACCCCAGGGCAGGGCCACAAGCACCCGACCAGTTTCAGGTGAAGTTCTTTTACAATCAAACAAAATCTAGCTGTTGTAAATGAAATTAAGATTGATTTCAGCACTGCCCACTTTAGACTGCTGATGCTCTTACTCATGTGATTTTTGATGGGAGACAATGAAGAATCTGTAATTGGCAGAGAAAGACATACAAACTGATGAGGAATCAACCAACATTTTCCTGCCACCTTTCAATCTTAATATGTCACTGACTCACACACAAAGACCTGAATAAAGATTAAATCTGTAATAATTTACTCAAAATCAGATGCTTGCACAGTAGGACTGAAGTACTATCTACATGCTGATTCAGCTTGAAACAACTAAACCCACAGCACTGGCTCTTGTAACAACGGATGAGTTGTGTTTGCTGCCAGGAGGAATGTTTAGCCACGGGATTAAATCTGTACACAAACCCTGAAGCCTCACTGGTACAAGTTCATATTCAACACATCAATCTATTGGGTAGACTGAGTCTAAATGGGAAATCCCCTCCACTGCCATTATTGTTGTGCTGGATCATCACTCCTTGGAAGCACAGAAGTGCTGCTTGCAATCCTCAATAACAGCCCTGGCTTCCAATCTCCAAGGATCTATCTCCTACCTGAAGCAGTTGGCATCTCACTGCAGCCTGCCTCAGCTAAAGGAATTTGCTGAACTCCAGGCTATGTCTATTTTAAGTTTTGGCTTCTGCATTTCACAAACATAACCCGTGGTCACAGGTCAGCACATCAGCACCTGTTTGTGAATGGACTGAGGCCACAGTGTAACTCACAGAGGTGAGGTGTCTGGTGCAAAGTGTCCTTGCCCATGGCTGGGGGCTGGAATTGGGTGAGCTTTAAGGTGCCTTCCAACACAAACCTCTCTGGCATTCTGTGATTTCTCATCTGAGTGCAGCCTTGTGCACAGCTCCACCATCCTCCCTCATTGCCCATCTGCCTGTGAGCATCATCCCGACACACACTCTGCACAGCAAAGCCTTGAGAGCCAGCCAGCACACCTTCCCCCACTAACTGAGCTGAAGAAACAGCACTGAAAACACTTTGCAATACAAAAAAGTATCTGTGGTTCCAGTGCAAGACGGAATAGGGCACGGAGCAGATCCCACCCAGCATGCAGGGGCAGGGTATGGATGGCACTCTTTTCCTCTGGGAAACATCCCTGTGGCACACCACGACCTGTTCCTGAAGTCAGCTTTGTAGAGAAAATCCATATTTTTCTATGCTTTATCTTAAAAGAGATTCTAAACTGCTACTTGTATTTACTAACATGAGATATTGAAAGTTTGTAAATGTGTGTACGATTAATAAAACATCAGGTGCTGCCTCTTGCTTTAAACGTTTGCGTGTCTGGAAGCTGGAGAGCAGCTCATTTAAACAATGTATGTATTCTGGATAACATTTCCCTGCAAATGTTCCCTCTTTCACTATGATACCCTTTAAAAAGTGTAAAACATTCCATGCTAATAAGAATCAACAGGGGAAAAAATTCTTAGCACAAGTGCTTAAATAAATTATCATCTTTGTAACTCTGCCATAAATCCCCTGGTTGGGATATGATGATTTAGCACTTGCTGCTCTGGCATAAATCCAAATCCTTGGGTTTCTTATTGGATAAAATACTGCCGTTTCACCTTTCTGACCTCACTCCAGCTTCAGGCTGAGGTGACACGAGTCTCCTGGTGTCCCCGCAGTCCTTGGTGGGCCGTGGCAGGCAGGACACCGGGGCCTTTCCTGCAGGGCTGCCCAGGCAGGGGGGAGATGCCTCCTGCCAGCCCCCACAGCAAACACCTGCCTTCATTTTCTCTCCTAGGAAGAAAGACTTTGGCTCCCAGAACAGGCACAGAAAATATGCCAACAAATCCCCTGGAATACAGGAGAAACCCCTACATCCACAATGAGGAAAAACTGAATCCCCCCCCCCAAAAAACAACCACCAAATGCCTGAACAGGAGGGGTCACATAAGAGCTAAGCCTTGTGCTTTCCTGTGGGAAAGAAGTGTTTCCTGCTTGCTTCAGACATGAGTGCTCCCAGCCATGGTGAACCTCACAGGTTACTCTTATCCAAAATGCCATTATTTGCTTTATTCAGTCTGAGTTACCACCACAAGGAAGAGGAGAAGCACAGAGAGCAGCTCTGAGCCCAGGTCTTCCATGCCTCAGCTGAGGAACGTGAGCAGTGTCGCCTCCTTGGTGACACTTCTGAGGTGGAAAACCACCTCCAGCCCTGGGCACTGGTTTTGTTGTTGGAGAGTCTCCTCCAGCCATTAGACACAGACAGGTGCACTGATCAGGATCATGCTTCCCTGCAGGAGTTTCCCAAGCTGCTTTACAGGAATACAGCTCCAGGTACATGAACACCTTGGCCACCCCAATCACTCACTGCTTTTTCTTCACTACTTGAATATTGCCTGACTTTCCAAAAGGTGATTCCAAGGCCATTTAATGAAGACAAGTCCTCAGCTAAACAATTTTTATTAGAACATTTAAGGAATGAATCCTGTAAGCACATGTGTTTATCTGGTTTTTCAAGCTTCCAGGGACTCAGGAAAATCTCATATTAGAGGTTTGGTTGACTTCTCTCCCAGCTAAAATTACAAGTCTCAATGTCTCTACAAACTGCATGACTAACTCCAGACCCTTTCACCGGGCAGCATCCAGGTTTTACTTCCCAACAAAACTGGGAACATCAAATTAAGGATGCTCCATTGCTCCTGGGCATAACATCAAGTGTCCACGTCACAGTGCCAAACAAACATGCTAGAAGCTTGTGGGTGCATAACATGCCAAAAAAAACCATTGAGGAATGCGTAGTCTGAAGAAAACATTAATTCACCAAGACAGAAATTAGCACAGCACGTTCCAGCTCAGCACCACAATCCTGAGCAGACAAACTCCTCACCAACTGTGACGTGCAAGGCCATTGGAGCAGCGCAAGGGGGGACTGAAATGCAACTACCAGAGATCCTTGTGTAATCACCTTCTGTCCATCACAACTCCACCCACAATAATGGATCCTTGCCCACCTCTCCCCTACCTCACATACCCTTAATTCTGCCTGAACACTGACCTGCAGCTGAACACAGTGTCTGAACACCTGCAACCACACACGGATCCGTGGCAGAGGTCACCGTGACCACACAGATGTTCTGGGTTTGGTGCCCTTGGTCCACCTGTCATTTCTGCATGGTGCCCTGAAGAGAAACTGATGTTGGAAATATGGGAGCACTGCTCTCCTCTGGTCTTGGCTTTGCTGATGTGACCCGAGGGCACAGATAGCCCAGACTGACAGCAGCAAGAGTCAACCCCAAGGCTGCGCTGGGAGGTGCAAAGGAAGTTATTTATTAGAACACAAACCAGTTAAACTGTGAGTGGGAAAGGCTGGTCGGGCTACAGCAGCTGAAGGACCCCCATGTCTGGTGGAGCAGAGCTGGGCAGGGGTCCAGGGGACATGGCCAGTGCTCCATCCATCCCACAGGGACCTGCTTCGTGTCCCACTGCCTCTGCCAGCACTGCCCTGGGGTCGGAGGCTCACACGCCGGCCTTGAACTCCCCGTCTGTCTCTCTGCTGTCTCCCTGCCATATTAATTACCATTTCCCCTGCCAGGGCCAGAAAACAACCTTCACTGCATTAGTGCTAATTAAGAAGAGTGACTTTCCTATCCTGGCTGCTTAAATCACCCTCCTCTCCTCATCCAGAGCAGAAAGCAGTGCTGACAGTCTTACTAAAAACAGAAGGCAACACCTCAGTCACACTTCGAGCTGACAAATGGGGACAACAAGCTCTGTCTTTCTGTGGGGACAGTGAGGCTGCATGGGGCAGGAGGGGAGAGAGACAGAAATGACACATGCCCTGGGACTTGGAGATCTGTACCTCAGGGAGAGGTGGGGACAGCATCCTGCTTTGGAAGCATCTCCTACCTGAAAGCAGAGCACCAGAACAAGCACAGCCCTGTCGGCAGAGGGGCAATGTGTCTCTCCACCAGAACACAGACCCTGAGCAGCCCGTAAGGACAGTTTTATGGAGCCACCAGTATTTGTAAAGTACCAGTTTGAGTCTCTCAGTATCAGATCCTTACTGCAGTTGCATTCAGATGCTTCTTATGCCCTTACCCTCCCCTAGGCCTGCTGGCTGCACAGACAGGCCAGGGGGGTCCTGCTGGTGTCTCGTCACTCTGACTCCAGCAGCACCGTGGCCGCGGCCCCAGCGGATCTGGAGAGCACACTGTGACACCCACCATGGCTCCTACTTCACAACGAACCACAGTTTCTGCAAGACATGAGATGTCCCTACCTCAAGTACTTGTTATATGTGACTGGAAAAGCCTGGAGCCACCAGGAGCTTCAGCAATATGTGAGCCTTTGGCCTTTGGTTTACAGTCCTCTGGGAATAACAAACGTGTGCTGAGTGTGTACTGTTATTTTAGTTTTTGTTGCTGACCAACTTTCAGAATCAATAGGAGGCAAAAGTCCTGCTCCACAGAGGAGGCAGGTTCAGAGACCTTAAGTGGTGGGAAGCCCCCAGGGCCCAGAGCCAGTGCCCAGCACTGGATGAGGTGGATTTCTCCTAAATCATATTAAGTCATCCACAGAAACATTAAAGAGTTTCCTGACATTACAATTCTGTGCAAGCAGTTAGAGCTGTTGCCATAGGAACACTAACAAATACAGGGATGGGTATAATTGTGAATAAAAGGGATGGGGTAAAGGAAGAAAATGGCCTATGCAAGGACAAAGTTTGGACTCTGTGCTGCTTGTCTGAGCAGAGACCTGGGCAGGCACAGTGTGGAGAGTGGGCTGGGGGCCTCTCACAGCCCTGCACCACCACTGCCCCAGGCAGGGGTCTGCAGAGCAGCCCCAGGCCCCATCCCACCACCCCCACCCTCTGCTGCAGGCTCTGCCCCCTCTGGGGACAGGGAGGCAGTGGCTCAGCCCTGCCAGCTCTGGCCCTCCTTCCCCTCCTTCCCCCTGCTTTACAAAAATAGATAGAACACATGTTCCCATTAGTCACTTGCTAGAGGGAAGCTGGGGGGTATGTGCTGACAGCCACAAAGCTGAGCTCTAATTTGAATACTATTTGCATATTCCAGGTAGACAAAGCGCAGCCGTATTAAAAACGTGCGTGAGGACGCACAAAGTGAGGCAGCAGCGATGACATTTGCCAGAAATGCAGCCTTTTTCCCAGCATGTTCCTAGCACAGGTGCCAGGGCCCCTCTCGGCTGCTAACGCCCGGGCGGGCTGGTCTCAGGGAGGCTCTTAATTAAACCCTGCTTGCCAAGAATGGTTTGTATCTGCAGCAGTGAGGACACAGCCGCCCTCGTGGGAACGCCACACCGAGGGCTCTTCCCTTTGGATTATGCCATTTGCCAGCCCCAACAAGCAGAAGCCATCCCAAGGCAATCTGAACACAATAAGTGTCTTTCACTGCTGTTGACTAAGCTGAAATTCGTTATTTTCAGGCGTTCAGCGAGGACTAATGAGTGTCTGAGGCTCATCGCGCCGTCCCTCCTCACTGACATCCCCTTGATCTCTAAAGGCTCGGTGATCTTTGGCTTGAGCATAACCCCGGGGAGTTCAGAGGTTAACTTTTGGGGATGCAACCAGTGTCTGAGCCAGGCAGGACGGAGCTGCACCAAGGTCATGGCAAACACTTCGGGGAGAGAAGAAAACCTTGGCTCCTACAGGTGTCTGTTATTTATCTACCACCAGCTCCCAGATGTCACACCAAGAGCAGGATGTCTCACCAGTGCCTCACAAAGCCAACTCCAGCAAGGCCAAAGGTCAATAGATGCCAACTCTCTTTATTCAGGGAAATACTATAGATTTTTAATCAGCATTCCTGGTTACCTGTTGGTCCCCTATGAATCTGCAACACCACATACCAAACATGAGCCTATCATCAACACTGGGGCATACACGAGGGCATAAATAATGCACAAGGGGACATTCAGCTGACTGGAAAACTTCCTGCCCTGGCAAGATCTACTTGGAATTACCTTTCAACTGATGTTTTTAGCAGAATCTAATAAAACCATGTCTCTACAAGTCACAGTGGCTTTGGCTCTACTTGTTGTTATTATTATCATTATTAATTATTATTATTATTATTATTATTATTATTATTAAGCAGTTTTCCAACCATGACAAAGCCAGAAAAGGATGTAACCACCAGCATACAAAAACCCAGTGGCAGGTAAGAAGCAGAACCATTAGGAAGATCCTTCAAGAACTCAGCCAAGTATATCTTTGTCACTCTGTAACAGCCCTCAGTGCTCTGAGATAAAGCTATGAACTTCTGGTGCGGAATCAGCCAGAAATCAATTCATCGTCAGCCAGAAATCAATTCATCTCTGAGGAATAGGAAAGGGGTATTTGCACTGGAAAAGCAGCTGCTTAATTGTAATAAAGGTAAAGGGAATGGGCCAGACAGACATGGGAGCTGGCAGGGCTGGAGCCTTCTCCTGCTCTCCAGTAAGAAGGAGCTTGCTCCCTTTGTGGCTTTGTTCTACATCAATCAGAGAAGACTACCTGACATTTTTCCCTTGCTAAGGATTTTTTCCTGCATGGGTTTCACTGAACACCACCCTTCCCCTCCTGCCCAGTGACTGACTGGGAGCTCTGAGCAGAGCCAGTGCTGAGGTTTGGGCAGGCAGTGTTCCCAGTGTACTGATTACAACATATATAAAATAATACTTTGTACAAGTTCAGAGGGAATAATTAAACATTGCTCTCAGCTCTTGGCAGTGACTTTTACAACACTGGGTAATGAGTTATCACATTTTGACCTTTATGTCTAACTCACCTTGGCAACTTGCTGAAAAAACTTTGACTACTATATAATCAAAAATAAGAGAAAAAGGAAAAGGCAGGCACGGGTGCTGCTGCAGCAGGTAAAGATCACAAACACCAGGTATCCATCCAGGAAGCCACTGAACTACTTCCTAGTGTTGGATTTAATAGCAAATTACGAAAGAGACACTCCACATTACTACAATCTGCACATCAAACCAGGCAGAAAGCAACCTGCAATTATACAATTAGATTGATACACAAGCTTCCTGCTCGTGTTTATTCCTGCTGCCAATCACACTGCTTACTGGAAAACAAGGGCTGGGAGCTTCCAGCCTGCCTCACTTCCCCTCTGTGCTTGTGCATTTTGAGGGCCTTAACCGACCACATCTCGTTCTTTCCACACCCTGATGAGCCTGCCATGAAGATCACACCTTGCCCAGGTACCTTTGGGCTGTACTGAGATCCATCTTTATACATGGGGCACAATTTACCCCAGCAGCAACTCACTGTGTGGAATGGGAGAGCAGGAAAAAAGAGACAAATAAGTGTTCACTATTAGCTGATGAAGGCAGTTGATTGAAACCTAACAAAATCCTTGATTTCATGTGAAAATAATGAAATTAAAAGCATTTCACTATGTGGTGGCCTGAGAGAAACCACGAAAGGGGAATGCAGCCAGGAGAAGCCTTTGTATTTGAGCTTGGTCTGCTCATAACACAGTGCCTCTTGATGCCTGAACATTGAGAACATCTCAGGTACTTCAGAACCATCTGCTTGGTCCAGTTCCAGTGCACTGGTGACCCCTCAGGTGCCTGTGATAATTCATACTTTCCCACCCTGTCTTCAGCCACACGGGTTCCAAAGTTCCGCTTTGTGTCCCTGGAGCACCATCCCCTCACACGTACCCATTCCAGCCAGAACTCTGTTCCTCTGAGGAGAGCCTGTGCACCACGAGGGCTGTCCTGAGGTGGTGCCCACCCAGCACAGCAGGCTGGCAGAGCTGTGTGGGGGACACTGAGCTCTCCCAAGGAGCTGTGGGATCACACTGTGGCTGGCCGAGGGGGAGGGTTTCTCATCCAGCCAGCCTGTGGGAACAGGGGTGTGGGAGTAAATCAGGGCACCCATCATGTCGTGCCAGCACAGCTTGGAGGGTCAAGGCAGAGGATCAGAACGTCCCAGCAGACCTGGATGGACACAGCCTGTGCCCACCAAGGGGGTGGTCCTGAGCTATCGCAGCTCTCAGTCCCATCACTCTGACACACACACACCACAGTGACTGTTTTACATATTCTGTACATACATGCAAATAAACCATCTCGTAATAATTGTCTTTTCACAAGTTTCTTTGTTTAGGTGTCTGAGTTTCATTTTGCTTTCCCATCACACTTCCCACAGAAGAGACCTCCATTTCCCAGTGAATGGTGAGATTGCCTCCAAGACCTCTGCATCACTTCACAGCTCAGCTCTCAGTGACTCACAATTTTCTGGAGCCCACATCTCACACTGGCAGGAAATTATTCAGGTGTGGAGGCACAACAGCTCAGAGACACCAAATGGCATCTACAAGAACTCAAGCACTGACAGGACACATCAAAGCACGAGGTACAAACTCTGTGACTCCCCAGCTTGCCATGGCTGTGAGATTCAGTCTGCCCTGGTCCCCTCCTTTCCAGACCCTGGGATCAGAGCTCTAACCCTTCCCTGTGACTCGCTTTACCCTGAGGGTTACCTCACTGGGCTGCAGGACCTCCAGCTCCGGCATCCAGACACACACCTCCCATGAGCAAATCAGGAATGTCTTCTGCCCCCCTCCCTCCAAGGGAGTTCCTGCATCTCGGCAGAAATTCTTTTATAATGCCACAGCAACATCTGGACTGACAAAGGCAGTGACACTACAGACCAGTCTGGGATTCAAAGGAAGCCTTTCCCCTCGGGGTCAGGAAGCCAGCAAGAGCTCCAGCTACATTTTCAAAACTACATGGGCATTCACGTGCCTTTTGGCTGTCAAAACAAACACAGGATTAAACCCAAACGCAGGGTCCTGCAAACACTGGTGGGGTGATCACTCCAGCTCAGGTCAGAGTGCTCGGGCTACAGAGCCAGCCCCAGCACCCACAGCTCCTGCCTTTCCAGCCCTGCAGCTGCTATTGCACTTCCTCACGGGGCAAGGACAATCTTCTGTATTTAAGAGGCATTTAGTAGCTGCAAACAACTGGATCAAATTGTGCTCTTCCATTTTTTATCATCATCTAAGAAGAAAGCACTTCTCATCAGCACACAGAGTTCAGCCATGCTGGGGAGGAACAGCACAGCACTAAGAGCAAAGGTAGAAAATGGAGGATGCAGATTATAAAATTCAGTCACATTTTAAAATTTTCTGCTACAATAATTCACTTTATGTAGAATTAATGTGGCTGATTGAACGTTTGTGCTGTAATTTACTTATAATTAACATTTTATGGTGAACAGATTTCACCATCTCCTTCATGCTGTGAACTCCAAGCCATAGGTCAAAAATAGAGATGAAACAGATAAGCACAAAATATTCTCACTGAAATATTAATGAGATTTTAATTTACTACTTTAAAAACACATCTTTCATCAATGCCTGTATATCAAATCATTATTTTAATTTTTTTTCCACATTGTATTAAAAATATAATGAACTTCCCTAACTGGTTGAAAGACCCTGAAATATCTTTTGTGAAGAGACAGCTCAGGGGAACAAAAAGGTCCAAACACACAGTTATGAGAAATCTCACACAGGGGTTGGGTGAGAGTCAACAACTGAACACACCACCTGCACCCTGAGCCAGCTAAAACGGGGGCTCGCCACTCTCAAACCCTGTGGTGCAGCACAGAGGTCCCGCTCTTCCCACCAAGATCTTCTTTAAAAGCACAAGGTCAAACAAGCCAGAAAAACAATTCAACTGACAGAAACTGCTTCCTGTGTCATGCCAGGAGCTGTGGCATTCGCTGCTGAGATGTAACACAGACAAGGTGCTGCTTTGATCAGCCATTCCCATCTTTTCAGCCCGTTCTGGCCACATCTGAAACCTCCAGGACAAGGCTCTGCTGTTAAGGAAGGCACCAGGAGTCAAAGGAAAAAGGGTCTGGGAAGGAAGTCGGAAGAAAACTCGTATAAAATCTCCCACCCGCTCTCCACGTGCGCTTGAAGCCTGCCCAGAGATGACAGACCACATCTGAATAAATTATTGAGTCATCTGCAATTCATCCCATTTCCTATATTCCAAAGCGCTATCAGACAGGCAACAGAGGACATTCCCGGAACGCTCTGATGACAGAGAATGAAGATATGGGATGACAATGAAAAAGTCAGCAGAAAATCATAAGTCAATGGGACTATTTTATGCTCTTTACTTCCTAGCCTGCACCAGACCATTCAAACAGCTCATTGGAATTTCAAATGAAAAGCTGAATAATACAGGATTATAAATCTGTTACAAACAAACCTAAAATGCATCAAGAGAAATATACATGGAATTTTCCTTCTGAAACTGCTTGGGTTTTTCCTACAGGTTTGTTTGCTGGGAATTAGCAACTATTTGTTTTGAGGGTAAAGCTGCCTTTCCTTATTCTTCTTTCTTTTTAATTTTCTTTTCTTGTTTAGATTGAAGGCCAGTGCCTGCCAGCCCCTTGATCCCTCCAGAGCTTGAAGAACGGAATCCAGACTCTTTCAGCTTTTTCTATGCAGCCATGGGCTTGCTCTCTTTTCCCTTTCAAGGTATTATGAGTTTTAAAAAAAAAAATTACCTGTGGGAGAAATTTCAAGAGAAACCAGATACTGAGCAGCATCCCAGCACAGAATGACTCCAAATAGGAAGTTCCGTTCTCAGCTGCAGAAAGTAGGACCCGGTGGAAAGCAGCAGGATTTCAGACAGGTCTGGAGCCCCCACCCTCCTGTGACATGGGGGAAGCATGTGGGGATCTTCACAAAATTGTTCTGGGAGATCTGGGGACTGTTCATACAAATATCTCTGCTCGTGATTAGAACTACTCGTTAGAAGTTATTTAAAAAGAAAATAAAGGCTTAATGCTTCCTTTGAAGTAAACAATTCAGAGCATTTGTAACAAACAAACTACCAGCAGAATCCGAGAGGGGTGAAAGCACTGCTTCTGGAAATGGCAAGGAAAAATCCCAAGTTACAAGAAAATACATATTACTACATTAATTTTCATTGGTTTTTGTTTTTAAAACATTTTTCACTGTCAGAATGAGAAAAAAAAACCAAAACCCAAACCAAATATATCCTGAACAACAGGGCAGGGAAAAGCCCCAGAACGCAGCAGCCGAATACTGAACCAAGACTTCCCAAATAAAAGATACAATATGATATTGCAGCAAATCATCCACAGAAATCTCGCAGAGACTCCAGGAGTTCTCAGGCACTGCCAGGCAGCAGGACCACATGCACAGAGCCAGGACTCTGTGCCGTGCTTTGGGCAGCCACAGCGGGGGCAGGAAGAGGAAGAGGAAGAGGAGCCGATGGTTGAGGGTCCCCAGGGCAGGTCCCCTCTGGGTGCTGGCCCCTGCAGTGACAGAGCAGGACAACCCAACTGCCCCAGGGCTGGAGAGGGAGCTGCCAAAGCCAGGGGTTGCTTAAAAAATAAAATCAAGAAACTGCAATGAGGTCAAAGTCTTCAGCCTTTCGATCCCCTCCCTGGTGCTGACAGACCACCAAGCTATATGGACTCATCTTTAAATGTTTAAAGCATTAATAATGAGAAGCTGCTCTGACAGATGGTATCTCTGCATTTTCTCATTACCAGGACCTCTATTATCATCTTCCAGCACACAAAATTTTTTTTCTGAACTTCAACGAGGCTTCTACTCCAACACTGGGCCAAACCTTGAGAAAGCGGCTCACAGGCATCTGCTTGAAGAAAATTTTAGTGCAAATCTGAATGAGAACCTTAAATTCTAAGCACCTCAGACGCCATCATTTACGTCTCACACATTATTTACGTTCAGCTGCAGGAGACCCTGATGGTGGCTGGGGCCCGGGGCTCCCTGCCAGAGCAGCAGTGCCACAGCGGGGTCGCACCCCGGCCTCCCCACGTCCTGCATCCCACGGAGGGATAAACCAGCCTGCTGAGTCTTAAGGAAACAGAAATGAAATAAATAGACAAATTAACAAACACTTCAAAGATAACACGGAAATCTCACCAGTTGCAGCACATGTCCACTCAGTTTCTTTTTTTTTTCCTGAGTGCCTTTTCCTTAGTAAAAGCCATCAAAGATCATTGTGAATTAGTAATAATTTTTTTTAGCAGCATCGAAGAATTAAAGCAAGAGAGAAAGGGAAGGCATGCAAGGGAGAAAAGGAGGGAGAGAAAGAGAGAGGTTAAGCTCAAAGGCAGAGAGAGCGAAATGGACCAGATTATACAAAATTAAAAAGCAAATACGCACAGACAATTTGTGCCGAGTGATTGCAAGCAATTACAGTCCGGCTTTTCTGGAGGGAAAATTGGGGAGGGGGGGGAAGGTTATTTCAGCTTAAAAGGAGACTTTATTCATTCCTGATCAGCTTCTCCTACTATTCTCTCTTTTATTCTCGGATATCAATTTTAAAAAAAATCACCCTTCAGATGTTACATGTCTAACCCTGGGAATCCCACCCCTGGGCAGAGAGGGAGGATTTCAGCTTCCAATCGGTTCTTTCTATAGCCCTGAAAAAGCAATTTGCTCATAAAGGATAAAAAAAAAAAGGGAAAGGAGGGGGACAGAAAGAAAGAAAAGGAGAGCAAAAAAGGGAAACCACAACAAGGGCACGCGTTCCTCTTGGAGGAGAGCTTCAATTTTACTGTAATTGTCTGAAGAAGAGCTGCTTTGATCTGCAGAATTATTATTATGCTCCAAATGCTGGGCTGCTGATGTCCCAGCTGGGCTGGACACGGGCACTCCGAGGGGCCAGAGTCCCTCTGCCGGGGCTCTGGAGGTGATTCCATGGAACTGATGGGCCATGGGGCCGGGCTCGGAGCCCAGCAGGGACTGACCTGGGCAGGGGCAGCAGAGGGCTCACGGCAATCTGCCCTGCTGCCTCGGCCTCCTCCAAGCACTGCCCCGAGGCTCCTGGGCCTGTACTGGAATTCCTGTCTTACAGTGCTACCTGATTTGTCGGGAATACCCTCATTTCTAAATTACAGCTAAATCAGCCTCCGTGCTGGGAACACCTCCCTGCCACGCCAGGCTGGCTCTGTGGGGAGCTGAGAAGGACCCATGGCACGAGGCCACCAGGGTGGGTACAAGCAGTCAAAAAGTAAGGTCAGTGCCTCAGAAATTTAGGATTTTCTCTCATCAACTCGTGCTAGCTGACACGTATCAGGATGCTTTCCATGTCCCTGATCAAGCCCTGTGCTGCCATCAGAGGGGTGGGTGCAGGTGCTCGTGTGTGGACACAGCACTCTTTGCACCCTCACCCCCTCCATCCCCTTCACTTCAAACATCCCTAACTTCTGCTAAAATTTCATCCACAAAGCCCAGTTTTGAGGTGAGGCACAGAACAGCATCCAGGCACTGGTGACGGGTTATTGGCCACCAAGTACTATTGCAGCTCACTAAGAACAGAATAAGGATGTTGGTATTTTATCAAATGAGGAAAGCACCTTACACCTAGGAAGTTGGAGATATGTTTGATCTTAAAGTCTTCCCATTATTATATATACAAAGATCATACTTTGTATAAGTAAAGGTTTCTAAAATCTTATTTCTACAACTTGGTACTGGTAACTGTCAGTCTGCCTTCATGTGGGGAAATCTATGAAAAATGCTACAAATCATTTATTGAAGTCTCTAACACCTTTCTGAAATAGTTTGCCTGTAAAATATGCAGCACACCCAAAATACACCGAGACGTGGCGTGACACAAACGATTTATTGGCATCAGTCTGGGCTGAGCCCCGTAAGTCACGCAGGGCCCCCTCCTTGTGAGCATTGCCCTCATCCCAAAGTCATCAATAACGCCCTGACTCCACCGCAGCCCAGCAGGAACCGTGTATCTATCTCAACTATAAACATACACAATTTTTCAGTCAAAGAGTAATAGGCAAATAGCTGGATTTCACTCATTTTGTGTTCTCCAGGTAGTAAAGTAGACATATATTTAATGTACATACCCAAAAGTGCAGTGCCAATAAGTAGGGAGAGTCATATATCCCAGTTAGTTTATGGATGGTTGTATTTTATGGTTCTACTGCTAAAGCTGTATTTGCATGCATCTAAATATAGATAAATATCTGCAAAGCCAGAATCTGCAGACGTGAAATAGAGAACTAGATAAATGCAAGGCAAGACACATGATAAAAATAGTCCTTATTTCTAGATACAATTACGAACTCTTGACTAAAATTACTACTTGGGTATAGGATACTGAGGCTATGCAGTGTCCTCTCGTGCTGATCCTGGGGGTTGCTGTTGGAGCTATCGCTCTTTGTTTCATAATTTTGCTAATTGGTCATTAAGAAGTCTCTAATTCTAATTCTGCCTTTGCCAGCAACACACCGTGGGTCAGCAAGGAAATTAATCTGCCTCTATACCTCAGTTTCTCCAACTGCAGTACAGGGAAACACAGATCCATCACCAGGTCCTGCAGGAGTTAATCTGTTAATGTTTGTATCAATCAAATTGTCAAGTGCTATTTAAGTGCTTATTATTACTCATACAATAATTCTCTCCTTCTGGGCTCTGTAGGTTTGTAAAAACCTCTTCCATCACACATGTGAGGTTCTTTTGGGGCAGGGGAGATGATCTGGACCAGGGGCTGGCCAAACTGGGCTCTGTGGGTGGATTCCTCACGCCAGGTGCTCCGGAGCGCGGCTGACCACACGTTCCTGACGCCTGCTCCTCTGCTGGGGGACAGCTGCCCCTTCTGTTCACCCCAGCACTTCTGCCAGCCGCCCTCTGCTCCGGCTCGGGGAACTGGTGGAGCCTAAGGACATGTTTGTATCTCATGTATGAGTACCACTACAGACCTGACCTTGCAGGAGGAGCATCTTCCCACGAGGCAACCCTCGGGCAAGGCCTTCACCTCCCTTCTGCCTGTTCGTCCTCCTCCCACGCCCTCTTTTTTGGCCTGGAGGCACAAACTCTGAGGAGCTGCTCTGTTTATCCAGAGCTCTGACTGTTCCAGGGAGAAACTCCCTTTACTCAGGATGCCTGGCTCTGAAACACCTTGCTGTGAGCTCCTGCTCTGGGGCCATGTGCTTTGGCCAGCTCCTGCACGTGGGCAGGAGGAAGGACAGACCTTTATTCTGCATGGAATCCGTGCTCTTTATAACATTTGCCAACACCAAAGGCATGCAGCATTCCAGGCACATGCCAGCTGGGATTGCTGGAGCCTGCCTGTACTGGGAGCTTCTTTAAAAATATAGCAGCTTCTCATCTAGTCTGCTACCGAAATGAATTCTCTCTACTGGCACCAGTGAAGCTAAATACAACTTATAAAATATTGAGCTGATCTTCATATGGAATGCAACTAAAAAAAAGTGACACTTTAATTATTATCTTTATGCTCCAGAAATATCCCATCAATATGAGGAGCAGATAATTCACAGCCACTGTTCCAAGCACTCTGCAGCATCAGGAGCTGCTCGTGCCTCATCCACACCGGGCACACAAACATCAGTGTATCCGTGCACGCAGCCTGTAGTTATTCATCAATTGTTTATGCAGCACTTAGTTATGAATGCATTTAATTTATAAACATTTAAATTGTAGAGCAAGAGATGATAAATTCAGAAGAAAAATATAGACTCATAGAGCATGATCTCCCTGCCTCGTTTAGCCAAGAACTCTGTCCCTTATCCAGGTGCCCCAACCTGGACCTTCCCACCAGCAACCCCAAAGACCTCAGACTTGGGAAGAGCAGTTTCTAGCAAATCTCTTCCATGTGATGTTTTCCACAGCAGTCCTGAGCACACCAGCTCTGGAGCCTCTTGAGCTCAGCTTACCCAGTCCTGTGCCTGTGACTGATCTTGGGGACGCTGTGAGACCCTGCAGCTGCCTACATGTTAGCAAATTACACAACTTCCATATTCTTTTTGTGTTTTCAAAATAAGCTGTTCTATGTGCAAAACTGCAAGCCCCTCAGTCAATCACACAATAAATAAATAAATATCTGTGCATAGTTTACTGCTTAAAGAGCTAATCTTCCCATTGCTCCAGCATTGACAGCTGCTTAAATCCAAAGTCCATCAATTTTGAAGGAAGACATTTACCAGGAGGGCATTTTACCCCTGATTTCTTTTTCTGCCCACTCTTAGAGTGAGCCAGAAGAGTTTTATTTAAACTCTATTTTTTGTTTAAACATATATATTTTTATGTTTTCTCAATGTGCTGGAACTTGACAGCACAGACCAAGCCATGGATGAGCCAACTTCTGTCATGTATCCTTATCTTTCCTTAAAACTAAATATGCATTTTAAATAGCATCTTCATTTAAAATCAACATTTCTAATAATTTTGATCTCTTTTTCATTCTCTTAAATAGTCTAGACCCAAACCATCCCTTGTTTGAGTCTGAGCTTTCTACCCCCAACGTTCTAAAATTATTTGAGCTATTTCTTCTCTTCTAGCGGCTCTGCCAGCTCAGTGTTTGTTCTTCACTTTCAAGGGTATTTTATTTATTTTCTTCACTTTCAGCTATTGAAGATGGCAAGAACAAATTTATATAATGAGCCTTAATAACAGTTTCTCCCATAAAGTTCCCTATTTATCTCCTATTGTAGTGGTTTAGAAAGCACAAAAATGATGGAAAAATACAGGTGTAGTGATAAATCTCTGGGACTGATAGTGAATAATTTAAAACAGCCTTTAACCATGGGGTGATGCTTGGAACTCTCCCACTCTGTGTGAACGTTACCCAGTCACTTCGACTCCTCTTTCCGTAACACTCCCAGTAGTATCCTCCTCATAGGACCTGTCACCACACGGACAAATTAAACCCTGTTTGTTCCAGGTCTCTCCCATCTCTTGGCCTGAATCACTCACCCAATAGCTGTGACCTTTCTCTCAGTGTTTGTGGTGCCCTGGATCAGGCTGGACAAGCTGCTCGGGGGCTGCCAGCATGCTGCAGGACAGCTCCTGCACCCCGCAGGAACAGGGTTTTAAAGTTACCAGCAAAGGTTCTTCATGGGCACTCCTCTCATAAACACTACTGAAGCAAATTAGAGACCCTGAGCAGCAGGAATGACACTTTAAGACCCACCCTGAGCCCTGCCAACAGTGTGCCCAGCCCCAGCCCCCCGAGCAGGCACAGCTGGGCACGGCCAGACCCACCCAGGCTCTGGGGAAGCAGCTGCACGCTGAGTTCATGTTTCATGCAGCACCAGGTACACTCCACACCAACAACAGCCATGTCAGCATTTTGTCCTTCATTATTTACCCATTTTTAATGGTGGTCAGAAATGACTATAACAAGTGCTGCCTTTGCTCCGAAGACCCCGGTGCAGAGAAGATGGAGCCCACCATTTATTCCCCATTTTTTATTTACAGACCTATCCACGGGCAGGTCAGAGTCCAGTGGAGCCCTGGCTCTATCCCCCTTCCCCTCCAGCACTAATTAGCAATGCAATCCCACAAAGAGTGAAGTTGCCCGAAACCTCCCCTCACTCACAATGATTTATGTTCAATTTGTACAAATGGAGAAAATGAGATTTCAAATTTCAATGCCATTTCTGCAATGAGGTGATTAAAAGAGAGAGAGGTATTGCGTTCTACTGTATAGAATATTGATCCCAGTGCTATTTTCCTTAGCAATAACCATTAGCTCAGTATTATTTGCAAACCTCTAATGTGAACCTGGAGATGTAATTTACATTTGTGCTTTACTTATTTGCTTTAACAAAACAACACAAAAGCTTTGGGTCTTTCAATCTATCCTTATTGTCAATAAAATTAGCAGTTCATAAAAAAATTAATGTATATGCAAAACCATCACTTCCTTGTAAAGTGCACCAGGACCGTAAACGTTGCCCAGAACAAAAGGGAGATAAACTATTAAAAGGCTCTGGCCATTAACAAATTGAATCCCAACCAAATTAAGAGGAGCTCTCTTTTGTCCCCTTCCTTAATTTCCGGGCCCCTGGGAGCCCAGGGAAGTTTTGGCAGCGCGGGGAGGTGTCCCCGAGGAGCGGGGCGTTGACAGGGCGCGCGCGCGGCGGGCACGCGCACGGGCACGCGCACGGGCACGGGCACGCGCGGGGCGAGCAAGGAGCGGCGCCGGGCAACCCCGGGCACGGCCCCGGGCACGGCCCCGGCCTGCTGCTGCCCGCCGAAGCCATCAGCTGCTTCTGCTGTCTGGCCGAGGTTAGAAGATGAGAACAAGGAAAGAAGAGGGAGAAAGGGGAGAAAAAAGAAAAAGCTAATGACCCATAATTGCCATGATAGTGGAATAGGGCCCGGGCAGCTGTTTTACATTCCCGGTATGTATAGTATGCAAATATCTACAAAGGGCCGACACAGTTTCTCTATTGTGGATCCTGAGGGTAACCAAATTAGCCTTTGGCAACCATGGTAATTGGGAGGTGCTGTTCCCATTAGGAGTCCTGCAAATTATGAAGAAAAATGGACCAAAGGCTTTGTCACAAATAATAATGCTGAGAAGAAAAGAGCAGGCGGCCGGCTTTGCTTGCGCGCTTTTTTTTTTTTTTTTAATTTTTTTATTCCTACATTGTGTTGTTAATATCTCTCTGTTTAGTAATAAGAAAACAGTCCTCAGTGCCCTGCTGGATCCTCCTGGGCTTTCCATGGCAGTTCTGAGTTCTGGGAATACTAAATACGGGACAGCAGCATCAGCCCCGTGCTCAGGCAGCCGAGGCTGGCGCTGCCCCGTGGGCTGAGCCCCGGAGCCACCATCGCCCCCAAAGCCTGGAGCTGCTGCTCTCCCTCGCACAGGCCCAGCACAGCCACTCTCCCTCCCTCCCCACCTCAGATGCATACAGCTAAACACAGATTTGTTCTCTGAACCACCCAACTTAGCTGCACAAGAGGCTCCATTTCCCACTAATTATTTGAATTTGTCTTTCACTCTTCCCGCCTTCTTTGATCATTCCATAGTTCTCAATCCCAGCATGCAGAATCCTGTTTGATTGTTATGATCTACTAAAAAATTCACAACTGCCAACTTTTTGAGTGGAGCTCTCAGCTGTGACACCACGAGTCAATGCCAAAAACATTAAATGCTGCTGTCTGTAGCACTCCCAGAGCAGAGCTCACTGTTCCCAGACCCTCGTGCCTGAGTCCTGCTGAACTCCCCACACCGAGACACAGCCATGAGATCAACCCACGTGTGCCATCAGCCAGGGCTGGCTAATGCTCCAGCCTCTCTTCTGTCCTGCACATCTCGAGAGTTCTGGAAAATATCACACTTACAATGAAAATTAGGAAATGGTCTCATTTGCTTTTGTATTTCTCCCCTAAGTCAATGTTTTGCCTAACTGGCAGCATGAACAGTCCTTTATCAAGGAACAGGAGAGCATCCAGGCCTTTTAATATCAAGAAGATTCAGAATGATCTCAGGAATGCACACTGACTGTGGTGGCTGTAAAACCCAAACTGGTGAGTTTTAAAAAAAAAAAATTTACAAAACAAGTCTGACAAAGACCAGTCGTGTTTTGATTTTTCATGCCAGGACTAACTCTTCACCTTACAACTGTTGCAGCACAAGCCTAAAGTCCATATCTTTATTTTTTCATGGTTTCCCCTCAGGGCCTCTTTAAAGAGCCGGCAGAAGAGTCACTTCCCCGCTGGTGCAGTTGGCACGACTGCAAGTGTACTTAAAGTTTGCGTCTGATCAGGTTATGTGTATTGGATCTGAAACCAGTTAGTCAATTCTTCCCGGTCCCTAAGTGGCGATTTGTGGTAATGTCTACATCAATACTCGCAGAGCTGCGAGCTGCTTTACGTAAAGCAAATGTCTGCAGGATGGAGGGGCTGCTGCGAGGCGGCCGGCTTCGCGCAGCTGCGGCTGCAGGAGCGCTGCCCTGCAAGGCCCATCCTTCACCCGCCCTGCGCCCTGGCAGCCTCGCTCTGTGCCCACCAGCCTGGCACCTGCCAGGCCCAGATCCGCTCTCTTCGTCCCAAATATTCCTTCTCCCTTTCCTGCACCAGTCCTGATCCCCCTTCTGCATTTCCTTACCCCCTGGGCACCAGAGGGTGGATACAGGGCACAAGTTAGAAACAGCAGAAGGTCGAGAAAACAAACCAACCAACCAACAACTTCCACACCAAAGCAAAGTGTAACAGAAAATTAGAGAAGGATAAAAGATGTTATTGCATGAGAAAATTATGATTAATGAAAAAGCAGGAGGTGGCTACTGTTCAGACCACAAACAACAGAGAACAACTCTGAGCAATAAACAATATTGGATTAGGCTTTTCCAATAAGAGCTTTTGTCTTTAGTATTTTTCTCTTCGGCTGCAAACAGAACACAATCCTTCAGAGCAAGCATTACCTGTGCTTGTGAAATGCACAGCAGCACAAGCTGACCTGTGCGAGGCCTCGGGCATCACTGACCTGCACACACCCACAGGTGTGTGGTGTGCTGGGGAGAGCTTCCTTACAGTGCTCTGAGGGATGCCCATGGACGTGAGGAAAGCACGAGCCAGCTCCTGCCATTCCCCACAGCTCCTGCACATTGCTGCTTCCCATGGAGTAAAAAGGCCATGACTTCCACAGCAGCTCCGCAGCAATTTACACCTTGTAAGTCATTTAAATACACTGCCTGAAGTGTAAAATCTGGGAACTGTCAGCAAACCTCAACTTGGCAAAAATCATTGCTATTTATTACAGTAAAGTGCTTTCTGTATGGCAAGAGCTGGCTCTGATACATCACATCTCAAACAAAAATATAGAATAAATCATCTCCCAAGATTGCTTCCAACCTGTTTTCCAAGACTTTACAAAGAAAAACAGCAGAGCACAAACCCTATGGAGCAGCCCTGCCAGTCCACCCTTTGGAGCACACAAATTCCTACTCTGCACAACATGTAACATGCTTCTGTGCTCCAAGCTGCCCCAGCACTGAAGAGACTACTTCAGACCCTCAGTCACACCATCCAAGACTTCATTTCCAACAAAGAGGAAAATCACCAGAAAAAATAAACCTCATTTGCCAAACTACAGCAGAGAAAGCATTCCCAATCTACCAAATCTCTGCACCCCCAGTTCTTCCCCACAGGCAAAGAGGGCTTGAGCAGTGTCATTCAGGGGCTTTGCAAACTACCCCTTCACTTTCAATTTTCCAGCAGAGGCAAGGAGACAGTTATTTTGGGAGGAAAGGGAAGGCCAGAAATACTGTTTATTTACACAAACCATTTTCCTTAGAAAGGAACAATTACTGACCCTCTTTCTCTGGAAGATCCCATCGATCTCAGTGGGAGAGCGAGTCAGGCTGAGCAGAACCAGCCCCTGTGGAAGCTCAAAGAGCAGGGGGAGAGAAGCAGAGATGCTTGTTCAGGAGCAGGTACTCTCAGGATCTGTTTATGGCAGAGACTTTTGAAACTGATCTGACTGTCCAGGTCTGGGCCATGGAGCCAGCAGTGCTTTGTTACTGCTTTTGGGGTTCACTTCAGTTTTATACTCAGTTCATTCTTCTTTCTAGATCAAATAGCAAATGATTGGCAGGAATCCTGTAAATCTGAAAGGATGATTGTTTATTACCCACATTTTTCTCCTACATTTTCAGAGATTAGTGCATGTAATATTTTAATGCTATGGCATAAATTTGCATAAGAGGGAGAGGTCTTATATTTACACACTTACAGTGTGTGTGATCACAATATCCATGTGAGTAGACACAAGGACATGTGGTGAAATGCACTTAACACAAGCCTGTTTGGGGCTCAGGGCCAGCTCTACCCAGTGAGATGCAACAGCCAAGTCTGGATTTTTCACCAGAAATGAGAGAAAGTCTGTACGTCTAACAGATCTAGTATTTTCTTTCTGTTCCTGAGAAATAAGTTTGAAGGTCCTTATTCCCTGAGAAATAAGTTTAAGATTTGGGGTGTTTTAGGATCAAAACCCATTAATTTGTTTTAAAGACTTTTTAAACTAAAAAAATTCAATTTCTAATTTTTTTATCTGAGTTGCGTTATGGCAGGTTATGTAGTAGATTTATGGGACAGAAAGGGACTTTATAAAATACTTAAATATATATTAAAAGAAGAAAAATCATTAAACTATAATAGTCAAAATAAGGTTAAATCAAATCTAAAGCTCATCTCAGTAATTGTCTTCATGAAGCCTATGCAGGCATCAGTACTTCTGCTAATGACACAAAAAGGAAAAAAGAAGAAAAAGTGGGATATATGGAATATGCTGGAACAAAGGCAGTAGAGATGTAGTTACTACAAAGGTTACTGTATATTTATTCAGTCAAGGCTGGAGTCCATCACTAGGAAGCCTTGAACCTGTGGGATCCTCACCATGCTGGACTCAACAGCCCACGCTGTCCTGCCTCCTCATTCCCCCTTGGGAAGGACAGAGCAGTTTTCCTAATTCAGGCCTCCTCTCTACTCAAAAACATGGGCAGGATTTATTTCAGGAGATTAAATGAATGGAGATTATCCCACAGAAGAACCATAAAACAGGCTGCACACAAAAGGTAAAGGAAACATTACTCAACAAAACGGTTGAGCACTTCGGAAACATGAGAGAGGACCAATATGTGGTTTGTTTAGTTGGTTTTTTTATGTGTGGAATCCCAGATTGTTGAGGTGGGAAAGGACTTTTAGGATCATGAAGTTCAAACCCAGCAGGACCACCATGTTCACTGCTAGAAGCAGCTGAATGAATTTGGGCCATTTCTGACTGAAATTGTTGGGTTTTGCCACTGCTGGGGTCTCACCTGCTCACAGCTTGGTCATGGTCCTGCACTCTCTGAGAAGTGATGGACACCCTTTGGGAAAAGGCCAGAATGTTTGTCCCCACAGCAGTCTCTGCGTGGGACCCAAGAGTTTGGCAAATCACTGGCTCAGATCTGGGCTGATGGGATGGACTTCAGTTCCTTCCCAATTTTAGCCCTTCCAGCCATCACTCAACACCTGGGCAAGAAGCAAGCCACAACATCTGATGGACTTTGACTATCATCAGAGATTGAGAGCAGAGGGAAAACCCTGCCAAGACCCTGGCAGGCTTGCTCGATCCTTGTGCCCATAGAAATGGTGTTGGAGGCAACAAAAAACCCCACAAGCTCGTCCCCACTGAGTGGGAAAGGAAAATGTCCCTGATTTACTCATCCAGAGGTCACAGTCATTCTGTTTCCCAAATACCACATTTGAAAAGAGAAAACAAACAAACAGACAAAAAATAACAACTATTCTTTGATTAAGTTCAAGGTTGGGTTAAAATTGATAAAAAAAATAAGAGGAAGAATTTTGGTTATGGAAATTTCAAGTGTCTCTCCCTCCTGACGTCCTTTCTGTCTCTGGAATAATGACCCCAATCCCTGCTGGCAACGTTCCTCTCTTTTCACTAGAGATGTGACATGGGACAGCTGGGAAGAGGAGAGCAGCAGCCTGACCTGCACCAGGTCACTCCCCTCTGGTCACTGGGCAATTCAACAAAGTATTTGAGCAGGAAAATGCTCCTTTTCCCCTTTTTTAAAATAGTATGACTAAATCTGTCTGGGAGGTTGCATACAGGTCATCTCCTTCCACAAAACCAACCCAAAAGTGACAGTGTTCACTGTGAAAAAAGACTGCAATGCTTTAAAAAAAAACCAAACAACCAAACCAAAACAACTTAAAAAAATGAAGCCGAAAGAGCAAAATGAAATTCCTAAGGGGGACCTGGGCCGAGCAAAGACAAAGCAATGGACTGGACCCACCTGGAGAGCAAAGCTGGGTGGCTTTGTGGCGGGAGGAACGTCCGCTCGGGCGCATGTGGCTGGAGAGCGTCTGCGGCCGCGCCGGAGCCGCGCCGAGCGCTCCACGTCTGCCCACGGCCCCGGCACGCCGTGGAGATTGGCTGCAGAGCCTGCCGGGGAGGGGGCACCCACTGCGAGCTGCTGGGGGGATCTGTCTGCCTGGGGAGAGGGGCTTCCAATTTTTTATTTTATTTTTTTATTTTATAAGCTACATACGTGGAATGCAAAACCTCCATTTATTCCTTCTGGGTCATATGAGGGAGCCACTGGCGAAGATAATAATATATGAAGCAAGAGAACGAGAGGGAGAAAGAGGGAGGGAGGGGAGGGAAGGAGGGAGGAAGGGAGAGAGAAGCAAAAGGCTTTCTATTATTCGGGACACTGGTGATGCACACTGAGGCAGTTGGAAGATTAAATTAAGTATTATATCTGCTGACCCCATTGCCATGGTTACCGGACAGCGGAAAATATTAATCAAGCCAAGCCTTTTCAGCTGAACATACCAGAAAAAAATGCTAAATATAAATATATATGTACATATTTGCTGCTCTGCCATGCTAATGTGGGCTGCCAGCAACCAAACCACCTGATATCACAGAGATAAACAAATTTAAAATATCCTTGCCGCACAAGAAGGCTGACGTCAGCGTGGCGAGCGCAGCGCGAGGACGGGGCTGCAGCACTCGCTCGCCCTTCAGCCGATTAGAGAGGGAATTTGAATAAGGAATGGCGACATCTTGCTGGGTGCCTGAGCTGAGGAGGCGTTTAGGGTTCTCTTCCCAATGGGAGGAAAGGGACCAGGGACCAGCGTGAGCCCCGGCCACGAGCCGGTTCTGCCGTGCCGAGCCCTGGAGTCACATCCAGACCGCACACCTCCCATGGGGAATTAAAGCAATTCCCACCAAGTTGGTGTTCACCTTCCAACCGCAATGGTGCTCAGAGGAGCCGCCGCTGCAGCGGGATGGGCCCTCGGGAGGGATTCTTGTGAGCTGCAGGTCGCTGCCCTCCCAGAGGGGGGACAGACCCGGCACAGTGACACGGAGGCACCCGTGGGACACAAAGCCAAGGTGGCCGGGCTCGGAGGGAGCACAGCCGAGGTCTCGGAGGGTGTCGTGGCGCTGCTGAAGCCCCAAGCCAGGCTGCACCTGCAGCCACGGCCCTCCCAGCGTGGGGGCAGGTCCCTTTGCAAAGAATCTCTTCAGGTTCTTGGAAAGGGCAAGATGCAACCAAACCAAACCCACGTGAATAATAATTTTGATACTGAACTATTACCATTTTTGAACTCTAATATTAAACACAGAAATGGGAACAACAAGACAAAATAATCTGTCCTTTTCATACAGTAAATCATTGGCATAACTAAAAAGGGAACGAACATAAACTCCTCATTCTCTGCTCTAACCACATACTAAAAAAGGATGTCCATACAAAGACAGTATTTCCTCCCAGTCACCATCTTCATTTTTGCCTTGTTGCTTGTTTTTGTCTGTATTTTACAGGAACGTTTCATGTGGCTGCTGCTGACTTGCGTAATTTTCCCTGAGGTATTCAAGCCAGCAGAACACTGAGGTGACAACACATCCTTTGTTGTGTCCTACCCACACATGGAGGTGGTAGAGATGAGAAACAAGAAGAAATTGAAAAATAAAGAATAATAAGCCACTAGACCCTATGAGAAGACCAAGCAATTTAAAGGAATCTGAGATGGAAGCAAACAATATTTGTCAAGAGCAGCTGTGGCTGCCCCTGGAGCCCTGGCAGTGCCCAAGGCCAGGCTGGAAGGGGCTTGGAGCACCCTGGGACAGTGGAAGGTGTCCCTGCCCATGGCAGGGGGTGGGATGAGATGGGCTTTAAGGTCCCTTCCTGCCCAAACCATTCTGGGATTCTACTTTATATATACTTTTATATATATAATACTTTAATACATGTACTTTACAGCAGTTCTGTGGGGCTGAATAAATACCAGTCTTCTCAAAATCTAGCAGCCTGAGCTCACCAATACAAATATACATATAAAATACTGTATAGATTATACAAAACAAATGTTCTGGTTCATTTGCAGTTCTGTAAAAGCAGAGCCAAATTTACTGAAGGCATAAACAAGGACATCTATTTCATTTTTAAAATGTTAATGAAGAATGAGATTGTTATTTGTTCTCGGTCTATTTTGTGATTTTAGCCAATAGTTCTAGTGATAATTATCAACTGTTTATATTTAGATAAAAGCAGCCCATATGGCAACAGCAGAACAATCTGATGTTTAGATCCTCAGCTACATGTTTTCTATAAATAATATGATTGAATAACTGTAACAAATTATTTCATCAGTCTAAAAGCAGATACCAATATATTAACAACTAAGAAAGCCATTTACTCATTATCGGCAAATAATAAATACCTTCCCAAGTACATTTAACACTTAGGAAAAGACAAAAATATAACAATACAGATATTAACCCATAAACACTTACATCAATGTATCTTAAAATTTAATTCTTAATTTCCGTGGACACGCACACGGTATTATGTGGGTTCTTATGGCAATTAAAGGGTCTGCCTAATTTTGCACACAAATATGCTCGAGTATGTGATGTGTTTGTACCCAAACCTTACCAAATCTCCAGCCTATTCAAGCTGTCCTGCCCATTTCTCACATTCCAAACCTCAGGAACGCCCTGCTGAAGGGAGCTCGATCCTGGAGCCCTCCTCAGGTTGGAACAGCCGCGCTAACGCCATTCCCAACGCTACGGCAACGCTGACACACCCGCGGAGAGAGGCTGCAGCAGAGACTGCCCGGGATTTCTGGGCTCAGACCCTCGGGCAGGGTTCCAGGTTGCAGAGCCCTTCTCCTCCTCACACAAAGGAGCTCCCCAAGCCGGGGCAGCCGTGCGGGGCCTGCCCAGCCAGCGCTTCCCGGAGGGAAAATGATTGCGGCACAATGGCCAGCACGGCCAGCTTAGGGCAGCTGTGTCATATAAATTGTCAGCAATGACCATAAGCACTCAGAGAAACAATTTAATTCCTCACTCCCGCCATCATGGGCTGATATATTCTTTCAAGGTCATTACCCAAGGCTAGGAGGGTCGCATGATTAACGAGTGACACGTCCAACGAGGGCGGCTGTGCCTGAGCAGGCCTTATATTAATTAGACAGAAGTGCTGAAAAATAAACGGTGCCTAGCAAGGAGGGGCCAGACCTACACCTCCATGGCTGTGCACCTCTCAGCCACCACCCTGCTCCTTCAACCTGCCACCACATCCCAGCAATTAACGAGCAGGCTACACAAAAGATGCTTCTTTCCTGGTTTAAATGACTCGGGCTCTCACCCCAACTTTTTGAGTCTTTGGTTCATGCTTTTCTTCCTTCTTGCCATAAGTTACTGACTTACACGGCATGGAAGCACAAGAGACTGCTGTTCACAATTAACTCTGCATCTCCAGAGCAAAACTAAAATTAAACGAAGTCCCAAGGCTTGCAGGTTTGTGCCAGGCACTTGGAGAGACCCAGAGCACCATCAGAACATACACTGGCTCGTGATCAGCAATAACTGGGCTCCAGAGCCCCTGAGCAGGCCAGGCTTTCCAAAGCAGTAATGCACCCTCTGATAACCCCCTCTCCAGGGCTCGGGGACAGCGAGCCTGCTGTGCCACCCCAAACTCATGTGATGCTATGGAACCAGGAGAGATGGCTCTCAGCAAAGACACAGCTCAGGACTACCTAGGCTTCTTATTCAGAGAAAATGTCTTTCGACACCGCCCCAATCTTAGATCTCCCCCCCAAAACTTGGAAATCAGCCTGCTCACTGGAGCCCGCAGCACACTGAACTGGGCTTGGTGTAGCTGTTCCAACAGAAAGAGGGAAACCCACCGCATTTTCACCGTGTAGGGGGTGCTGGCAACAGCTCTGTCAGTGGTTTATGAGTCAATAGAAAAGCACCTTTCAACAAAGACAGACTGAAGGGCAGATAGATCTGCCTGAGCAAGATGGACCCAATCGTCCAAGATTCTCAGCGCTCACAGCTTCAACTGACCTAAATGAAGCCACCTCAACAGCTCTGCAAGACTACAGTCAGGCATTGTAGATATTCAGCTGTTCCCGACAACACTGTGACACCTTCCAGCTGCCCAGACACTGGGAACCAGGACTCCTTCTGGTATTTTACCTTACAGGGGTCTCTTTTCCTCAGCCCCAGCCAAGTTTTTGGTGACGAAAATCACTCACCCCTGGCAGCAGCGCCTGGCCTGCAGACAGCTCCGAGAATCTGACATCCCACCATGTCCTCCAGGCTGGGATCCTCCACACTCCTCAGGTAAAACCTCGCCCCAGAGGTCCCTCACCACATTCCTGAGGCAGAAGAGCCCCCATGGCTCCATTCCTGGAAGATGTTTCCAGCCCTTGGTGGCTCTGTCCAGAGTGGGGAGCAGCCAGACCAGTCCCTACCCCCACAGGTGACCTGCTCTCTGCTGATCACCGTCAATTAACTCGCTAACTCACCACAGCTGTGTTTTTCAGAGCCCGCATTTTCTATGTTCAATGCGCTATGACAAAAAGGATTCATAAAGCAGAAGTTAAATCTGAGCAGCAGTTTTTTAGGGTGTCACTGGCCTAATGACATCCAGTGACTTTCCCATGTTCTCACTACACAGACCCAAAAGACAGCAGGAAAGAAAAGCAAAACTCTGCCCTAACCACCAACTTTTGATCATCACCTGCTTCTTATAATCCACCATCAAGGACTCCGAGACATTTCCCTGGGAATGTCTGTTGGAAAAGAGCCAACACCTGAGAAAGGGAATTGAGACAAAAAGCCAAACACCTGTGACTAGGTTGTTAATTAGACTTAAAAAAATAATTTATTTTTTAATCCAAAGTTCCACCTTATTTTCCAGCAGCATTCAGATTGATGCCCTTATTCCTCCTGAAAAAATGATTAGCAAGAAATCCCCCCAACTGACACTTTATCCCAGCTGCCCCCACTTGTGTGAGCAGTAGAGGCACAGGTGGATCAGCAGCTCTGGGACCACGGCGGGGTGCGGGGCCAGCAGGTGCTCGGCTCTTGGGGTGCCTCCACAACAAAGACCAGCCAATATTAGCGCAGGTGAAATCCAGCAAACAAATAATGACATAGAATATGTATCAGGAATGAATAACAAACCATCAATTAAGTGGGTTACTACAGAAATAAAACCTGAACATTCCCCAGGACCCCGTGCGCTGCTGCTCATCCCCTGAGGCAAAGGCTCTCTCCTTCCCTCTCTGCCTTGAAGGCTCCCCAGCTCGGGGCAGTCCCGAGCAGCCACGGCTCACCTGCCAAAGGTGGAGCTTCCACCGTGTCCCCAACCCTGCAGGTTGGGAAAGGGCAGCAAGAGCAGGAGGGCTGCTGTGCAGGCAAGGCACACACACAGGTAACACAGGTACACATGTAACACACACACAGGTAACACAGGTACACAGGTAACACACACACAGGTAACACAGGTACACAGGTAACACACAGGTAACACAGGTACACGTAACACACACACAGGTAACACAGGTACACAGGTAACACACAGGTAACACACACGTACACATGTAACACACACAGAGGTACGCACAGGTACACAGGTAACACACATGTACACATGTAACACACACACAGGTAGCACACAAGTACATATGTGATACACACACACACACTGACACGTGACATACTGTACATGCACACATGAAACTCACACACCCCTGTACACACGTGTAACACACATGTACACATATAACACACGTGCACACATGGACACACACGGCAACCAGGACCCTTTGCACACCTGAACAACAGCCGAAGTCCACGTTAGCCTGGCCTGGCAGCCTTTCCCACCTCAAGGAGTGCCCGTGGTTTTGGCAGGTACAAAAGCACCCTCCAGGCTTTCACAATGGCCTTTTCCACCTCCCCAAGAGTGACCACTAGGAATCTGATTTGAAATTTTTTGTTTTGTATTTCTGTAACTTAATTTTGGTTTACCTAGAAACAAGAAAACTGAAAAGAAAACATGAAAAGGCTATGTTAGCCCTAGAACCTTTTTATGACATGGGGCTATGACTTGGAGCTGGTTACACTGTTTGATACTTCCCTACTCTTAAATTGCTGCATTTTTGGCCCTTCCTCATAAGACTCGTCTTCATGTCCATAAATTGCACCGCCTTGGAAATCTAGTGGAAAGAATTGAGGTTAAATCCCACTCTCTCCTGAATTTCTGTCCTCCATCGCCGACATCAGGTTGGATGCAGGATGAGTTATGGCGGAGGCAGAGCAGCATTTCCAAGAGCTGCACACCGAGCAGCGAGTGCGCCGTGTGTGGGGTACAGATGTGACCCCCAGATGTGGTGCAGCTCCCACCAGTGCCAGCACAGCCTGCATGCACAGCTCACACACGCTCCACACGCTCACACATGATCCTGCAGTATCCCAACACATCAGCACGGGCTTGGATTCATTTCCCAGGCGCCTGACACTGAATCTCTGCAGACACATTCCCTGCAAAGCTCGGGACAGCCATTTGAGCAGTGGTTTTTCAGCACCAGCACCATCACCAAGAGCAACATTCCCTGGCCTTATGCCACACAAAGGCCAACATTAATTACAGAGGCCAGGAAAGAAATATTCTTCCCTTTCTGTTCCAATCCTTCCCTCCCAGTAACACCCCATTTTCCTGCACATCTGGGAAGTGGGAACAACACTGGGCACCGCAAGGTGGGCAGTTCAGGTGGAAAGCTGACTCTCGGGCTATTTTTAATGTCTTCCCTGTGTATCCATTTACGTTACATCTATTTAAGTGCGTGTGAGTTTATGTGTTAATGCCTGCTCACATCCAGGATAAAAATACACAGCACGGTTAGGCAAATACATGGAAATACAGACAGAATCCAATTCCTCTGGCAGACCACACAAAGGCTAAGAAATGAAAAATGCACTCACGCCCTCTGACACCCTGGCCGAGTGCACCGCGAGAGCTCTCGTGGTGGGGACTGAAGGCTGGCTGCTGGCTCCCTCTCTCTCCCTCTCCCTTTTCTGCTAAGGAGACACTTTGAGCGCCGGGATTGCTCACAATCTGGCTCTGTGATCCACATGCAGGACTGGTAATATGCCTGCTCTTTCCCTCTCTCTCCCCCATCAAACCTCCCCCCCATCGCTCTTGTTCTCATGTTCAGTGGTTATTTTAGCTTAATGCGGTGACATCACAGCTCGCTCCGTGAGTAAAGCCCCGGCTGTGAATACAGAGCGCGGCTCCACTGATCACCTCCCAGCGATGGGATTTAGTCAGCTTTGGTATTTAGTGCTCGTCCCCAAGCAGAGGATGCTCTGTCCTGGCACAGCTCCGCGTGGGTTTCGCAGTGGTTGGCACAGCCCTGCTGCAGCCAGGGGGACGGCGACGTGTCTCACGCCCCGGGCTGGCACTGAAACCTGGGAGAGACACTTTCAATAAGCTCCTGCATTTCTGACTAGCACAGGAGAGCAGCTGGACACCTGTCTGTGGCAGTCCCCTACATCTGGGGGAGGGGGTGTATGCACGGGCTGGAAGGAGGTGGTTCTTAGGTGGGGGGAGAGGGAGCGCTGGAAGGCATCTCATTTCTCAGCATCACTGAGGAGTCAAACCCCCACCTTGCATTAAAATGAAAATACTCTGTGAATTTTTAAAGCTGAACCCCTCTACAGCTCTTCATCTCCCCATAATTCCTCCACCCCATTATATCAGATCTGCAATAGTCTCAACAGCTCTCATGATTTTGTTCCATGTTCTTCTAAAATAGGAAACAAAGAAACAGCATATGATATTAGAAAACTTCACAGCAGAACAGATAAGATGCAGGAAGAGAATAATGCAGTCAAATAAGCTTTCCATTATTAACAACTGTGCCCCGAGGTCTACGGGCATAGTCCCAAAACCTAAATTATCTTAAATCATGAGGTTACCAATAAAGACAGCTCGGGACAGCAGAAGGGGTCTGTGATTTCAGGGGTTTTGCAGACCACATATATATGATTAACATTTCTGTGCTACGGTTTATTACTTCATTATAATATTTTCCATCACAAATGAATAGGTAAAACACCTGGCTATTAAATATAAACCTATCCCTCAGGATGATCAGATTATCACTTGAATTTAAAATCTTTCTGAATTTTTAATAATGCATAACAAATAAGATTATTTATGCACTTTCTTGGCTTTGCTTGCAGGGCCCATGGTGACGTGCAGCCGTCTCTCCTGAAATCCAGGTCTGGGGGGGGCACGCTCCCTGCTCCCCCTCTCCAGTGCATCCAGCTGTGCCCCAGGTCCCCGCAGTCTGGGGGTTCGGGGTCCGGGGACCGCGGCGCTGGGCCCGCGGAGCCGCCCGCCGCGGCGGAGCGCAGGCGGCAGCTGAGGAATCGCGCAGCCTGATGGAAAGTCAAGTGGAGGCCTGGCTGTCTGAAACCTCTTCAATAGATCTGTAGTCTGGACTTGAACCCTGCCCTCTCACCTCGGGGTCCCATATTTCTTCCCCCACCCCCGCGCCGTCGGCGGCGAGGGGCCGCGAGTGACCCCGGCACCGCCGCCAGCGAGGGGGGAGCGCCGGGGGGAGCGGGGTCCCCGACTTGCTCACAGGTAATTAAGGGACCGTTCTCAAGGTTGCATGGGCAGAAGACAATTGGGCCTAATGAAGCATCGATCGCGGGCAGGCGCTGACACTGACTCGCGGCGCGGTCCCTGCCGGGAGCGCATCCCGGCCCGGCGTGCGCGGCCACCTGCGGCCGGCCGGGCGGGACAGCGGCGCTCCTCGGGCAGCGGAGCGGGCTCCTGGCGGGTTCTGCTTGTTTGTTTTCTTTGGGATGAACCTTGCTCATCGTTCCCGTTCTAACCTCGCCAATCAGCGCCGGCGGGGCTGGATGCATGAGGTCAGTTATGGAGATGCAGGAAATTACTGAGGATTGGCAGGGTTGGTTTTGTCAATTTGTAAGCAAAACCCTGTGTTATTGCCGGGTTTTCATCTTTTCATCACTGTCAGCCTGTGCTGGCACATGAGAACTAAAAGTAAAATTGTCTCAAAGGCTGCTGGAAAATTAATGGTGGAGGATTAAGAATATTTTTTTGTGTAAAATAAAAATAGGAAGCAGGTACTTACATTAAAAAAATAAAGCCAATTAAGCCCCCTGGAAGTGCTGACACATCCAGCTCGCCACTCGCCCTACCCAGGCATCTGCTCCTTGGCTCCAAAGCCAGGCAGCTCGGCAGCATCGCGTTCCTGGGCTCCCCAGCGTGCCCTCGCCTCACCCAGCCCCTTTCTTCTGGCCCAAATGTTTGCATTTGTAGGACATCTGAATGGTAATAAAAGGGCCAGGAAATGATAGTTGTGCCAAGTAAATTGGGGTGAATGCTGGGGGAGGGGAGGCCGGATCGATTGTGAAACAACTTGCGCATTATCCAGGAAGGATTTGCTCACGGTCCTGCGCTGCTCCGCGTACGAGAGGCCCCCACTCAACAATAGCGTGTCCCCTTAGAGCAGGAAACACAAAGGGAATTTGCTCTGATTCAATCCACACAGTGAGGCCCCTCTGGGGCTAAAGAGGGTCACTTTTACCCTGGCTAAAAATAAAGAAAAAAGATTTTTTTTTTCCTCTCTAACACACATACACACACACACACGCACACGATCCGGCTGAGGAAAGCAGCCCACCTCCACTCAACCAGATGCTCAAAAATCATGAGCTGCCTCTCATTTTTCCATTTAGACTTTAGAATTTATCAGAATTTACTTTAAAAAAATTTAAACAAGTAGAACATGATCAAAGAGCAGCAAAGCGGCCTCTTCCTTTTATTCCGTTTCCTTGTCTAACAAGTGCTTTACCCGGGGACTGCTGCAGCACCAGCCCCTAATAACAAAGGAGGTGACACTGTGAGGGCACAGAACTGTAAACTGAATTTTGAAAGCCACAAGAGAGCCCAGATATCAAGGTTGTGCTGTATTCAGATATATTTGTTTTCTAATACTTTGCCTTTCTTGTTCTGCTTCTAATCCCAAATTCCTCCATCAAGCACAGGTCAGTAACGACGCAGCAATTGTGTGCAACACCTGCTGAAATTATACACAACAACAAGTTTTCCCTAAAAATCGCTAAAATGTAGCTCAGCAGATTCTATCTGCATTCATTTGGCAGAACAACAAGATATTGGTGAGGACAAACTCCACATAAAGCAGCCCGAGCCCCCTGAGTTGGTGGAGCTCAGCCCAAACAATGGCCGCTTCCCATTCACCTTTCCCCGGCTTTTCAAAAGAACATCCCAGAAACACAAAGCAGCAGCGGGAAATGGCAATTTTATGAATCCTAATCAATCAAAGGGCTTATTAACTCAATGTGAAGCCAGATTAAAATCTTTAATTATAAATCGTGCTAAAAGGAAAAACAAAATGTACTTATGGTACATTGAAAATTCCGGATATTAACATAGTTGCCATTATCTCTCGCAATATTAAATTTCCCCTCCCTGCCCTGCAACATGCTCACCTTTTTCTGTTCCTAAAGAACAGAACTGCAGAGCAAACTCATTTTTCTCCTTCCCAGCCTTATTAAAATGTATTCGTGCTCCCCGCAGCCGGGTTTGCGGCGGGGGCTGCGGGAGCCCCACGCTGGAGGGAGCGGGTGTTTGTGGGCCGGGCCGGGCGGGAGCCCGGCTGCATTTTTGGGTCACGGTGCCGGGCGAGGCGTTGGCAGCGGGGCGGGACCGGCAGCGCTGCCCCGCAGCCCGGGGAGGCCTGGGCTGCGCGGGGCCACCAGGCAGGCGCTGGGAAATGACCACGGCAAATGGAATCCCGGCCGGAGCGGAGGGGGAGGGACGGCGGGGAGCGAGCCGCATGTTTTATTTATTCGCTGGAAGTCACGGCCGGCCCATTGTGTCGCTGGCCGCGGCGGTGCCCGGCCCGCCGTGGCAGCCCGGGGGCACGGCCGCCCTCCCCAGCGCTCGGATTTGCATGGCAAAGGCTCCGTCCCTGCGAGCCGGGCTGTGCCCCTGGCCTCAGCACGATGCTCCCTGCGCTGCCCTTCCAGCAGCTTCCCTCGCAGCCCGGCCTCGTGCCCATCCCCTCCGTGCTGTTGCATTTCGAATTAAGGGTTTTTTTCCCATCCACAAAATTAGTTTTTCAAAGGAGAGTGGTATTTCTTTTAGAAAACCATCCTACAGGACCCACTCAGATTGTGATTCTAGGTCATGTTTTACACAGAATTCCTATCTTTTTTTCTCTTGATGCACTCTTTCCCTGGGATTTATTCCTGAAGCACTCCCCAAAGGAAAAGCACCTTTGCTGAATTGAGATTTTTCAAATTTGCTGTCACTTTTGGAACTATAATTGAAATCCCAAATCGTGTTTCCCTTCTGTAGAACTTCAGAAAACACAGCTGGTGAATTTGAAATACAGTTTTAGCTTGAAAAAAACGGGAACTTAATTTTATATTTTACAAATGACTGGTTGTCTCCAAAACGTTCACAAAAGGGGATTTCACATCTCAGGGAAGGGAATCACTGTCTCTGCCCTGCAGTTGCTGCCTGACAGTTCTGCACCCTGTCCCGAATTCCCTCTGCTGCCCCCAGTGCCACGATTCCTGGTCCAGCTATTCCCAAACCCACCCAGGCAGGGTCGTGTCCCAGCACACTGCTCGGGCAGGTAAATCACACACCTGTCTGCAAATCCTGCCCAGCAACACACATGGAAGAGTCTGAGGACACAGAAAAGAGAGTTTTAAGTCCAAAACGCATCCGGGAGTGACCCTTTCTGTGCTCAGCTGTGACCTGGCCGTTCCCCTTGCTCGCACACTTTGCACACGTGTTCCTGCACGGAGCGTTTCGGCTGCGGCCTGCGCCCACAGCGAGGAGCTCACGCCGGGTGTGCAGGACTGTGCCAGGTTCAGTGCCAGGGCTGAGGTGCCCCACACCCCCGGTGTGCCCAGCCCCACCACGCACCCCGGCTCCCATCCTGCCCTCCCCAGCCCCGCCTTTCAGGAAATTCAGAAAAGATCCTTTGTGCCCAACTCGGGTTTCATTTCATTGCTTTTAAATTTGTTCAGCTTGACTTTTGACACTTCAGAGGCTTAAGCCTTCTTTAAGTACAACAATATAATAAATATTTGTGTTGCCAAACGAAAAGTGGATCCGTTGTTAGTGTTAGGGAAAGCAGGATCTCTTTCTCATTCGTTTGGTATAAATAATTCACACAACTATGTGCATTTTATAAACATCATCTTTAGGAAACTGATACTATCAAACATTTTCAAGACAACACTCAGCAGCATATAAATATGCACAAAGTATTTACTACAGCGGATCTGAAACTAAACAAAAAAATTGTTAATGAAAGCAGAAAAATAACGATATTTTATGTAAATAATTATGTTAATACAAAGTGTTTTCAGACTTATTTATACAAATTAGTCATCTGAATGACAAAAAGCTTTGACAAACTACAAACACCTATCAAAAATCATATTATTTGGCTCGTTTTCCTTGCAATTTCCATCTTTAGCTTGCCTTGGAAAAGCAGATTTAGAGCCTCCCCTGCTCTCTGTCAGTACAGTAGGAACAATCCCAGTCAAAGGCATTTTCTTTACTTAGATATTAAAAAGAAATGGTTTTTTTCCTTCAAAATATTTTAAGAAATTCTGCTCTTTTAAAAATGAAAAAATTAAACAATGGAAATCTATTTTAATACAAAATTATTTCGCCAAAAATATTAATGTGCAATATGTTTGGTTCAATTAGGAAAAAAAA